>NC_041234.1:71995008-71996193 GCF_002837175.3 Physeter macrocephalus | reverse complement strand
CAGGGTCTTTTGTGTTTCCATACAAATTGTGAATTTTTTTGTTCTAGTTCTGTGAAAAATACCAGTGGTAGTTTGATAGGGACTGCATTGAGTCTATAGATTGCTTTGGGTAGTAGAGTCATTTTCACAATGTTGATTCTTGCAATCCAAGAACATGGTATATCTCTCCATCTATTTGTATCCTTTTTAATTTCTTTCATCACTGTCTTATAATTTTCTGCATACATGTCTTTTGTCTCCTTAGGTAGGTTTATTCCTAGATATTTTATTCTTTTTGTTGCAACGGTAAATGGAAGTGTTTTCTTAATTTTACTTTCAGATTATTCATCATTAGTGTTTAGGAATGCCAGAGATTTCTGTGCATTAATTTTGTATCCTGCTACTTTACCAAATTCATTGATTACCTCTAGTAGTTTTATGGTAGCATCTTTAGGACACTCTATGTAGAGTATCATGTCATCTGCAAACACTGACAGCTTTACTTCTTCTTTTCCGTTTTGGATTCCGTTTATTTCTTTTTTTTCTCTGATTGCTGTGGCTAAAACGTCTAAAACTATATTGAGTAAGAGTGGTGAGAGTGGGCAACCTTTTCTTGTACCTGATCTTAATGAAATGGTTTCAGTTTTTCACCATTGAGGATGATGTTGGCTGTGGGTTTGTCATATATGGTCTTTATTATGTTGAGGAAAATTCCCTCTATGCCTACTTTCTGCAGAGTCTTTTTCATAAATGGGTGTTGAATTTTCTCGAAAGTTTTCTCTGCATCTATTGAGATGATCATATGGTTTTTGTCCTTCAATTTGTTAATATGGTGTATCACGTTGATTGATTTGTGTATATTGAAGAATCCTTGCATTCCTGGAATAAACCCTACTTGATCACGGTGTATGATACTTTTAATGTGCTGTTGGATTCTGCTTGTTAGTATTTTCTTGAGGATTTTTGCATCTATGTTCATCAGTGACATTGGCCTGTAGTTTTCTTTCTTTGTGACATCTTTGTCTGGTTTTCGTATCAGGGTTATGGTGGCCTCATAGAATGAGTTTGGGAGTGTTCCTCCCTCTGCTATAGTTTGGAAGAGTTTGGGAAGGATATGTGTTAGCTCTTCTCTAAATGTCTGATAGAATTCGCCTGTGAAGCCATCTGGTCCTGGGCTTTTGTTTGTTGGAAGATTTTTAATCACAG
>NC_041234.1:71994343-71994682 GCF_002837175.3 Physeter macrocephalus | reverse complement strand
AGGTTGTTTATTCGAGATGTTTCCTGTTTCTTAAGGTAGGATTGTATTGCTATAAACTTCCCTCTTAGAACTGCTTTTGCTACATCCCATAGGTTATGGGTCATCATGTCTCCATTGTCATTTATTTCTAGGTATTTTTTGATATCCTCTTTGATTTCTTCAGTGATCACTTCGTTATTAAGTATTGTATTGTTTAGCCTCCATGTGTTTGTATTTTTTACAGATCTTTACCTGTAATTGATATCTAGTCTCCTAGTGTTGTGGTCAGAAAAGATACTTGATATGATTTCAATTTTCTTAAATTTACCAAGGCTTGATTTGTGACCCAAGATATGATCT
>NC_041234.1:71991842-71994115 GCF_002837175.3 Physeter macrocephalus | reverse complement strand
CTTCAAATATTTTCTCAGTCCCTTTCTTTTTCTCTTCTTCCTCTGGGACCCCTGTAATTCGAATGTTGGTGCATTTAATGTTGTCACAGAGGTCTCTCAGACTGTCCTCAGTTCTTTTCATTATTTTTTCTTTATTCTGCTCTGCAGTAGTTATTTCCACAATTTTATCTTCCAGGTCACTTATCCGTTCTTCTGCCTCAGTTATTCTGCTATTGATCCCATCTAGAGTATTTTTTTAAACATCTTTATTGGAGCATAATTGCTTTACAATGGTGTGTTAGTTTCTGCTTTACAACAAAGTGAATCAGTTATACATATACATATGTTCCCATATCTCTTCCCTCTTGCGTGTCCCTCCCTCCCACCCTCCCTATCCCACCCCTCTAGGTGGTCACAAACCACCTAGCTGATCTCCCTGTGCCATGTGGCTGCTTCCCATTAGCTATCCACCCTACGTTTGGTAGTGTATATATATCCATGCAACTCTCTCACTTCAACACATCTTACCCTTCCCTCTCCCCATATCCTCTACTCCATGCTCTAGTAGGTCTGGGTTTTATTCCTGTCCTACCCCTAGGCTGTTCTTGACATTTTCTTTTTCTTAGTTTCCATATATATGTGTTAGCATACGGTATTTGTTTTCCTCTTTCTGACTTACTTCACTCTGTAAGACAGACTCTAGGTCCATCCACCTCACCACACAGTACTCAATTTCGTTTCTTTTTAGGGCTGAGTAATATTCCATTGTATATATGTGCCACATCTCCTTTATCCATTCATCTGTTGATGGACACTTAGGTTTCTTCCATGTCCTGGCTATTGTAAATAGAGCTGCAATGAACATTGTGGTACCTGTCTCTTTTTGAGTTATGGTTTTCTCAGGGTATATGCCCAGTAGTGGGATTGCTGGTTCATATGGTAGTTCTATTTGTAGTTTTTTAAGGAACCTCCATACTGTTCTCCATAGGGGCTGTATCAATTTACATTCCCACTAGCAGTGCAAGAGTGTTCCCTTTTCTCCACACCCTCTCCAGCATTTATTGTTTGTAGATTTTTTTATTATGGCCTTTCTGACTGGTGTGAGATGATATCTCTTTGTAGTTTTGATTTGCATTTCTCTAATCATTAATGATGTTGAGCATTCTTTCATGTGTTTGTTGAAAATCTGTATATCTTCTTTGGAGAAATGTCTATTTAGGTCTTCGGCCCATTTTTGACTGGGTTGTTTGCTTTTTTGTTATTGAGCTGCATGAGTTGCTTGTAAATTTTGGAGATTAATCCTTTGTCAATTGCTTCATTTGCAACTCTTTTCTCCCATTCTGAGGGTTGTCTTTTGGTCTTGTTTATGGTATCCTTTGCTGTGCAAAAGCTTTTAAGTTTCATTAGGTCCCATTTGTTTATTTTTGTTTTTATTTCCATTTCTCTAGGAGATGGGTCAAAAAGGATCTTGCTGTGATTTATGTCATAGAGTGTTCTGTCTATGTTTTCCTCTAAGAGTTTGATAGTGTCTGGCCTTACATTTAGGTCTTTAACCCATTTTGAGTTTATTTTTCTGTATGGTGTTAGAGAGTGTTCTAATTTCAAACTTTTACATGTACCTGTCCAGTTTTCCCAGCATCACTTATTAAAGAGGCTGTCTTTTCTCCACTGTATATTCTTGCCTCCTTTATCAAAGATAAGGTGACCATATGTGTCTGGGTTTATCTCTGGGCTTTCTATCCTGTTCCGTTGACCTATATTTCTGTTTTTGTGCCAGTACGAATATAGTTGCAAAAATCCTCAACAAAATACAAGCAAACAGAATCCACCAGCACATTAAAAGGAACATACACCATGATTATGTGGGGTTTATTCAAGGAATGCAAGTATTCTTCAATATAAGCAAATCAATCAACGTGATACACCATATCAACAAACTGAAGGAGAAAAACCATATGATCATCTCAATAGATGCAGAGAAAGCTTTTGACAGAACTTAACACCCATTTATCATAACCCTGCAGAAAGTAGGCATAGAGGGAACTTTCCTCAACATAATAAAAGCCATATATGACAAACCCACAGCCAACATCATCCTCAATGGTGAAAAACTGAAACCATTTCCACTAAGATCAGGAACAAGACAAGGTTGCCCACTCTCACCACTCTTATTCAACATAGTTTTGGAAGTTCTAGCCACAGCAATCAGAGAAAAAAAAGAAATAAAAGGAATCCAAATAGGAAAAGAAGAAGTAAAGCTGTCACTGTTTGCAGATGACAAGATACTATACATA
>NC_041234.1:71987206-71991425 GCF_002837175.3 Physeter macrocephalus | reverse complement strand
AAATCTGAAAAGAAGAAGTAAAGCTGTCACTGTTTGCAGATGACATGATACTATACATAGAGAATCTTAAGGATGCTACCAGAAAACTACTAGAGCTAATCAATGAATTTGGTAAAGTAGCAGGATACAAAATTAATGCACAGAAATCTCTGGCATTCTTATACACTAATGATGAAAAATCTGAGAGTGAAATTAAGAAAACACTCTCATTTACCATTGAAACAAAAAGAATAGAATATCTAGGAATAAACCTACCTAAGGAGACAAAAGACATGTATGCAGACAATTATAAGACACTGATGTAAGAAATTAAAGATGATAGAAATAGATGGAGAGATATACCATGTTCTTGAATTGGAAGAATCAACATTGTGAAAATGACTCTACTAAACAAAGCAATTTACAGATTCAATGCAATCCCTGTCAAACTACCACTGGCATTTTTTACAGAACTAGAACAAAAACTTTCACAATTTGTATGGAAATACAAAATACCCCGAATAGCCAATGCAATCTTGAGAACGAAAAATGGAGCTGGAGGAATCAGGCTCCCTGACTTCAGACTATACTACAAAGCTACAGTAATCAAGACTGTTTGGTACCATCTAGAGTATTTTTAATTTCATTTATTGTGTTTTTCATCATTGCTTGTTTGCTGTTTAGTTCTTCTAGGTCCTTGTTAAATGTTTCTTGCATTTTCTCTATTCTATTTCCAAGACTTTGGATCATTTTTACTGTCATTTTTCTGAATTCTTTTTCAGGTAGACTGCCTATTTCCTCTTCATTTGTTAGGTCTGGTGGGTTTTTACCTTGCTCCTTCATCTGCTGTGTGTTTTTCTGTCTTCTCATTTTGCTTATCTTACTGTGTTTGGGGTCTCCTTCTTGCAGGCTGCAGGTTCGTAGTTCCCATTGTTTTTGGTGTCTGTCCCCAGTGGCTAAAGTTGGTTCAGTGGGTTGTGTAGGCTTCCTGGTGGAGGGGACTAGTGCCTGTGTTCTGGTGGATGAAGCTAGATCTCATCTTTCTGGTGGGTAGGTCCACGTCTGGTGGCATATTTGTGGGTTTCTGTGGCCTTATAATGATTTTAGGTAGCCTCTGTGCTAATGGGTGTGGTTGTGTGCCTGTCTTGGTAGTTGTTTGGAATAGGGTGTCCAGCACTGTAGCTTGCTGCTCGTTGAGTGAAGCTGGGTGTTGGTGTTGAAATGGAAATCTCTGGGAGATTTTCGCTGTTTGATATTAGGTGGAGCTGGGAGGTCACTTGTGGACCAGTGTCCTGAAAGTGGCTCTCCCACGTCAGAGGCAGAGCACTGACTCCTGGCTAGAGCACCAAGAGCCCTTCATTCACACATCTCAGAATAAAAAGGAGAAAAAAAAGAAAGAAAGAAAGAAAGAAAGAAAGAAAGAAAGAAAGAAAGAAAGAAAGAAAGAAAGAAAGAAAGAAAGAAAGAAAGAAAGAAAGAAAGAAAGAAAGAAAGAAAGAAAGAAAGAAAGAAAGAAAGAAAGAAAGAAAGAAAGAAAGAAAGAAAGAAAGAAAGAAAGAAAGAAAGAAAGAAAGAAAGAAAGAAAGAAAGAAAGAAAGAAAGAAAGAAAGAAAGAAAGAAAGAAAGAAAGAAAGAAAGAAAGAAAGAAAGAAAGAAAGAAAGAAAGAAAGAGGATAAAATAAAGTAACATAAAATAAAATAAAGGTATTAAAATAAAAAATAATTATCAAGAAAAAAAATTTTTTTAAGTAAAAAAAAAAAAAACAAAAAAACGGATGGACAGAACCCTAGGACAAATGGTGAAAGCAAAGCTATACAGACAAAATTACACAAAAAATCATATACCTACACACTCACAAAAAGAGAAAAAGGAAAAAATATATATATATCATTGATCCCAAAGTCCACCTCCTCAGTTTTGGGATGATTCGTTGTCTATTCATGTATTCCACAGATGCTGGGTACATCAAGTTGATTGTGGAGATTTAATCCGCTGCTCCTGAGGCTGCTGGGAGAGACTTCCCTTTCTCTTCTTTGTTCGCATAGCTCCTGGGGTTCAGCTTTGGATTTGGCTCCGCCTCTGCGTATAGGTCGCCGGAGGGCCTCTGTTCTTCGCTCAGACAGGATGGGGTTAAAGGAGCCGCTGATCCGGGGGCTCTGGCTCACTCAGGCCGGGGGGAGGGAGGGTTACAGAGGCGGGGCGAGCCTGCAGCGGCAGAGGCCGGCGTGACCTTGCACCAGCCTGAGGGGCGCCGTGCGTTCTCCCAGGGAAGTTGTCCCTGGATCCCGGGACCCTGGCAGTGGCGGGCTGCACAGGCTTCCGGGAGCGGCAGTGTGGAGAGTGACCTGTGCTCGCACACGGGCTTCTTGGTGGTGGCAGCAGCAGCCTTTGCATCTCATGCCCATCTCTGGGGTCCGTGCTTATAGCCACGGCTTGCGCCCGTCTCTGGAGCTACTTTTTAGACCAGGGCACGAACCCGGTTCCCCTGCATCGGCAGGCGGACGCGCAACCGCTGCGCCACCAGGGAAGCCCTGGAGCTACTTTAAGCAGTGCTCTTAATCCCCTCTCCTCACGCACCAGGAAACAAAGAGGGAAGAAAAAATCTCTTGCCTCTTTGGCAGGTCCAGACTCTTTCCGGGACTCCCTTCCGGCTAGCCATGGTGTACTAACCCCTTCAGGCTGTGTTCACGCAGCCAACCCCAGTCCTCTCCTTGCATCTGTCCGAAGCCCAGCCTCAGCTCCCAGCCGCCGCCCACCCCGGAGAGTGAGCAGACAAGCCTCTCGGGCTGGTGAGTTCCGGTCGGCACCGATCCTCTGTGCGGGAATCTCTCCACTTTACCCTCTTCACCCCTGTGGCTGCGCTCTCCTCTGTGGCTCCGAAGCTTCCCCCTTCTGCCACACGCAGTCTCCGCCCGTGAAGGAGCTTCTAGTATGTGGAAACCTTTCCTCCTTCACAGCTCCCTCCCAGAGGTGCAGGTCCCGTCCCTATTCTTTTGTCTCTGTTTATTCTTTTTCGTATGCCCTACCCAGGTACATGGGGAGTTTCTTGCCTTTTGGGAGGTCTGAGGTCTCTGCCAGCGTTCAGTGGGTGTTCTGTAGGAGTTGTTCCACGTGTAGATGTATTTCTGATATATCTGTGGGGAGGAAGTTGATCTTGCGTCTTACTCTTGCACCATCTTCCCAAACTCCTCCTCCAGCTCCATTTTTCTTTCTCAAGATTGCTTTGGATATTCAGGGTCTATTGTGTTTCCTTACAAATTTTGAAATATTTCGTTCTACTTCTCTGAAAAATGCCATTGGTAGTATGATAGGGATTGCATTGAATCTGTAGATTGCTTTGGGTAGTATAGTCATTTTCACAATGTTGATTCTTCCAATCCAAGAACATGGTATATCTCTCTATCTATTTGTATCATCTTTAATTTCTTTCATCAGTGTCTTATAGTTTTCTGCATACAGGTCTTTGGTCTCCTTATGTAGGTTTATTCCTAGGTACTTTATTCTTTTTGTTGCAGTGGTAATTTGGAGTGTTTCCTTAATTTCTTTTTCAGATTTTTCATCACTATAGGAATGCAAGAGATTTCTGTGCATTAATTTTGTATCCTGCTACTTTACCAAATTCATTGATTAGCTCTAGTAGTTTTCTGGTAGCATCTTTAGGATTCTCTATGTATAGTATCATGTCATCTGCAAACAGTGACAGCTTTAGTTCTTCTTTTCCGATTTGGATTCCTTTTATTTCTTTTCCTTCTCTGATTGCTGTGGCTAAAACTTCCAAAACTATGTTGAATGATAGGAGTGAGAGTGGACAACCTTGTCTTGTTCGTGATATTAGAGGAAATGGTTTCAGTTTCTCACATTGCGAACGATGTTGGCTGTGGGTTTGTCATATATGTCCTTTATTATGTTGAGGTAAATTCCCTCTATGCCTACTTTCTGGAGGGTTTTTGCCATAAGTAGGTGTTGAGTTTCGTCAAAAGCTTTTTCTGCATCTATTGAGATGATCATATGGTTTTTCTCCTTCAATTTGTTAATATGGTTTATCACATTGATTCACTTGCGTATATTGAAGAATCCTTGCATTCCTTGGATAAACCCCACTTGATCATGGTGTATGATCCTTTTAATGTGTTTTTGGATTCTGTTTCTAGTAATTTGTTGAGGATTTTTGCATCTATGTTCATCAGTGATATTGGCCTGTTGTTTTCTTTTTTTGTGACATCTTTGGTTTTGGTATCA
>NC_041234.1:71954335-71987078 GCF_002837175.3 Physeter macrocephalus | reverse complement strand
ATCACAGTTTCAATTTCAGTGCTTATGATTGGTCTGTTTATATTTTTTATTTCTTCCTGGTTTAGTTTCGGAAGGTTGTGCTTTTCTAAGAATTTGTCCATTTCTTCCAGGTTGTCCATTTTATTGGCATATAGTTGCTTGTAGTAATCTCTCATGATCCTTTGTATTTCTGCAGTGTCAGTTGCTACTTCTCCATTTCATTTCTAATTCAATTGATTTGAGTCTTCTACCTTTTTTTCTTGATGAGTCTAGCTAATGGTTTATCAGTTTTGTTTATCTTCTCAAAGAACCAGCTTTTAGTTTTATTGATCTTTGCTATTGTTTCTTCATTTATTTTTCATTTATTTCTGATCTGATCTTTATGATTACTTTCCATCTGCTAACTTTGGGTTTTTTTTTTTCTTCTTTCTCTCTTTAGGTGTAAGGTTATGTTGTTCATTTGAGACGTTTCTTGTTTCTTGAGGTAGGATTGTATTGCTCTAAACTTCCCTCTTAGAACTGCTTTTGCTTCATCACATAGGTTTTGTGTCATTGTGTTTTCATTGTCATTTGTTTCTGGTATTTTTTTGATATCCTCTTTGATTTCTTCAGTGATCTTTTGTCTATTTAGTACTGTGTTGTTTAGTCTCCACGTGTTCGTATTTTTTACAGATTTTTTTTCCTGTAATTAACATCTAGTCTCATAGCTTTTTGGTCAGAAAAGATACTTGATACGATTTCAGTTTTCTTGTATTTACTAAGGCTTGATTTGTGACCCAGGATATGGTCTATCCTGGAGAATGTCCCATTAGCACTTGAGAAGAAAGTGTATTCTGGTGTTTTGGGATGGAATGTGCTATGAATATCAATTAAGTCCCTCTCGTTAAATGTATCATTTAAAGCTTGTGTTTCCTTTTTTATTTTCATTTTAGATGATCTGTCCATTGTTGAAAGTGGGGTGTTAAATTCTCCTATTTTGATTGTATTACTATCAGTTTCCCCTTTTATGGCTGTTAGCATTTGCCATATGCATTGAGGAGGTCCTAATTTGGGTGTATAAATATTTACAATTGTTATATCTTCTTCTTGGATTGATCCCTTGATCATTATGTAGTATCCTCTTTGTCTCTTGTAATAGTCTTCATTTTAAAGTCTATTTTTTCTGATATGAGAATTGCCACTCCAGGTTTCTTTTGATTTCCATTTCCATGGAATATCTTTTTCCATCCCCTCACTCTCAGTCTGTATGTGTCCCTAGGTCTGAAGTGGGTCTCTTGTAGACAGCATATATACAGGTCTTATTTTTGTCTCCATTCAGCCAGTCTGTGTCTTTTGCTTGGAGCATTTAATCCATTTACATTTAAGGTAATTATCAATATGTATGTTCCTATTACCATTTTCTTAATTGTTTAGGGTTTGTTATTGTAGCTCGTTTCCTTCTCTTGTGTTTCCCGCCTATAGAAGTTTCTTTAGCAGTTGTTTTAAAGCTAGTTTGGTGATGCTGAATTCTCGTAGCTTTTTCTTGTCTCTAAAAGTTTTAATCTCTCCATCGAATCTGAATGAGATCCTTGCTGGGTAGAGTAATGTTGGTTGTAGTTCTTTCCCTTTCATCACTTAAAATACGTCCTCCCTTCTGGCTTGCAGAGTTTCTGCTGAAAGATCAGCTGTTAACCTTATGGGGATTCCCTTGTGTGTTATTTGTTGTTTTCCATTGCTGCTTTTAATATTTTTTCTTTGTATTTAATTTTTGACAGTTTGATTAATATGTGTCTTGGTGTGTTTCTCCTTGGATTCATCCTGTGTGGGACTCTCTGTGCTTCCTGGATGTGATTAACTATTTCCTTTCCCATATTAGGGAAGTTTTCAACTATAATCTCTTCAAATATTTCTCAGTCCCTTTCTTTTTCTTTTCTTCTTCTGGGACCCCTATAATTCGAATGCTGGTGCATTTAATGTTGTCCCAGAGGTCTCTGAGACTGTCTTCAATTCTTTTCATTCTTTTTTCTTTTTTCTGCTCTACAGTAGTTCTTTCAACTATTTTATCTTCCAGGTCACTTATCCATTCCTCTGCGTCAGTTATTCTGCTATTGATTCCTTCTAGAGAATTTTTATTTCATTTACTGTGTTGTTCATCATGCTTGTTTGCTCTTTATTTCTTCCAGGTCCTTTCTAAATGTTTCTTGTATTTTCTCCATTCTATTTCCAAGATTCTGGATTGTCTTTACTAACATTAGTCTGAATTTTTTTCAGGTAGACTGCCAATTTCATCTTCATTTGTTTCATCTGGTGGGTTTTTACTTTGCTTCTGTATCTGCTGTGTGTTTCTCTGTCTTGTCATTTTGCATAACTGACTGTGTTTGGGATCTCCTTTTTGCAGCCTGCAGATTCATAGTTCCTGTTGTTTTTGGTTCTGCCCGCTGTGAGTAAGGTTGGTTCAGTGGGTTGTGTAAGCTTCCTGGTGGAGGGGACCTAGTGCCTGTGTTCTGGTGGATGAGGCTGGATCTTGTCTTTCTGCTGGACAGATCTACGTCTGGTGGTACGTTTTGGGGTGTCTGTGACTTTATTATGATTTTAGGCATCCTCTGTGCTAATGGATGGGGTTGTGTTCCTGTCTTGCTTGTTGTTTGGCATAGGGTGTCCAACACTGTAGCTTGCTGGTTGTTGAGTGGAGCTGAGTCTTAGCGTTGAGATGGAGATGTCTGGGAGAGCTTTCACTGTTTGATATTACGTGGAGCTGGGAGATCTCTGGTGGACCAATGTCCTAAACTTGGCTCTCCCAGCTCAGAGGCACAGGCATGACATCCGGCCGGAGCACCAAGACCCTGTCAGCCACACGGCTCAGAAGAGAAGGGAGAAAAAAGAAAGTAAGAAAGAAAAATAAAATAAAATAAAATAATTAAAATTTTTAAAAATATTATAATAAATTAAAAAGTAATAAGAAAAAGAGGAAAAAAGAAAGGAAGAGAGAAAGAAAGAAAGAAAGAAAGAAGAGAGCAACCATGCCAAAATACAAGTCCACCAATGATAAAAAGTGCTAAAACTTTACTAAAATAAAAACCAAAAACGGACAGACAGAACCCTAGGACAAATGTTGAAAGCAAAGCTATACAGACAAAATTACACAAAAAATCATATACCTACACACTCACAAAAAGAGAAAAAGGAAAAAATTTATATATATCATTGATCCCAAAGTCCACCACCTCAATTTTGGGATGATTCGTTGTCATTCAGGTATTCCACAGATGCAGGGTACATCAAGTTGATTGTGGAGATTTAACCCACTGCTCCTGAGGCTGCCGGGAGAGATTTCCCTTTCTCTCCTTTGTTCGCACAGCTCCTGGGGTTCAGCTTTGGATTTGGCCCTGCCCCTGCGTGTAGGTCGCCGGAGGACATCTCTTCTTTGCTCAGACAGGATGGGGTTAAAGGAGCAGCTCATTAGGGGTCTCTGGCTCACTCAGGCGGGGGGAGGGAGGTGTACGGAATGTAGGGTGAGCCTGTGGCTGCAGAGGCCAGCATGACGTTGCAACAGCCTTAGGTGCACCATGTGTTCTCCCAGGGAAGTTGTCCCTGGATCACGGGACCCTGGCAGTGGTGGCCTGCCCAGGCTCCAGGTTGGGGAGGTGTGGATAGTGACCTGTGCTTGCACATAGGCTTCTTGGTGGCTGCAGCAGCAGCCTTGGCATCTCATGCCCTTCTCTCTTGTCCACGCTGATAGCCGCAGCTCACGCCCATCTCTGAAGCTCGTTTAGGCGGTGCTCTGAATCCCCTCTCCTCGCCCACCCTGAAACAATGGTCTCTTGCCTCTTTGGCAGGTCCAGGCGTTTTCCCAGACTCCCTTCCAGCTAGCTGTGGCCCACTAGCCCCCTTCAGGCTGTGTTAACACTGCCAACCCCAGTCCTCTCCCTGGGATCTGACCTCTGAAGCCCAAGCCTCAGCTCCCAGCCCCCACCCATCCCGGTGGGTGAGCAGACAAGCCTCTCAGGCTGGTGAGTGCTGGTTGGCACTGTTCCTCTGTGCGGGAATCTCTCTTCTTTGCCCTCTGCACCTCTGTAGCTGCGCTTTCTTCCGTGCCTCCAAAGCCTGCCCCCAGCCACCCCCCCCCCATCTCTGCCAGTGAAGGGTCTTCCTAGTGTGTGGAAACTTTTCCTCCTTCACAACTCCCTCCCCGAGGTGTAGGTCCTGTCCCTATTCTTTTGTCTCTGTTTTTTCTTTTTCTTTTGCCCTACCCAGGTAGGTGGGGAGTTTCTTGCCTTTTGGGAAGTCTGAGGTCTTCTGCCAGCATTCAGTAGGTGTTCTGTTGGAGTTGTTCCACATGTAGATGTATTTCTGATATATATGTGTGGAGGAAGGTGATGTCCATGTCTTACTCCTCTGCCATCTTGAAGGTCTCTCTTGATTATTATCGTTGTTCTTATCTGTAACTACTGAGTTCCTCCTCTAATTGTACCAAATACTTTTCTAGGAACTTTTTTTAACTTTCTTGTAATATCTGCTTTTCTTCTTACTTTCCATCCTTTCTGCATCACTATGAAGAATTCAGTATAAAAATTAATTTACCTATTTCTTTGAATTGGCCAGCCAGTTCAAGTAAAATGTTTAGCCATTTAGACCCAACTTGGGTAAACTTTTACTCAATTCCCAAGGCCTGTAAAATAAGTAAATCTTCTATTTCCTATTTATGAGGTAATTCCTTTTAATTTAATGAAAAAATGGTGTTACTTAGTGAAGAGTACATATTTTAAATTCCACACAAAGGAGACTTTCATTCTAGTGCCAGCGTTGATAGACTAATAGTATTTGGGACAGTTAGTAAGTCTGAGCTATCACAAGTCTACATACTTGAATTTTAAGCAAAATGATTCTCTCAGCTACCATCCTAATAGCTCGTAGATTTTGTGAAAATGTTCAGTGGATAAATGACCATGTAAAAACCCTCTGCATGCCCCTATTCCCCTACTCACTTAATCAATGGTCATAATACTAGCAACTTTTCCTTTGGCCTGTCCTTAAACTGAGTTTATGAATATCTGAGAATGTTGAAAGCATTAAGAATTAGGGGGAAATATGCCTTTCCAAATGAATACTTGGAGAGTATTTGCTTGATTATCTTTTTTTGCTCTGTCTGTTTTGTTTTGATTGTGTAAAAACTACCATCATCCAAATTTCTGTTCCATTTCATGAAGGGGCAAAGTTTCCCTGTAGCATCCTTCACGCCATTTGTACATGCAATTGATTGCAGCTGTATCCAGAAGAAAGGGAACAAATGTTTTGCTGATTCTACTGCCAAGAAGTAGATTAAATTTGGAAACATATCATTGATGGACAATTAAAGCTTAGAAACATGGGATTTGCTAACTTAAACCAGGAAGCAAAGATAAGACACATCACTGTGTTTTCAGTCATGATTCTTATTCAGGTAGTTAGAGTCTGAATATTTAGATTTAACATTTAATGAAAAAAGGTTTATTTCTAAATCATTTTTGTTCATTTTGTAAAGAATTGATTCCTTCCTATAGCGGCATTTTTAAATGTGCTTCTTTTTCAAAGCCATTGTTTATATATGTTAAAAGCAAGAATCATCTGTTTGCAAAAATTTACATCTGAAGTCTACCTGGGTGCATGCCCTACTCCCCTCCCCCCCACATAAACACAGACATAGACAGAATTGTATATAAAAGTGTGTTTTGTGAAATGACAGTAGAAAAGGAGGTTTTCTGAATCAGGTTTTATGAGATAAGAATGAAAATCCATTTTATTTGAAATGTATCATGCCAGGATAATTTCTCAAAACAAACAAAATGTTATCTTGTTTACTTATTTTCTTGCTAATTTTAGGACTTTTGAGTATTGTTTATTTTATGATATCTAGGTCTCAGACATGGGACAAGTCCCTAAGCCTCTTTTCAAATGATGTTCATGCCTTGATTTTCTCTTCCTCTGTTGTTGGAGATTTGGCCTAATTCAACAGAGTGCCTTGTTTATCTCTATTTGAGGGGCTACTCTGGTCAGAAGAAATCTGCTGTGGATCATCGTGCTGTCAGAAATCCATGCCTCTTCAACTTGATGAAGGCATTGGCAACATGACTGCCTTGGATGTCATTTGAGGCTGGATGGATATCCTGAGGTTTCTCAGAGAAATCTGACAAGTACTTGGCAGAGTGGTCACCATTTCTAACAGATTTCATCAGCACTACTCTGTCAGATGGAGGAACATTTCAACACCAACAGGGTATATTGAACACCAGAGCTGCAGAGCTGGGAGCATCACATACATTTGTGAGAGAACATTGGGATGAACTTGTAACAATCATCAAACAGCTGCAGTCAACACCCGTGTCATGGGAACACATTTTTCTCCTGACTGCAACATGTCAAAACAAAAACCCATCACTAGAGGCCAATGGGAAAACCGTATGAATGCCAGGATTTAGATAATTGTGTAAGGTTTTGAGTCCATTTGAAAAAAAAAAGGTATTGAGTGTTAGACACATGCACACTTGCAATGGCCCCCTCTTCTACTTTAGAGTTAGTAGATAGCTTTTCAGTAAATGCCGGCTTTTGTTCTCTTAATAGCTTACCTCTGATCTCTCCTTTCTTTCTCAGGAGTCTAGCTGTTTTTCAAGGCCTGGTTGGCATAACAGAAGATAATTATATCTTTTCCCTGAGATCTGTGTTGTAATTTGACTTTTGTGGATTGACCCTGGTATCAGGGTCAAAAAATAGTGCTACAGGGCTCTGGGACTTGCTGTACATAGACAATAGTTCATTTCCAGAATGAGCTTATTATCCTTTAAAACCTTATATCAAAGTGAGATGGGGAATTTAGGTGACTAGCAAGATAATTCAGAAAATACAGCCCTAAAAATCTACTTCTGCCTGAACTACTTGAATGAATCAAGAGAATTTTTTTTGCCTGAATTATCCATCTAATTGCTTCAATTCTATACCTAATTTAGTTTCACTTCCAGTAAAGATCTCTACCCTCTCTTTTTCCCCTTTTTACTCCCACCTATCTCCCCATCATCATGTACTTTTACTTTCCTAGTAATTCATACAAAAAATACACATTGAAGATACATAATTGTAAACAGCTTGTTTTACTTGCATTAGAATATTAAATAACTTCAAAAAATTTAACCATTTTTAAAATTGAAGTATAGTTAATTCACAGTATTGTGTTAGTTTCAGGTGTACAGCAAAGTGATTCATTTATACACACACACACACATATTTTTCAATTTTAGATTCTTTTCCACTATAGGTTATTACAAGATATTGAATATAGTTCCTTGTGCTATCAGTAGGTCCTTGTTGTTTATCTATTTTATATATAGTATTGTGTATTTGTTAATCCCAAACTCCTAATTTATCTCTCCCTCCCACCCCCCCATCCCCTTTGGTAACCATAGGTTTGTTTTCTATGTCTCTGAGTCTGTTTCTGTTTTGTAAATAAGTTCATTTATATCATATTTTTTAGACTCCACATATAAGTGATATCATATGATATTTGTCTTTGACTTCACTTAATATGATAATCTCTAGGTCCATCCATGTTGCTGCAAGTGGCATTATTTCATTCTTTTTTTATGGCTGAGTAATAGTCCATTGTGTGTATATACCACTCTTTATCCATTCATCTGGTGATGGACACTTAGGTTGCTTCCACATCTTGGCTATTGTAAATAGCGCTGCTATGAACATTGGGATACATGTATCTTTTTTTTTTTTTTTTTATGGTACGCGGGCCTCTCACTGCCGCGGCCTCTCCCATTGCAGAGCACAGGCTCCGGACACGCAGGCCCAGCGGCCATGGCTCACGGGCCCAGCCGCTCCGCAGCATGCAGGACCCTCCCGGACCGGGGCACGAGCCCGCGTCCCCCGCATCGGCAGGCGGACCCCCAACCACTGCGCCACCAGGGAAGCCCACGTGTATCTTTTTGAATTAGCATTTTCTCTGGATATATGCCCAGGAGTGGGATTGCAGGTTCATATGGTAACTCTATTTTTAGTTTTTGAAGGAACCTCCATACTGTTTTCCATAGTGTTTGCACCAATTTACATTCCCACCAACAGTGTAGGAGGGTTCCTTTTTCTCCACACACTCTCCAACATTTGTTACTTGTAGACTTTTAAATGGTGGCCATTCTGACTGGTATGATGTGATACCTCATTGTAGTTTTGATTTGCATTTCCCTAATAATTAGCAATATTGAGTATATTTTCATGTGCCTATTGGCCACCTGTATGTCTTCTTTGGAGAAATGTCTGTATAGGTCTTCTGCCCAGTTTTTGATTGGGTTGTTTTTTCGATATTAAGCTGTATGAGCGGCTTGTATATTTTGGAAATTAATCTTTGTCAATAACATCATTTGAAAATATTTTCAAATATTTGCAAAAATCTTTTCAAATTTAACTTCTATTTTAATTTAATTTTTGGTTCTGAAGCATCTTATCTAATTTTGCATTAATATTACGTTTTATGTGTGATGATATTACTTTTACCTGTTAAAGATGTTTATTTGAAATATAATGTAATATGTTCCAATAACTACTGTCCCACTTAAATACAGTAATAGCGGTAACTAAGCATAAGAAGGCAACTACACTAAAATTTTCTACTTGTTAAATAATAATGAAGCCTTGTTACCAAAATGAAATCTATCATATCAATGACTATGCTTTCCAAATTAATGTTTTGTAGTAACATAGGAGACAATTAAGACAAATACTCTAGAAAACCTGAAATGCTATAAGATTGAGAAAACATACACTTGTTTAGTATACCTGAAGGTCAAGAGAAGTAAGATTATTCACACACTAATCAACTCACTTTAGTCACAAAAAATGAGATGTTATCTTCTAGAATAAGAAGAAAATAGACACCAAATTAGTAAGAATATCGAGACATAGATAATTTTTGTTTATAATATTAGAAGTCATATAAAATATTAAAATGATATAAAGGAATGAAAATCCACTACAAATCTTACCTGAACTTCATCTTAGATATATATGCTGTAAGGAATGTGTTTGACTTAGGTGAAATTCTTGACAACCTGTGGGGTATATTAATACAGTTCAACTTGGAAGATAAGAATAAATTAATGATGACAGACATAGAATTAATTTATCAGAAATCCCAGTGTTCTTTACCAGCAAAAGTCATTTCCAGATATGGACCACAGCAAATGAGATTTTTAAGGTAACCTACTGTCAGATGAAGACTTGCATTAGATTTCTTTAGGTCAAAGGAGACAAGAGAATTCCCTTGTTTGGTATATAAAGAATGGAAATTACTTTGAAGAACTGAATTTTTTGTTTATAAAAAAGAGATTTATGAAACATTTAGTAAAATAATTGAACCAAGACTAAACTTTATAGTTAATGACCTTATCTTTGCAGATAATCTGTAGATGAGATAAAATTCAGAACTTGCTAAAACTATGAAAAGGTAGGATTTCTTCATGCCATTTAATCTATGGAAATTCAAACTAATGTCTCGTATTAAATGTTTCCAGTGTTTTTTAGAGTTCAAAGTATCATGCTCAAGAATTTTAAAATAGATATATCAAGGATGCATGAGAGTAGCTGGATAATTTCATTTTTTCACCCATAGTCAAATAAGGTGGTAAAATTTCAGAAATGGAGGAGACCATAGTGGGCATTTCAACAGCTAATTTTAGAGACAAGAAAATTGAGGCCCAGAGAAGTTAACTAATGTTTGTGTTAGTTGGCCATGTGCTCAGCAGAATGTCTATTGTTGATAGTGACTCTCTTCCTTTTTATCACAAGTGCATATCACTTACCCACGATTAAAAAAAACTCCCCCTGGATAAGAACTACTAAACAATTCTAATTACCAGTGGAACAAAAGTTTGCTGCGTAGTCTGTTGTACCCAGTGGCTATGCTTGTGCCAGTTTCTTACCTAATGCACAGAAGATGGAGAATGGCTTTCCCTTCCAACTCCTGGGCATGTTCCCATGCCAACATTATTGTCTAACTTGACTATTCCGTGTAGGTTTTCAATTTAAGTTCAAGATCTGCAAGGATATAGAATTAAGGAATGAAGAATACAGGTGAAACTTCTAGGCATTTAAGATTTCATAATAGCTAAATAGTTTAGAGCAAGGATAAAAATGAAATGGTGTATGCAAGTAAGAACTAAGAAGAAATTAGTTTGGAAACACTGAGGATATCCAACAAACACTATTTAGTTGGTTATCAACTACCTAGGTCAGAAGCACTGTGGAAAGTGCTGATCCCAATAGATGAGAAGATAAGAAAACTCAGGCCACCTTTTAGGTCCTTGCAGCCATTTAAGTCAACATTTATAGAGCCATTAGTTTTGAATAGGGGTTTCTCTTAAGGAATTTAGAATTAGGTAGGCCTGGACTCAAATCCCTTGTCTCCCTTTATCATTTGTGAAACCTCAGACAATATGTTTTATAAATCCTGGGATTTAAAAAGAATGCTTACATAATTATGAAATACTTCAAATACAAAAGTACAGAATATAATATAGCAAATACTCATGTACTTTCCCTTCATGTTTGACAAAAGTTAAAGTTTTTTTTGAATTTTTGATTGATTTATTTATAATGAATAAAAATCTCCCCCATCCCATTTATGTCTTGCCTTCCACAGAAATAAAATGCCCTGGAATTAGTCTGTATCCATAACATGTATGCATTTATACAATTTTTTACTGTAGTAAAAAACACATAACATAAAATTTATCATCTTAACCATTTTTTTATTTTTATTTTTTTATTAATTTTTATTGGAGTATGGTTGCTTTACAATGTTGTGTTAGCCTCCACTACACAACAAAATGAATAGGCCATATACATACAGATATCCCCTCCCTTTTGGACTTCCCTCCCATTTAGATTACCACAGTGCATTAGGTAGAGTTCCCTGTGCTATACAGTATGTTCCCATCAGTTGTCTACTTTATACATAGTATCAATAATATATATGTGTCAATCCCAGTCTCCCAATTCCTCCCACCCCACCCCTTTCCCCCTTGGTATCCATACATTTGTTCTCTATGTCTGTGTCTCTATTTCTGCTTTGCATATAAGGTCATCTATGCCATTTTTCTAGATTCCACATATATGCATTATTATACGATATTTGCTTTTCTCGCTTCTGACTTACTTCACTCTGTATGATACTCTCTAGGTCCATCCATGTCTCTACAAATGATCCAATTTCATTCTTTTTTATGGCTGAGTCATCTTAACCATTTTAAAGTGTACAGTTTAATAGTGTTAAGTATATCCACATTGTTATGAAACAGATCTCTAAAATTTTTCATCTTGCAAATCTGAAACTATTTACCCATTTTATCATGTAAGATAAGCTTCCAACTCTTACTTTTGTATATGAATGTCCAGTTTTCCCAACATTATTTGTTGAAGAGGCTAACTTTTCCCCCATCGAGTGGTCTTGATATCCTTGGTGAGATCATTTGACCATATAAGTTAGGGTTTATTTCTGGGCTCTCTATTCTATTCCATTGGTCTATTTATCTGTCTTTATTCCAACACCACACTGTTTTGATTACTATAGTTTAGTAATATATTTTGAAATCAAAAAGTGTGTCTTTCAACTTTGTTATTCTTTTTCAAATTATTTTGGCTATTTGGAGTCCCTTGAGATTCCATATTAATTTTGAGATTTTAAAAATTTCTGTAAAAAATGCCATTGGGATATTGAAAAGAATTGCATTGAATCTGTACATTGCTTTGTGTAGTATGGATATTTTAACATTATTTCTTCCAATCCATGAACATAAGATAGCTTTCTATTTATTTTGTCTTCTTTAATTTCTTTCAGCATTGTTTTGAGGTTTTCAGTGTACAAGTCTTTCACCCCCTTGGTTAGATTTATTCCTAAGTATTTTATTCTTTTTGATGCTATTGTGAGTGGAATTTTCTTAATTTCTTTTTTGGATATTGAAATGATAGTGTGCAGAAACATAACTGATTTTCATATGTTGATTTTGTATCCTACAGCTATGCTGAATTTGTTTATTAGTCCTAACTGGTTTTTTTGTGGAGTCTTTAGGGTTTTCTACATATAAGATCATGTCTACAAACAGGGATAATTTTACTTCTTTTCAGATTTGGATGTCTTTTATTTCTTTTCATGCTTAATCACTCTGGTTAGGACTACCAGTACTATGTTCAATAGAAGTGGCAAGAGTCGGCATCCTTGCCTTGTTCCAGATCTTAGAGGAAAAGCTTTAAGTTTCTCACTACTGAGTATATTAGCTGTGGGATTTTCATATATGGCCTTTATTGTGTTGAGGTAAGTTCCTTCTATACTTAATTTGTTGACAGTTTTTATCATGAAAGGATGTTAAATTTTTTCAGATGCTTTTTCTGCGTCTATTGAGATGATCATATGATTTTATCTATAATTCTGTTAATGATAGATAAAATATCACAATGATTGATTTGTGTATATTGAAACATCCTTAAATCCCAGGATAAATCCCTTTTGGTCATGGTGTATGATCCTTTTAATGTACTGTTTGCTAATATTTTGTTGAAGATTTTTGCATCCATGTTCATCAGAGATATTGGTCTGTAGTTTTCTTGTGGTATCTCTGCCTAGTTTGGTATCAGGGTGATGCTGGCCTCATAAAATTACTTTGGAAGTGTTCCCTTATCTTCTATTTTTTGGAAGAGTATAAGGATTGGTATTAACTATTATTAACTATTTGAACATTTGGTAGAATTCACCTGTTAAGGCATCCAGTCCTGGGTTTTTCTTTGTTGGGAGGTTTTTGATTATTGACTCAATCTCCTTATTTTTTATTGATCTGTTTGGGTTTTCTGTTCCTTCTTGATTCAAACTTTATATGTTGTATATGTCTAGTACTTTATCCATTTTTTTCTAGGTTGTCTAATTTGTTGGCATACAATTACTAATAATAGTTCTTGTTTTTATTGTTTTTGTTTTTGTTTTTGCTGTACGCTGGCCTCTCACTGTTGTGGCCTCTCCCGTTGTGGATCACAGGCTCCGGATGCGCAGGCTTAGTGGCCATGGCTCACGGGCCTAGCCGCTCCACGGCATGTGGGATCTTCCTGGACTGGGGCACGAACCCGTGTCCCCTGCATCGGCAGGTGGACTCTCAACCACTGCGCCACCAGGGAAGCCCAATAGTTCTTTTTGATCTTTTTTATTTCTATGCCATCAGTTGCAATGTTTGTAAAAGTTTTAAAGCATGTAGCTTCTTAGCCCAGCAATTTGCTGATGTCACCTTGTATTTACACATCATATATGTATATATGTATATGTATATATATATAAATATTTAGTATTGTTTTTTATTTTGCATTTTACATAAATGTTATAACACACACAGATATCCTTCTGAAACATGCTTTTAAAACACATAATGTTTTTGAGATTTATCTATGTAAAATATATAGCTCTAGTTCATTTATTTTTTATTGTTTCATAGTATTCCATTGTATGAATATACAGCTATTTATTCAACCATCTTCCTGCTGATGGACATTTGTTTCCTGTCTGTCACTATTACAAACAATATTACAATGAGAATGGTTCACATTTGTGACAGTTCTCTAGGTTATACACCAAAAAGTAGAATTGCAGTGTCACTCATACATGTCTTCAAATATAGTAGATGTTCCCAAATTTCTCCCCCACAAGGAATACAATTTACACACCTGGGAGCAGAGTATGATAATTCCTCTTCTTCCACATCCTTACTAATTGTTATTTTGCATTCAATTGTTATGAATTTGAGGAGTATAATATGGTATCTTAATTTTCATTCACATCATTAATAATGAGATTGAGCCCATGTTACCTGGCTATTAGTATTTCCTATTCTATAAAATTCCTGGTATCACAGATTTTATAAGTATGAATTTTAGGGTTATATTGTCTCACTTAAAAGGTTATATCAGTGCTGTATGAGATTATATATATGTAACCCAAATATCTACAGGTTCTCCAGTTTTCTGGATTCACTCTTTTTTTTTCCTTTCCTTTCCTTTTCTTTCCTGCCCAGGCAAATTAACTTTATTCTCACATTTCTTATATTGTTGGACTCTCATCTAGTGCCACAATATTTCTAAGGATTCCTGAGAAGAGCGCATATGTTTGCATGTATGTATGTGTGTGTGTGTGAGTGTGTGTGTGTGTGTCTGTGTGTGAGGTTTATATATGTGGAATAGTGTTCTGTTACTCTCTCCAAATTATTAATGAAAATTTGTTTCCAGATTCCTGGTGTCATATTGCCTCCTGTATCTGCTATACAGTGTCTGGTCTATATCATTCTAATTATGGAAATTAATCTAATTAATCTCTTCTTTATTCTTAAAAGTGAGTTTATCAAAAGGCTGTTGTGTATTACCAAAATGTATGTGATGATTTGAAGAAATGATAGGTAATTTTGGCCCAAAAGAGAAAATATCTAATGAAAGTTAGATATCACTCTTCCAAAATTTTAGTGGCGGTTTCCTTCAACTGGGAAATGTAATGTATCTGCCCTTAGATACAGGTCTGCTGACATTTTGCTAGACCTCGGAGCCACCTCTCACCTTCTTCTTTGATTATTCCTCTGATATTCTTTGAATTTCACTTTCAGCTTTCTGAAAACAAATCCCAAATTATTGTTCTGCAGTGCACAGACTATATATTGGTTTGTGTCTGAAAACTCTCAGATTATTGTGGGAGGAACAGTCTGGGTGAGGAATGGCTTAGGTTTCAACTAAAAGGGCCAATCATGAAGTTTTCTTAAAGCAAAATGTACAATCCAACCTGAATATATGCAGCCCCAAATCTCTGACACATTCAAAAAGTACTGGAAAAAAACAAAGAGATATAATATTTGTTTGTACTAGAGGACCAAACCAGTACAGTAAGGCAAGAATAAGTATTACAAAGCATAAAGATGCATAAAGAGTAAAACTATTAACAGACATTATGATTTTTTAATGTAAAAGTTCTATTAAAATATAATGTTTAAAGTTAAAAACATGACTCATGTAAATAATAAATACAGGTCAAACATTTATTCAACTCATTAATTAAAGAGGGATCCAGTAAGATGTTAACAGTGGTGCAAAAGGAAAATTGAGAAACAAAAATTTATATAGTCAAAGTCCTGCTAAGACAAATTTGCTAATAAATGCAAAACAGTTAATATCCTACATAAAAATAAACTGTGTTTATCTTTTCTACTGGTTAGAAATCAATTGCATCTTGCTGGATAAAATTAATGTGCATGCCATGAACAGGAATCATTTATGTTGCCGTCTGACAAGAATTATTTTAATTGTTATTATTTTTTCTACAAGGTAACTTCTACCTCTACAGAGATATAAAATAACTTAATGAATAGAATCAGTCAGAGGTACAGGCATACCTCATTTTATTGTGCATTACTTTATTGCTCTTCACAGATACTACATTTTTTTACAAACTGAAGTTTTCTGGCAACCCTGTACTCAGTTGAGCAAGTCTATTGGTGCCATTTTTCCATCATTTGCTCATTTCATGTCTCAGTGTCACATTTTGGTAATTCTTGCAACATTTCAATCATTATATTAATATATTAATATAATAAATTATATAATATAAATATAATATTCAATATAATATTATATATAAATATATAATATATTAATATTATCATATTTGTTATGGTGATCTGCATTGATGTTACTATTGTAATTGTTTTGGGGTGCCATGAACTGTATTCATATAAGATGGCAAATTTAATTGATAAATGTGTGTTCTGACTGCTACACTGAATGGCCTTTCCCCCAATTCTCTCCCTCTCCTCAGGCCTCCCTATTCCCTGAGACACAACAATATTGAAATTAGGCCAGTTAATAACCCCACAATAGCCTTTAAGTGCTCAAGTGAAAGGAAGAGTCACATGTCTGTCACTTTAAATCAAAAGCTAGAATGATTAAGCTTAGTGAGGAAGGCATGTAAAAAGCCAAGATAGGCCAAAAGTTCAGCCTCCTGAACCAAACAGTTAGCCAAGTTGTGAATGCAAAGGAAAAGTTCTTGAAGGAAATTTAAAATGCTACTCTAGTGAGCACAGGAATGATAAGAAAGTGAAACGGGCTTATTGGCGATATGGAGAAAGTTTGAATGGTTTAGATAGAAGATCAAACCAGCTACAACATTCCCTTAATCAAAGCCTAATCCAAAGGAAGGCCCTAACTCCCTTCAATTCTATGAAGGCTGAGAGAGGTGAGGAAACTGCAGAAGAAAAGTTTGAAGCTAGTAGACATTCGCTCATGGGATTTAAGGAAAGAAGCTATCTCTATAACGTAACAGTACAAGGAGAAATAACAAATCCTGATGTTGAAGATGCAGCAAGTTTTCCAGAAGATCTAGCTCAGATAATTAGTGAAGTTGGCTACACTACACAACAGATTTTCAATGTAGATGAAAGAGCCTTCTATTGGAAGTAGATGTCATCTAAGACTTTCATAGCTAGAGAGGTCAATGCCTGGCTTCAAATCTTCAAAGGACAGGCTGACTCTTGTTAGGGGCTAATGCAGCTGGTGACTTTAGTTGAAGCCAGTGTTAATTTACCATTCTGAAAATCCTAGGGCCCTTAAGAATTGTCCTAAATCTACTACTCTGCCTATACTCTATAAATGGAACAACAGAGCTTGGATGACAGCACATCTGTTTGTAACATGGTTTACTGACTATTTTAAGCCCACAGTTGAGATCTTCTGCTCAGACAAAAAAAAAGATTCCTTTCAAAGTATTACTGCTCATTGATAATACATGTGGTTTCCCAAGATCTCTGATGGGAATGGGCAAGGACATTAATGTTGTTTTCATGCCTGCTAACACAATATCCATTCTGCAGTCTATGGATGAAGGAGTAATTTTGACTTTCTTATTATTTAAGAAATACATTTCATAAGGCTATAGCTGCCATAGATGGTGAATCTTCTGATGGATCTGGGCAAAGTAAATTGAAAACCTTCTGGAAAGGATTCGCCATCCTAGATGCCATTAAGAACATTCATGATTCATGGGAAGAGGTCAAAATATCAAGAAGATATTGGAAGAAGTTGATTCCATCCCTCATGGATGACTTGGAGGGGTTCAAGACTTCAGTGGAGGAAGTAACTGCAGATGTGGTGGAAATAGCAAGAGAACTAGAATTAGAAGTGGAGCCTGAAGATGTGACTGAATTGCTGCAATCTCATGATAAAATTTGAAAGGATAAGGAGTTGCTTCATATGGATGAGCAAAGAAAGTGGTTTCTTGAGATGGAAACTACTCCTGGTGAAAGTGCTGTGGAGATTTTTGAATGACAGCAAAGGATTTAGAATATCACTTAAACTTAGTTGATAAAGCAGCAGCAGGGTTTGAGAGGGTGGACTTCAGTTTTGAAAGAAGTTCTTCTGTGGGTAAAGTGCTGTCAAATAGCACTGCATGCTACAGAGGAATCATTCATGAAAAGAAGAGTCAATTGATATGGCAAACTTTATTGTTGTCTTATATATAAATAATTTGCCCCAGCCACCCTAACCTTCAGCAACCACTACCCTGATCAGTCAGCAGCCATCAGCATCGAGGCAAGACCCTCTACCAGCAAAAAGATTACAACTTGCTGGAGGCTCAGATTATGGTTAGCATTTTTTATCAATAAAGTATTTTTTAATTAAGGTGTACATTTTAAAAACATAATTCTATTGTACACTTAATAGAGTATATCATAGTGTAAATATAACTTTTACAGGCACTGGGAAACAAAAAAATTCATGTGACCTGTTTTATTGAGATACTCACTGTATTGCTGAGGTCTGGAGCTGAATCTGCAGTGCCTCTGAGGTCTGCCTGTACACTCACACTTTAAACAGATAATCCCCAGAGGTTCTGCTAGACCAGGAATCTGCAAACTCTAGCCCTTTGGGCAAATCTGTTTTTATAAATAAAGTTTTATTGTTACATAGCCATAATCTGTGTTGTCCATAGTTGCTTTTGGAATACAGTGACATAGTTTAGTAGTTGTCACAGAGATTATATGGCCCCAAACCTAAAAATTTACTACTTTACCTTTTACAGAAAAAATTGCTGAGCCCTGCACAGGACATTACACAGAACTCCATTGAAAAGACACCCAGTAATCTCTTTTGCCCATTTCCAAAATTTGGATGAATGTTTTTAAAAATCCTATGGATATTAAAATAGAGTGAAATTAGCAATCTTACAGCATACAAATCAAAATTGAAAAAGTGTATATCTATATAGTAGCATAATAGAATTGGAAAATAAATATTAGGGATAGGAGGGTGAGTGTGGCTATAAAGGGGTAGCACAAGAGAGCCTTATGGTGATGGAACAGTTCTAGATCTTGACAGAGTTTATGGTTGCATGAATCAACACATGATAAACCTGCATAGAACTACACACACGTACAAGTGCATGTAAAACTGGTGAAATCTTAATAAGCTCTGTGGATTATACCAATGTCACTTTCCTGGTTTTGATATTATTCTGCTATCATTATGCAAGATGTCACTATTGGGGGAAACTGGGAGAAGTGTACACAACTTCATGCATTTGTTTGAAAAGTCCTGTAAATCTATATTTCAAAGTAAAAACTATATATATGCTCACAAAAATCATAGTTTTCACAAAAATAATTGTTCTCTTAGAATGTTCATAGCAGCTTTATTAGCAATAGCCAAAAATTGGAAACAACTCAAATATCCATCATCAGGAGAATGGATAAAGGTATTATAGTATATTCATATAATGGAATACTACTCAACAATGAAAAGAAATGAACTTCTGATACATGGAAAAACATCAATGAATCACATAGATATTATGTTGGGGAAAAAGCTGAACTCAAATGTATCCATACTATATGATTCATATGTAGTTCTAAAACAGGTTAAAAAATATTAAAAATGACATATGGTTGTCTTTAAGTGAAGGTGGTGTGGTGGGATTGACTTAGAAGGGGCATAAGGAAACTCTCTCAGAATATAGAAGTATTATGTATCTTGTTAAAGAGTAGGTTAAGCAGATATAAGTTTTACACACACATTCGAAAATAAGTATTAGATTAAAGTTAATAATTTTGCATTGTTGGTGGTATATTTTAGACTTGAGCTAATGAATAGATACTTTGAGCATAATGGAACCAGTGTTTTCACAGTAGAGAACAGAGGTACTAGTATGCCAAGGGGGGATATTAGGACATACCTTGTAGTTTTTGATTGGGTTTCTACATATTAGTGGATATATACCTCTGTTACCTCTATGGGCCTGGAAGCAATTCCACACCAATAGCAATGAGCACAACTAGGACCCAGATCTTTATTTATAAAGTCCAGAAAATACAAGATGACCCTGGAATATCTCATTGTTCCAGAAAGTAAGGAAGTACCCCAAGAATGATGGAGACAATTCAGAATGACACTGAAGCTAGCTGGAAGTGTTTTCACTGGTCAAATCTAGAATGATTTGAAAATCAAAACTAATAATGAGATTACTAGTTTCTATCCCATTTAATAAAATAAGAATCTATGAATAAATACTGATAAAAATTAATCAGTTATTTAATAAGCCAGTGAGTGAGAAGGAAAAGCTCTTTCTTACAGTAGAATGCCATTAGGAAGAATGATTGAGTGAGGAAATCATCAATAAATGCTAAAATTACTGGACAAAAGTTTGATGAAGAACAGGATATTTGCATAATTTCAACACATCTCTCCACAAATCATTAATTTTAAGTGAAAGAATAGTAAATTTATAGTGGAGAAACTTGGCATTCATTAAGTTAACTAAGTGATCAAAGTTATTATCACCAATTATGGAGCATATCAACATCGTGTACCTCCTGACATGATGCGCTGAGAAGGGTGTATCACCTCTGCAGTATTTCTTCCAAAGTACATAACTTGAATATATTCATGAGGACACATCCAACACAGCCCAATTTAGGAATATCCTACAAAATAATTGTCCCGTACTATTAAAAAATGTCAAGGTCAACAAAGATAAAGAAATACTGTGAGACTGTTTTAGATGAAAGGATACATGACAAATAAATATACTGTTTGATCTTAATTGGATCCTGGAGTAGGAAAATTAGATATGAATATACAAATGTTCCTGGGACAATTGACATAATATGTTATAGTTATGGACAAGAATGATTGTGTTTTTAGGAAAAACATACTAAAATGTTTGGGGACAAAATAGTACAACATATCCATAGTGATTCCAACTTGCTCTCAAACAGTTAAAAAACTAACTAACTAAATAAATGTGTGTGTGTGTGTGTGTGTGTGTGTGTGTGTGTGTGTGTGTGTGTGTGTGTGTGTGTAGGAGCAGGGAGAGAGAGATTGTAAACAATCAGTGAATCTGGATAAAGAATATACAGGACTTCCTAAATCTATGTTCAATGCTTTTCTTTAAGTGTGAAATTATATAAAAATAAACAGTTACAAAAATACAATGTTTGCTTAGCTGTTCACAGATCATTTTTTTTAGGCATCAAACCTGTACCAATAGTTTGCAAATGGAAGAATGGGGAGAGAGTAGGCACTGATTTCCTTCTGCCAGAAAAAACCTGAGGCATTCTGATGTTTTTTCCTGATACATACATAAGGGATTTTGCACACAATAAGCACTTGAGTACATGTCAGCTATTGATATTATTATGGATCTTTAGCTACCAGATTTCTTTTCTGCTCTCATACAGTGGGCCTGAAGTAAGTGCTCTTTGCCTCCAGGCTCCTCATTTATCTCCTATGGCGAGTTATATGGTCTTCTTAAATTGTATCATCTCAGTGCTCCTGTTTGCTGAATAACAAACTGCCTCAAACTTAATGATATAAAACAATAAACATTTTATGTTCATGGATACTGGTGGGTCAGGAATTAGGAAAGGACTAAAGACAAGGGAGAAGAGCTTGTCTCTGCTGTATAATATTCGGGACCTCAAGTGGGAAGACTGACAGGCTGGCTGTGACTTGACATTGGGGACTGGGATCATTTGAGGGCTATTCACTGACATGTTGTGCACTGATGTGGAGGGCTTGGAAGATTGAGACGGTCCATGGGTGCACCTACGTGTGGCCTGTCTTTGTGGCTTGGTTTCCTCCCACAGTGGAGGACTCTGGGTAGTCAGACTTTATCTATGGTGGCCCAGGACTCCAGGCAGGAGTCTTCTGAGAACAAGGCGGAGGCTGCACTGCCTTTTCTGACCTTGCCTCAGAAGTCATGCAGGTCCTCTTCTGCAACATTCTTTTGATTACAAGAAAGTCAAAAGCCCACCTAGATTCAAGGGAAGTGTACATAGACCCCACCTCTCAATAGGTGGAGAATCAAATTTATATTGCAGAAAAGCAGGTGGGGTGGGAATTATTGTTGCAGCCATTTTGGGAAAATACAGTCTATCCCACCAAGTCTTTTTCATTTCAAGGAACCACTCATCTGCCTTAGACCCTTTACCTTTCTCACCATTTCCAATGATTTCCTCTTTAATTTTACAGAAAGAGTCCAGAAAAGCTGTTCTCTAAAAACTCACTATACAATATCAGTGGTAACTATATCAATCCTACAAAAATCAGTCTCCAAAAATTTGGAAACAGAGTGTGACCAAAAGAATGTAGATATATTGAATGTATTATAGATGCATTCTTTTAAATTGGAAATGTATTCCCATTCTACTGATATAAGAATCTCTGGGATGGGACTTGTGAATCTATCATTTAACAGCCTTTCTAGCATCACCTGGGATCTTATTAGAAATGCAAAATCAGAATCTGCATTTTAACAAGATCCCCAGGAAATGGGTATGCACTTGAAAGTTTGGGACTCTCGGCTTAATTCTCATGATCTTCCAGGTGTGGAAACCAATTTCTTTAAAAGCAGTGTTTATCAGAATGTGGTTGACCAGGACCACCTGCAGCAGAATCATTTACTGAAGCTCTAGAAGTTGAGGCCATGGAATCTGCATTTTATTAAAGTCCTCTCCCCCAACCCCAAGTGATTCTTATGCTAACTGAGGTTGGAGAACCGCTTCTCTTAAGCAGTGTTCTTGGCGTGGACATCACACCAGCAGCATTAGTATCACCTGGGAACTTAGAAATGCACATTCTTTGTTTTTTTTAAATTTTATTGAAGTACAGTTGATTTACAATGCTGTGTTAATTTCTGCTGTACAGCAAAGTGATTCAGTTATACATACATATACATTTTTTTTCGTACTTTTCCATTATGGTTTCTCACAGGATATTGAATCTAGTTCCCTGTGCTATACAGTAGGACCTTGTTGTTTATCCGTTCTCTATATAATAGTTTGCATCTGCTAATCCCAAACTCCCAGTCCATCCCTCCCCTACCCCTATCCCGCTTGGCAACCACAAGTCTGTTCTCTATGTCTGTGAGTCTGTTTCTGTTTCATAGGTATGTTCATTTGTGTTGTATTTTAGATTCCACATATAAGTGATACTATATGGTATTTGTCTTTCTCTGTCTGACTTACTTCGCTTAGTATGCTAATCTCTAGGTCCATCCATGTTGCTGCAAATGGCATTAAGAAATGTACAATCTTGGGTGCTATTCCAGACCCACTGGATCCGAAACTCTAGGGGTGGGGCTCGGCAATCTGTGTTTTAGCAAGCCCACTGGATGAATCTCATGCACACTAATCTGAGAACTGCAAGGCTAGGCAAAGTACCCAGAAATAGCTAACATCAGATTATTAGCTTACCAGACCCAGGTTTGTGTTGCTGACACTAAAGGATTTCACTCAGTTTTCCAAACCTTGTTCATTACTTCAGCTAAAAATTATGAAAAATTATTTTGCATCATGTCAGTGCTTTTATAGGGAAACACATCTATTGTCATTTTTACATTTTGGCCGAGTGCTTTCATTTAAATTTCCAGGTACAGCTTTGGTGTTTCCAATTTGTCACATGCACTTCATCAATATTAAATAGCATAGAATATTGCACGTAGCCCATTTCTTTTGTACCATTTACCATTACAGATGAGTGACAAGTATAACCCTTTCAAATCATATGCAAGTGACTGATAGCCCACCTGTATCTGTTGTCTACCAACTGTTTAGTTGTCACGGGTATAACAGCATGTCTGACGGCCCGAATAGACCCAGTGTTAATGAAGGGGAACACCTGGGCAGAGCAGAGTCTCTGACTCTTGCCCCATCAGTTGAAACAGCTGTGATGTACAGCCTGACAAGAAAAGGTCAAGAAGGGCAAGCAAGCGTTGTAAGAAAGAGAAAAATGAAAAGAGGACACAACTTATGCTCCTCTAAGTAAGCTGGTCCCACTGGATATGGAGAATGACTGTAAAAAGGCCCAAGAGGTGTCTCTGGGGAGTGGGTTTAAAAAGAAATGCAACACTGAAGACATGAAATATATTTTTGAGGAGAGGAGATCCTGCCTCTGTCCCCACTGCATATGTAGCTATGACATCATTATACTTGTGGTATACCACATTTCAAGGTTTTATAGAATTGTCACTGTCCTGCATTACAGTGTATAGATAACCAGCTGTGAGTTTGCTGTGTGGCTGATAGCTGGTATTGTATGCAAAGTTCTGCATGATGGATATGTCTGGGATGAAATACATTATTTGGAGATTTGATAGAAAACTGAGTTGCAGCAGTGTGAGATGGTCTAGATATGGCTGTTACATCAAAATGAAAGGGATGGTAAGATATCCATTTTGTAAAAGTAGATGTATGTGCACTGAAAACAGACTGGAAGGAAATATAGCCAGATGTGAGTAATAGTTATGTCTAGGTGGTCAGATTACGTTAATTTAATCTCTCTACTTGTCTGCTTTTCCAAGTTATCTATAATAAAAATGTATGACTAGGTGTTACTTTTACAGTATAATTTTATAAGATGACTTAGTTTTGCTTAATGAAAAAGGGCACTGAAAAGGTATACATTTCACTACTGCTAAATCAGATGCAGTGCCTTCTCTGGTGCAGTGTGGTCTTGGACCAGTAGCAACGACATCACTTGGAATGTTAGAAATGCACCCAAGTCCTACTGAATCAGAATCTTCAATTTTACGAGATTCCCAGGTGATGTCTGTGCACAAAAATTTTGGAGAAGCATTGCGGTAGTGCATTAGTCTCATTAGCCTTAGGAAAGAGAAACATCCATGCTAAAATGTTAAATTGCTATATCAGGTATTGCATTCAGATAGACTCTACTGAAAGTAGAATTTTCAAATTGAGTCAGGCTACTTAATTGAAATGTTACCTATGCATAAGATGTATAGGTAAAGGCAATTAAAGAATCTATAGTAGAGAAAATTTATTAAGGAGGGAAAATGAGACCAAATGCAGCTTATTTCTCATTTGGTTTTCTTTCTCACTAACATCACTTTGTATTGCAGTGGTTCAGCACCTGGAGATAAAGTTTGCTGCCAACCAAAAGTAATAGTAAGCTTATGTAAATGTCAGGAATTCCCACGGTGCCCTCCTTTCTGCAGTTTCAGGGAAAATAGCTTGTGCGAAAGCTTGGCTTGTAATTATTACAGCTGGTGGGTTTTTCTAATGCCACAGCCATTCAAGAATCATTTATAATTGGTGATGTACTTATTACCAAAGTGTGAAGCACAGCAAGTCCAGACTCCTGTTTTTTTGGTATGATTTACGCCTCTATTCTTTCTCTTTTTACGCTCTTCTATAAGCTGTTATCAAATGTAATATATTTCATTTTTTCTGAATATTTCCAAATATATTATTTAGTAAACACTTCAGAATCCAAATAGGTGATAGAATATATATGCAGTTTTAAAGATCCCAGTTTACAAATGCATCCAGTATTTACATAGGTTGTTAGAAAAGAAAGGTGTATTGCTACTTCTGACTTTTTTAGTAGATAGTTACTTATACTGCTTCCTCTCCCCCATTCCCCCATTCTGTGTGTGAGTGTGTTTCTGTGTTTGACTAATGAGAGAAACAGAAGGAAAGCAGCATGATGTGTAGCCTAATACAGTGTTTCTCCAATTTAATGTGCAAGTGAAGCACCTGGGAATTGTGTTAAAGTGCAGATCCAGAATATTTCCTTAGCAAGATCAGAGAGGAAAGAACCCAGACTTCAGAGGCAAAAAAGACCAAAAAAGAAAAAAACCTCAAAAACCAAAAAACCCACAAAACTTAGCCCAGATAATTGATCTTGTGTAAGTTACTTCAATTCTATGATTACTTTAACTTGGATTTCATCATCTGTAAAATGGGGCTAAAATTTGTGAGGATTCAAAAAACAAAATAATGCTTGTAAAGCACCTGACACATAGGAGAAACTCAATAGATAGTAGTCATTGTATTATTGCCATTAGATGAATGGTCTGGCATTTCCAACAGATTGAAGGTAAAGAGGTGTCAAATGAAACATCTAACCTATGTCATGATGTGAAATCTCAAGCTTGCTTATGTCTGATCCTTTTCTGCTTCTTTAACTGCAAGAATATCCCCCTGGGCCATGAACTGACAGAGAAGAAAAATGGGACGCTAATATCATTTCAACAATCCCAACTTCAGTCCAGAGCCTGGATTGCATCACTATCAGTTTTGGATATCATTTTTTTGCAGGATCTTAGTTCCCTGACAAGGGATTGAACCTGTGCCCCCTGCAGTGGAAGCATGGAGTCCTAACCACTGGACTGCCAGGGAATTCCCTTGGGTATCATTTTTGTTCTTGCCTTAGCAATGAATAGTAGTGTTGGGCTGCACCCCACAGGACTACAAGGCCTGTACTTGCCCAGCTTCAAGACCTAAGAAAGAGCCCAGAGTCAGCAAGAGACATCAATGGTTTAATGGATGGGGGAGCTTACACATCTGAAGCAAGGTCCTGGAGCGACACACGCCACCATGGGTGATGGATGGCAGGCAGGACACAGTGACAGTCTTCACTCTGAGGTGGTGGGGGGCAGAGATTACCAGTTATAGGGGAATTGATGTCAGGTGGGCTCATTAGTTACCAGGGAAACCAGTAGAGGGGCATGCCCCTCATCACCCCTTTGATAAAAACAATCATTAGCTGGGGCCTGGGGCAAATACGTAGGAAGGTCAGTCATGTGCATAAGATATAGGTAAAGCAGGCACTGGTCAGGCAGGGGATGTACAGAGAGCAAGAGAACAGCCATCTTGAGCGGCCTGACCATACAGGTAGCACCTAATCTTTCAGACTTCATAGACTTTTTATTTTCGTGGTTATAACCTCACATCATTTTGGTTTTTATTTTTGTTCTTTTTGTTTCTTTGTTTTGGATAAGAATTGGAATTCTCACTCCAGCTAAGTTGCCTTAAGCTTCCTTGCAATTCCAGAAACACTTCAGTTCTAACTCCAGCTAATCCTATGACAGTCCTTGGGTTTACCCCAGTCCTTGGAGAGAGAACCAGATTGTTTTAGACCTGCCAATAAAAATATTGAAATGAATTTGAACAGATTTATTAGTCAAATATTCTAGCCTCTGATTGCACATGGAGATCCCCACACAAAATTCCCTGCACATCCACAAAATTATTCCCTCATGCATACTGTTTATATTATACGAGAAAGACACACTCAACAGACAGTAAGGGTAAGAAAGGGAATCCCAGCCTTGTGTGTTGGTGTTTGTTTCCTAGGAGTTCCATTTCCTTGTATAGATTTTATACAATACAAGGTTAGTTCGCAGGTACCCTTCACACGTCGAGGTGTTCTGAGTTAAAACTGTACTTTTTTCTGTGAAAAATGCCATTGGTAATTTGATAGGGATTGCACTGAATCTGTAGATTGCTTTGGGTAGTATATTCATTTTCACAATATTGAGTCTTCCAATCCAAGAGTATAGTAGATCTCTCCATCTGTTTGTGTTGTCTTTGATTTCTTTCATCAGTATCTTATAGCTTTCTGCGTACAGGTCTTTTGCCTCCTTAGGCAGGTTTATTCCTAGGTATTATATTCTTTTTGTTGCAGTGGTAAATGGGATCATTTCCTTAACTTCTCTTTCTGATTTTTCATTGTTAGTGTATAGGAATGCAAGAGAATTTCTGTGTATTAATTTTGTATCCTGCAACTTTACCAAATTCATTGATTAGCTCTAGTAGTTAAAAAATCTACAAACAATAAACACTGAAGAGGGTGTGGAGAAAAGGGAACCCTCTTACACTGTTGGTGGGGATGTAAATTGATACAGCCACTGTGGAGAACAGTATGGAGGTTCCTTAAGAAACTAAAAATCGAACTATCATACGACCCAGCAATCCCACTACTGGGCATATACCCTGAGAAAACCATAATTCAAAAAATACATGTACTGCAATGTTCACTGCAGCACTATTTACAATAGCCAGGACATGGAAGTAGCCTAAATGTCCATCAACAGAGGAATAGATAAAGAAGATGTGGTACATATATACAACCGAATATTACTCAGCCATAAGAAGGAACGAAATTATGCCATATGCAGAGATGTAGATGGACCTAGAGTCTGTCATACAGCGTGAAGTAAGTCAGAAAGAGAAAAACAAATATCATATATTAACGCATATACTGTATAGCACAGGGAACTCTACTCAGTGCTCCGTGGTGACCTAAATGGGAAGGAAATCCAAAAAAGAGAGGATATATGTATGCGTATAGCTGATTCACTTTGCTGTACAGCAGAAACTAACAGAACATTGTAAAGCAACTATACTCCAATAAAAATTAAAAAAAAAAAACGGCACTTTTTTCTTAGTCATGGTTGAATGCATGATTTCTACTTTGACATCTAACCTTCAGTGAATGGTTCTGAAATCTCACCAGCTGGGTATTCATCAGGTCCAGAATGACTAGTTGGACTTATTTTTCTTAGCTCTCTTTGAACTTATTCCTATAAGTAGTGTTAAAACTTTTCTCACACTTGTCCTCTTTTCTGGCAAACTCAGAGTCACATTTTTTATTTTCCGTAGTCACTTACACATATAACTCATCAGTTTCATTTTATTTCTGCTTGACTTACTGGCATAAAGTTATCATTCAATGTACAATTATTATGGTGTATCTATTCAAAATTTATCAAAGCTTAGTAAGTCACCAGTGTAAACATCACTAATACTATCAATACTAATGCAATTGCTATTGCATTATTGCTAATCATGGACACTATTGTTAATATACAGGCATACTTTGTTTTATTGTGCTTTGCTTTATTGTGATTCACAGATACTGCAGTTTTTACAGATTGAAGGTTTGTGGCAACCCTGTGTCTATTACAAGTCTATCAGTGCCATTTTTCCAACAGCATTTGCTCACTTCATGTCTATGTGTCACATTTTGCTAATTCTCATAATATTTGAAACTTTTTCATTATTATTATACTTTTTATGGTGATCTGTGACCACTGATCTTTGATATTACTACTGGAAAAAGGTTATGATCTGCTGAAGGCTCAGATGATAGCATTTTTTAGCAATAACCTATTTTTAAATTTATGAACATTTTTTAGACATCGTGCTATTGCACACTTAATAGACTACAGTATAGTGTAAACATAGATTTTATATATTTACCAAGAAACCATAAAATTCATGTGACTTTCTTTATTGAGATATTTGCTTTATTGTGGTGGTCTGGAACTAAACCTGCAATATCTCCAAGGTATGTCTGTACTGTTATTATTAATAATGTATGATACCTTATGAAATACACAGAGTATAGATTTTAATCATATTGTGAATGTATGTTTTTTTTTTCTAAAAATTGTTTCAAACATTAATAGTTTTATTCCAGTATAAATTTTATGGTCAGTCTTGATTGATAAATATTTATTGAGCATCCACTAAGTTTAAGGTCCAGAGCTAGATACCAAGGGTATGTAGTTATCTGAAAGTTTAGGCCTTTGAGGAACTTGTAGCCTAGTTGGGAAGACAAAGCACATTAAAAATCAGAAAATCCGTGGGTGGAAAAAGTCCCTGTCTCAGTCTGCACAAGGTGCTTTAATAAAATACCATAGAGTGAGTGATTGAACAACCTACATTTATTTCTGAGTTCTGGAAGCTGGGAAGTCAAAGACCAAGGGCCAGCAGATTTGGTGTCAGGTGACAGCCCACTTCCTGGTTTGTAGACAGCCAGCCTTCTCACTAGGGACCAACGTGATCTTTCCTAGGTGTGTGCTCATGGGGTGGGGGCAGTAAAAGAGAGAGAGAGAGATCTGTCTTCCTTTTCTTATAATCCCATCATGTGGCCTCCACCCTCATGGCCTAAACTAATATTCATTACATCCCAAAGGCCCCACCAAATACCATCACATTGGGGGATAGGCCTTCAACACATGAATTTTCAAGGGGACACATTTAGCTCATAATAATCCATAACATTTATCTTGCTTATCTGATCCTTAAGTCCTCTCTACAACCCCATAAAATAGTCACACCATCTCTTATTAAATATTTCCAGTAGCAGGGACTTCATTATCTCCTGAGGTAGCAGCTGATTCTGTGTTAAATCAGTTCTATTAGAAATTCCTTTTTCGACTTGAGTTGAAAGTGATCCCCCATAGTTTTTGACCATTGGCCCTGGTTCTATCTTTTGGACCCTATAGAACCATTCTGTTTGCTCGCCATACAGGAATACTTAGAGTAGTCAAAAATAATTAGCCTATTGCCTCTTACAATAGCTTCTCTTCTCCAAGATAAACATCCCTAGATTCCTCGGAAGTTCATTCTGTGCAAAGTCATGGTTTTAATTTTTCTTAATCTCCTGGATTCTGGCCTTCCTACATGCATAAAATTTTAAATAATAATATGATATTGTATATATTAAGTGCCTAATAAGTAATTCAGGCAATGAGAGTTATAGGAGTTCAGAGAGAATATTAACTGAGGGCCAAGTGATTGGGCAGGGTTTAGTGGATGAAATCATTCTTGCACTGGTTCTTAGAAACATGAAGATGACAGAGGGAAATGTGAAAAAAAGCCTGAAAAGCTGCATTGTATGTGGCTACTTCAGGAACCATGTTCAGATCAGTTTATCTCAATTGGGTGCCGAGTATAGGCATTGAATCATTCCACTGAAATCCATTTTAAAAACATCTGTACCAAAGTTTGATTAATTTTTGTCCTATATCCTCCCTAACAAATAATAGCCAATTTTTATGCATTTCCATGTAAAGCAAGAGGCAAGTGTATTTGAATTTCAGTAACTTACCTCAGTTTTAAGAACACCTCATGAAAGTTTTAAATGGATTATTTTGAGTGGGCTGATTTCCTTGTGATGTGATGTGCTAGGGAGAGACCTACCCTGCCATGAATTAGATGCTTCTAAAGCAGGAGGTTCTGATGAAAACACCAAATTATCTAAGCTTTGGTTTCAATGGAGTCCAGTCAATCGAAGACCCAAACATATGTAACATATTCTGTGAAACTTTCACTGACTCTCACAGGCTGGAAGTAAAAAGTACTAAGGAAAGAAAGGAGAACATGGGGTCAGGATGAGTAAGGACACATTGGTATATTTACGGGATAAGCTGTGGGTAGGATACATGTTCTCTGCTAGCACATATGGTGTTCAAAAGAGAGCTGGGTTGCATGTAGCCACACGGTATAGTATGTTTATGATATATATTGTGTAACCTGTGTGGTGGAGGCGAATATCTGGTAATGCTTGTTAGTTTTATCTACTTAGGTCGGAGGATGGCTGGCTGTATTGGGATGGGTGAGCTATTTTTTTGTATATTTTATTGAAGTATAGTTGATTTACATTGTTGTATTAATTTCTGCTGTACAGCAAAGTGAGTCAGTTATATATATACTTTTTCATATTCTTTTCCATTATGGTTTATCACAGGATATTGAATATAGTTCCCTGTGCTGTACAGTAGGACTTTGTTGTTTATCTATTTTATATATAGTAGTGTGTATATGTTAATCCCAAACTGCCAGTTCTTCCTTCCCCCATCCCTCCTCCCCCTTGGCAACCACAAGTCTGTTCTCTATGTTCGTGAGTCTGTTTCTGTTTCATAAATATGTTCCTTTGTGTTGTATTTTAGATTCCACATATAAGTGATATCATATGGTATTTGTCTTTCTTACTTCACTTAGTATGCTAATCTCTTCACTTAGTATGCTAATCTCTAGGTCCATCCATGTTGCTGCAAATGGCATTATTTCATTTTTTATGACTGAGTAGTATTCCATTGTATATATGTACTGCATCTTCTTTATCCATTCATCTGTTGATGGACATTTAGGTTGTTTCCATGTCTTGCTTATGGTAAATAGTGCTGCTATGAACATTGGGGTGCATGTATCATTTTCTTTTTTTATAAATTTATTTATTTATTTATTTTATTTTTTGGCTGCATTGGGTCTTTGTTGCTGTGCATGGGCTTTCTCTAGTTGCAGCGAGCAGGGGCTACTCTTCATTGTGGTGCATGGGCTTCTCATTGTGGTGGCTTCTCTTGTTTTGGAGCACGGACTCCAGGCACACAGGCTTCAGTAGCTGTGGCACGCAGGCTCAGTAGTTGTGGCACACGGGCTTAGTTGCTCTGTGGCATGTGGGATCTTCCCAGACCAGGGATCAAAGCCGTGTCCCCTGCGTTAGCAGGCAGATTCTTAACCACTGCACCACCAGAGAAATCCCAGGGCGCATGTATCTTTTTGAATTGTAGTTTTGTCTGGGTAAATCCCAGGAGTGGGATTGCCGAATCATATGGTAACTCTATTTTTAGTTTTTTGAGGAAACTTCATACTGCTTTCCTTAGCAGCTGCACCAATTTACGTTCCTACCAACAGTGTAAGAGGGTTTCCTGGTGAACTATTTGAATGAAACCCTAAGAAGTAGCTTGTCAGAAGGGCCAAGTCTAGGTACTGATATTGTGTGAAAGCTCTCATAATAAATCTCTTCCTGTAGCTTGAAAACATTTATTCATTACTTACGAAATAATAACTGACCATCTCGTGTGTCAGAAACCTAACAAACCCTGGAGATGGTGAACCAAAACAGACAGTCCCTCTCTTCGAGGTCCTCATGATTGAGGCTGAGAGACAGAAATCAATGTCATATTCATGTGCAGAGCTATCTGTTAACCTAACTGTTCCAAGGAAAAAGAAGAGGTGCTATGAGAATAACATGGTGTGTGTCCTTTGTGTGTTCTGTGTATTCCCTACTGTACCTAGAGACACCAGCCAGTTGCTGCTACAGGCCTTGATGGGGTGACCCTCAATTTGCTGCTGCTTTTTTTTTTTCTCATTTGAGGTTGTGATTAAATTTATTTATTTATATTTATTTAGTTTTTTACACCTTTATTGGAATATAATTGCATTACAATGTTGTATTAGTTTCTGCTGTATAACAAAGTGAATCAGCTATATGTATACCTATATCCCCATATCCCCTCCCTCTTGCATCTCCCTCCCACCCTCCCTATCCCACCCCTCTAGGTGGTCACAAAGCAAGGAGCTGATCTCCCTGTGCTATGCGGCTGCTTCCCACTAGCTATCTGTTTTACATTTGGTAGTGTATATATGTCCATGCCACTCTCTCACTTCATCCCAGCTTCCCCTACCCCCTCCCTGTGTCCTCAAGTCCATTCTTTACATCTGTATCTTTATTCATGTCCTGACCGTAGGTTCTTCAGAACCATTTTTTTTTAGATTCCATATATATGTGTTAGCATATGGTATTTGTTTTTCTCTTTCTGACTTACTTCACTCTGTATGACAGTCCATCCACCTCACTACAAATAACTCAATTTCAT
>NC_041234.1:71943857-71954293 GCF_002837175.3 Physeter macrocephalus | reverse complement strand
TCATATGGTAGTTCTATTTTTAGTTTTTTAAGGAACCTCCATAGTGTTCTCCATAGTGGCTGTATCAATTTACATTCCCACCAACAGTGTAAGAGGGTTTCTTTTTCTCCACACCCTCTCCAGCATTTATTGTTTCTAGATTTTTTGATGATGGCCATTCTGACCAGTATGGTGATACCAATGAGGTGATACCTCATTGTGGTTTTGATTTGCATTTCTCTGATGATTTGTGATGTTGAGCATCCTTTCATGTGTTTGTTGGCAATCTGTATATCTTCTTTGGAGAAATGTCTATTTAGGTCTTCCACCCATTTTTGGATTGGGTTGTTTGTTTTTTTGATATTGAGCTGTATGAGCTGCTTATATATTTTGGAGCTGCAATCTACAGATTCAATGCAATCCCTATCAAACTACCAATGGCATTTTTCACAGAACTAGAACAAAAAATTTTACAATTTGTATGGAAACACAAAAGACCCTGAGTAGCCAGAGCAATCTGGAGAGAGAAAAACGGAGCTGGAGGAATCAGGCTCCCAGACTTAAGATTATACTACCAAGCTACAGTAATCAAGAAAGTATGATACTGGAACAAAAACAGAATTATAGATCAATGGAACAGGATAGAAAGCCCAGAGATAAACCCATGCACATATGGTCACCTATCTTTGACAAAGGAGGCAAGAATATACAATGGAAAAAAGATAGCCTCTTCAGTAAGTGGTGCTGGGAAAACTGGACAGCTACATGTAAAAGAATGAAATTAGATCACTTCCTAACACCATACACAAAAATAAACTCAAAATTGATTAAAGACCTAATGTAAGGCCAGACACTATAAAACTCTTAGAGGAAAACATAGGCAGAACACTCTATGACATAAATCACAGCAAGATCCTTTTTGACCCACCTCCTAGAGTAATGGAAATAAAAACAAAAATAAACAATGGAACCTAATGAAACTTAAAAGGTTTTGCACAGCAAAGGAAACCATAAACAATATGAAAAGACAACCCTTAGAATGGGAGAAAATATTTGCAAGCGAAGCAACTGACAATGGCTGCTTCTTTATCTGGGCCCTCACAACACTCAAGTCAAGTCATGCTTAATTTATGACAATTACTGGATGTCGGTTTAGTTAGCTGTTTATACATCTGTCTCCCCAAGTAGAATGAGAGCGCTTGGAGGGACACTCATTCATCCCAGCCCTGTATCCCTAGCCCAGTGCTTGGCACCCAGTAAAGGTTCAATAAATGTTAGCCAGAGGACTAAATAAATCCCACTGCAGTATAGTTCAGCTTAAAATTATATCCTGAGCCACCATTTTTTCCACAAATAGTGTGGAACCACAAGACCTCTTTACGTCAATTATGTTCTCATTTTCCTGCATATCCAATGGTACTGTTTTATTATAGAACGAAACTTTGTAAGTTCCATTCTTTTTAACTCTATGCTCAATTTCAAAGTATGTGTTTGAAGCTCAGTTAGAGATGTATAAATCAAAAAATGTTTAAAGATATTATTTAGAAAATCAGCAACCTTGCATTAGACACTCAAGTTCACTGAATTATTGGTTTGGGAGCAAAGCTTTAAAATGCCAAATAAATCCCGAGTGTCTTCAGTGAATGTATTGGGCAGATTGTGATGTTGCTAAATATAAACTTGATTGGGACTGTGGTGATGTGTTTGAAACATTTCCACCATGATTATCTTTCTTTTTCTGGGGGGGAAGTGGGTTAATTGCTTTTAATAGGCATCCCGTTTACTGCTTTATCAGCCCTTTTGCTTCTCAGTTTTACTACTAACACTTCTGCTAAAACTCTTTCCAGAGGCTAAAATATGTCTGCATACATCCAGTATATTTAACGTATACCATAGGATGAGATTAGGATATTACAGAAGCAGGACTGTGAAAAGAATTTAGAAAAGTAAATTTTTTCTGGTTGGCCTGCCTTAATAAATATGGGTAACTCAGTAGATTATTGTACTGCAATAAGTATGCTAAAAGATATCTCTGAGTCAGACAGTGACACAGGCTATGAGACTCTTGACCCTCATGATGGAGGCCTCAGTTCATTAGCCAACTTGAATTCGGTCAAGGAAAGAATAGACTCCCACAAAAGTGAAATTCTCCTTAATGAGCTGTTAATTGTTTACAGGCAACGGAAGTTGCCTGATGATATTTCTTCTAATTTTACTAATGTATTCCTGGCTCTGCTGCTCTGATGGCCTCAGGCAACTCTATCATAAAAATGCAGGTGTGCTTAGCAGGTATAATAAAAGTATAATAAAAGTGCAGATGTGCATAGCAGGTTTGTCAGTTGATATGCTCATATCAGCTTAAAAGGACTTCACATTTCTATAAATTAAGAAATGAATCACTACTGCACTGATTCTCTGATTGCCCTCTCTTCATCATTTTCTCTGCAGGCCCAGACTGACTAGGCTATTTTACAGGAGTTGGAGATGACTCATTAACCTACATTACTTTGTCTCACAGATGGCATCATTTTATCTTATGCACAAAGAGACTGACAAGTGACATTGTTGCATTGATTTTATTGTATTAGGATATGGAGAGCACTGGATGTGATGAATATGTTATCTGGGACCGGAGTTTGCATCTGGGACTTGGCGCTCTGGTAGGATAGAGGGAGATTTTTTAAAAGGGCATATAGAGGGTGGAAAAGGAGAAGTTAAGAGAGAGTGTGCCCCTTCTATAAGCAACATATTATTTTCTATACATCGGGGAATACTGAAGACCCATAGATGGTTCTCTAGTCATTTGGCACTGAAAAGTGGTTTTTAAACTGTGCTAAAACTGTTGACCCAAGGTTTTTCAATTCCTGCCCATAGTTACAGACTTGCTGGTAATTTTCATTAACCAAGGAACCTAGGGATGCTGTAGGGCTGAGCTAATGATTGGCTTCTTGCCAATGCTGAAATGATAGGGCAGCAAGTTCCACTATTAGGTCATATATGAGATAAGAATCCTCTAAAATGTATATGTGTGTGTGTGAGTGAGTGTGTGTGTGCATGTGTGTGTTTATATGTATGCTTTTCTTTAGTGGTGGTCCCTGATTGCAAGTGTGGAAGGAGTGGGAGTATGTGGAAATTCAGAAGAAATACAAGTTTTATCTGACCATGTAGGATGAGTCAAGAATAATTTTGTACTTTCTTCTGACATATTCAGGGGAAAGAAAACTGTCAACTGGGTAGAATCCTCTGTCTATTTCTTCTGTCAGAAAGCTATATTTTTTGTTATAGGTACCTGCCGTTGTGAGAATGGAATTATCAAACTTGTTTTTATACGAAAAGGGCTCATTACACTCAGCAAAGCATGCAAATACCAGTGTAATTTACTATCATAGCCAATAATGAAGTGTTCTTTTAAGGAATTTAATGCCACCTGTTAAAACGCAGGTTTTCTAGATCAGAGCCAGAGATACTTTCTTGCTAGTGCATCAGGCATTAATTTTACTCTCACAAGATATATCCCATATATTTCTGGGTGCAAGAAATATCCCATTATTTTCTAAACCAAATTAAATCTGACATGAAGTCCCTCTTATGGGGGCCATGGGAGGGATTTAATGTCACTCATTATGGGATCTCACTTCCCACCATGGGTTGTGGGAAGGCTTTGGGGTGTTATGCAATCCAGAGTTTGAGAAAGTCCCTCAGTGACTTGGTGCATGAAGGTCCCAAGCCTTCGTTTTCCACTGGGGGTTGTGGTACTGCTTCTTCTCTGACTGACTTGGGCACAGGGCTTGGTACTGGGATGGAAGGACTAGTGTATTCCTTCTCTACATGGAACTTACCTGAGGTTCCATCTCTTCCCTATCAACTCTCAGGGCTTAAAAACATATGTCCCAGTTCTTTGGGGACCACAAAAAGCACAGTCATTTTCCAGTCTTGGAGACTCTCTCATAGACCCAGGATCAGCTATATCGCCCGCCTATCTCTCCAAGCACTTCTCTCCATCCTGTCTCTCTTTGGGATGATTTTGCATATTCCCTTCCCAGTGGACCTTTAGAGACACAAGTTTGCCACTCTCTCCAGTGGGAGAGTGGGGAAGGAAATATTGAAATCAGTCTGTATCATTCAAATTACCTCATCCTGATAGCAGTAGTTTCATGAACTCAAGAACAATGGCTCCTATCACTGCAAAGTGAAGAATTGTTCGTGTAGTTGTGTCTATTGTTGAGTAACAAATCATGAGGACAGAGAGGCAGACTGTGTCTCAGACTAAAAGCTCTTTGAGACTAACATTCCCCAGGTATGGCTCCATTGCATCACTCCCCTCCTTTAAAAAATTGTGTTTCTCCCGAAACAGACTCACAGACGTGGAGAACAGACTTGTGGTTGCCAAGGGGGAGGGGGGTCGGGGAGGAAAGGATTGGAAGTTTAGCAGACTCAAACTATTATATAGAGGATAGATAAACAAGAAGGTCCTACTGTATAGCACAGAGAACTATATTCAATATCCTGTGATAAATCATAATGGAAAAGAATATAAAAAAGAATATGTGTATATATATGTATAACTAAATCACTTTGCTGTACAGTAGAAATTAACACAATATTGTAAATCAACTATACCCCAGTAAAATAAATTTTTTTAAAATGAGTGTTTCTCATTGACTATCAAAATAAAACTTTTCTCACCTCTTCAACATAGTCTCAACCTACCTTTTCAGTTTTGTCTCCTGTCCATACTTCATACTCAGGCAAAATGGACTCTGTTATCTGAACATTCCGATATCTGGTCGGTATCACCTGAAGGCCTTTGTTCTTGCTCTTTTGACTCAAATGCCCTCCCTTTGTATCTGCCTTTTGAGAGCCTACTCATTACTCAAAGTTCAACCCAGATGCTATTTCCTTCAAGGATTCTTTCCTGATTCCTTTGATTTGATTTTCTTTCTTTCTCCTTTGAACCTGAGAACATTTCGTTTGTCCTTTTCTTTCTATAGTTCTCATATTCTTACACTGTAGACTGTAGTTGATTATATTTTTGCTCTAGCTTTTCAGATAGATTGCACATTTCCTGATGGCAGGCACTGTGACCAAGGGCTGACAGATTTCCTAGCATAGTGCCTTGAGAAGCTAGACATGCAACAATTAATTTCGAAATTAGTACATCATATCCTGAGCTATTTTTAGGTCAGACATTGTTTTCTCTTTTTTCTCACAGTGCCTCCAGATGTTTGTGGCTCTAGCTGTTTTTATACATGTGAATTTCTCTCTCCGGCATTTTTACACCTTGGCCTCCTGCAGAATAAACACATATCTAGCTGTTTGTTCCTGTTTTTTTTTTTGTTTGAGCTTTCTTTGTAGTTTCTGTTCTGACTTATTACTGACAAACCATTTCTTTGTCCCTTTTGCTATGTTTCTCTTGGATGTCATTCAACTGTAATGGAATAGAAGAGGTAATGCTAGACGGCACATTTATCTAACTTTTTAAAAAGTTGATAGAAACTCTAGGCATTACAAGAATAATTCTAAAACAAACAAGCAAACAAAATAACATTGTAGCTTTTTATTTAAAAAGTGGAAGGGGGGACTGTTCCAAACTAGAAGGAGCTTATTTGTACCTTTGTAAATGCTGGGTCCCCTGTTTTTCATACTATTCACCTCCACCTTGTAAACTCCTACACATACTTCATAAACCAGGTCAAGTAACTTTTTTAGTAAAGTTAGTTCCACTTGGTGTGTGCCACTACTCTACCTTCTACTAATATCAAATATAACAAGTATCACATTGTGCTGTCCCTTTAAAATACTCCTCACTATTTTTTAAGAATTTATTTTATTCAAGTATAGTTAATTTACAATGTTGTGTTAATTTCTGCTGTACAGCAGAGTGATTCAGTTATACATATATATATACATATTCTTTTTCATATTCTTTTCCATTATAGTTTATCACAGGATATTGATTATAGTTCCCTGTGCTGTGCAGTAGGACCTTGTTGTTTATCCATTCTATATATAATAGTTTGCATTTTCTAGTCCCAAACTCCCACTCCATCCCTCCCCTACCTCCCCTCCCCTTGGCAACCACAACTCTGTTCTCTATGTCTGTGAGTCTGTTTCATAGATAAGTTCATTTGTGTCATATTTTAGATTCCACATAAAGGTGGAATCATATGGTATTTGTCTTTCTCTTCACTTAGTATGAAACCTCTAGATCCATCCATGTTGCTGCAAATACTCCTCACTATTGTAACGAATTATTTTATGAATCTTCCTTAAACACAGACATTGGCATTAGCCTATGATTCCATAGGGCAGGTAACATTTCTCTTTCTCAGTTAAAATCCCAAGTGCTTGCCATTTAGTAGACTATTCATAACAGTCTGTTGCATAGGATGTGCAAATATTTCTTTTATTTGTTTACATACTTTTCTTCCCTATTCAGCTATGCAGTGACTATCTTCATTTTTGTCCTATGCCCAGCACCTAGTTCAGCACTTAAAACATAGAGAACACTTAGTAAATGTTTGATAAATGATACATTAGTGAACTATAAGGTATGTATATCAGGTGCACAATAGTTCCTGCACCAGAGTCTTTGCTCTTCAAAGGTGTGGTTGGACCCAACTCCTTTTTGTTTCTTTCCAGAACTTAACATAGTACCTAATGAATTGATGGTACTCAATAAGATGAAAGAACCCCTAATTCTAAATTCTAATGCTGAACTTGTTCTGTATCTCAGTAAATCATTTGCTTAGTCAATACATATCAACTGAGTGTTTTCTGAGTGGAAGGCATTCTACCACCTTTTAAATTTTCCTACGTTTCAGAAATGGAGGAAACATTTTCTAGATTTTGTATAGTCTGGGATATTAGGGAGTATTGAGGATAATATTAGCAATATTTTGAAGGTAGGGAAAGTGAAATAAACAGTGAACTTGGAGTAACCTGAGTATTTTGGTTAATTTCATATTTATGATAGTTAAATGTTGCCATATACAAGGCACATGGTTTCCATTTCTCAAAGCATTAAAATAAAATAGCCCTAATACTATGGTGAGTGCAGTTTTTGTTGTTAATTTGGAAGGTTTTCCAGTTCTTGGAGTACCTCTGAGGAGTGATGGAATTGGATGATTCCTCTTCAGCTTGATTCTCAATCTATAGACCTGGCATGTGTAATCTTGGGAAGACAAGTCCTTGGTTTTTCTGAGCCAGTAAGGCTTTAACCTAATGTACTGTTTTGAGACCCTCCATGTAGCAACCTTGCCCAAGCATGTTATCCAGAAGAAGCCAGTCCATACTTTGGCCAATGCATAGCCTTTGACTGCTTGGGTAGATGGCTAACTATCTTAGAAGCCTCTATACAATAGAAAGGGAGAAAAGGGGCGGGATACATAGACATCTGAGCCCTTCTGTGTAAAGGGGTCTGTTAATGTTTAAAACTCATGCTGTGAAAAGCTGAAGAACCAAAAATTGTGTAAAAAAAGTGGGCTCACATACCAAAAGAAAAGATTTCTGTTTGCACCGACAAAACTTCCAATGTTGTGCCATTAATCACTCCAATAGTTTGCTTTATACAAAACTAAAAGTCACATGTCACGATCCTAATATGCTGAAGAGGGAGGAAGGGAGAGAACGTTAAACATAATCATTATGCAAAAACTAACTTTATAGAAGGGATAATGAACATTTATGGTCATCCAGAGACAGAACCCCTGGTGAGAATAAGACAGTGCTAAATGCATGCTAAACAAATAATAGGTGCAGAATCTTGATTTAATATCATTTAAAAATATACCTGAGTGATGCCAAATGAGCATTTAACTATGAAATATCATTTACATGTAACACAAAGAGTGAGAGGCTTATTTGGAACTGCATTTACATTGCAAACACAGAGGCCCAGTATTTCAGTAATGAAAAACTTGTTAACCTGTCTGGATAATATACCCGTTTTAATCAATTTTATTGTATTTCATACATTTGTTAATATATATGTGGAAAAATGTTCAGGATTAGAATATATTTAAAATCATCAAGTGCACCAAACAAAGCCAGTATAATTTTCTGGGTTTCAGTCTAATCCAAGGAGAGATTTTTGTTTTTGATCTAATTCCTTAGAAGTTGAAATAATGAAGTATACAATATGTACTATTTCCATAAGTGATCATACCTCTGTTAACCTTAGAACTAGATATTAAAATGTGGATGCTTACTGAGGAGATTAAATATTCTTTTATTGTAAGACTGTAGTGAAATTAATCAGCATTTGAATATTATTCTGACCTTGATATAATGATAGTATCTGAACACAATATAAGCCATCAACATTTTTTTCATCTTCTGTTTTTAGTTTTTTATTACTGAAAAGAAATGAAATTTGAAGTTAAAGCGATGTATTAGTAAGGCTTATTCATTCTGGTGAGACCCCCAAGCTACATAGGTTCTGGTTCTGCCATTAGCTAATATATGGCTTTGAATAAGTCCCTTCAGGTCCTCAATTTCTTCATTTGTAAGTTTACTCTTGAAATACCAATATGTCATAATTCTAAATACATGAGAAGATTAGGACTCTGCTCTCCTGACAGTACTTAAAGAGGGGTAGGAACATCTTATGCAAAAAGATGGGCGGGTACTTTACCTGACTAAATTTTTCTTGAAAGCCAATTATGCTGAAAACGCAGCCTCTGTGCACCAGTGCCTAATCAAATCTTGGAGACAGAGTTTTGGGTGAAGTTGAAAAGAATGGCTTTATTGCTTTGGGAGGCAAAGGGGGACATGGCAGGCTCCTGCTTCAAAAACTGTGTATCCCAATCCAGGACGATTTGGTGAGGAGTTGTATAGCAATGGTTCAAGGGCAGGGTTGCTGATAAGGATTAGGGTGTGTGCAGAGCCTGCACTCCTTTAATCTAGTCTCAGGTAATCTCTTGATGAGCTTCTCTGGTTCCTTTAATCTGGCCTCAGGTGGTCTTCTCTGGAATGAAGAATGCTAACATCTTCCATTTGTTGAGGGTTTTAGTTCTGTAAAGAACTCAAATATATTGTTATGTGTATCCCTTAAGGTGGAACCAGGACCCTGCCCCAAGGCTGCACTATTGTTTTTGGCTGCTCCTCCCTTGTCTCTGCATCCCCTTCCCTGATTAGCAACTGTTTGAACCTGCCATTTGGAACTCAGGGAAGGTCATAGAGGCTGAATAAAGCCTATTTCCTACAAACAAGAAACAGGGGACACAGAAAGGATTTGTACCCTGGAGTCCCACAGGTTCCTGCTCAGTTTCAATAAGAACAGATGTTTGGTGGTTAGATGTTTGCCCTGCCATACAGATGGGGCCACTTAGATAAACTTTCTGTCTGGTAATAATTCTTTTTCTGGGAAAAATCCCCAATTTAAATTTTTCTAGGTAGTTAGGGAGGGGCAATAGTTTCTCTTAAACCCACAGGGCCTCAGTTGCCTTTAAACTCAATCCTCATGCCAAACTCGCACATCCTGGGGAGGCCTGTTCTGAACCCCTGCAATACCTTATCATTACCCAAATATTTCATTCTTTTTATAAGTTATGAATATTCGAAGGAATATTTCTTTAAAGTCTCTCAGTGATCTTCAGTGATAATTTTAAGACAAACATCACTAGTTCCTTTTGCTTTGTTCTTGTATTAAAAAAATGAGCTCCAAAATAGGAAATATGTTTGTTTTTAACCACTGAAAGATATTTTAGAAGTCTCTCTGCCTATTAAATATTACCAGTTGACATTCAGCATAACCCAAAATGTAACACTAATTTCTTCAGAGGATAGAAGATAGCTCAATTTACTGGGCACAATTTAACAGTGGCATAACTAAGGTGCAGCCAGGCCAGAATGCTCACTAATTAGGACAGATTCCTGACCGTCGATTTCACTTGTGCAACGCCCACTAAAATCACTAGGAATCTTGCAGCAACTCAGTTTTCTCATATAGCTCTCAGATCTTAAAAGTATTGAAGACCTTAATCAGCATGTAAATGTTGTATTTTCATAAAAAGAGGAAGAATTTGTACATCCTCAAAATAATTCTCTGTGGACTTTTACATATGAGGAAACACTAAGGTGATTTAACCAGATTGAAGACCACAACCTAAACAAAGAGAAATTACAGTCTCATCTCTGCCTTGGCCTTGGACCAGGTCTCCATTGGCAATGCTAAGTAGAGGATTGGAGTTTTTCTTGAGATATCTTTGTGTTTGAAGCAGAAGTAAAAAATGATCTTTGTTATTTAAATACTTATCAGGTCTCTTAGGATGAAAATAATATTTTGGTGGTAATAACAGTGTTGCCTTCATGAATTGGAACATAAAAATAACAAAACTGAGCATGCCTTTGTTGAATTACTCTGTATGTTTCTTTGTGCATGTCCACATGTATATATATATATATATATATATATATATATTTAAGTTCAAATATATATATATTTAAGTTCAAAT
>NC_041234.1:71836697-71943694 GCF_002837175.3 Physeter macrocephalus | reverse complement strand
TGTATATATATATATATATATATATATATATATATATATATATATATATATATATTTAAGTTCAAATTCCAGTTATGCTTTATTTAAGAAACACACACTTTGAAAAAAAGTTTATGGGACTTCACTTGTGGTCCAGGGGTAAAGAATCCACCTTACAATGGAGGGGGCGTAGGTTCCATCCCTGGTTGGGGAAGTAGAATCCCCCGTGCCGTGGGGCAACTAAGCCGGTGTGCCACAACTACTGAGCTTGTGTGCCTCAACTAGAGCCCGTGTGCCACAAACTAAGGAACCCATGCACCACAACTAGAGAGAGAAAACCCTCACACCACAGCTAGAGAGAAGCCCGCATGCCGCAACGAAAGACCCCATGTGCCACAACTAAGACTCGTTGCAGCCAAAAATAATTTTAAAAAAATTTATGAAGAATTTTCTTACTGAATCTTTTTAAAAAGTAGCAGGTGACAAAGTTTTTACATGGCATTATTAAATTAAATTGTTCCCATATAAAACATCGTCCCTAAAATCCTAGTTAGATGACTGACAGGGAAGGGATTTTGCTTTTCTTTAGGACTTAGTTGGATATTCACCTCTTTCTGATTGATTGAGGGTTTTTTTTTTTTGGTTGTTGTTGTTTTGGTTTTTTGTTTTTTAATTTCTCAAGATAAAAATACCGTATAGCTTTTGTTACATTTGTGCCTTGGGAAAAGATAGTGTATTCGTTTCCTAGGGCTGCTTTAAAAAAGTACCCCAAACTCACAACAGAAATTTATAGTCTCACAGTTCTGGAGGTTAGAAATCCAAAATCAAAGTGTCAGCAGGGTTGGTTCCTTCTGAGGGCTGTTAGGGAGAATCTTTTCCATGCCTGTCTCCTAGATTCTGGTTTTCTGGCATCACTCCAATCTCTGTCTTCATCTTCACATAGCATTTCCCCTACGTCTCTGTCTCTTCATATCATCTTACCTCTGTGCACATCTGCCTCTGTGTCCAAATTTACCCTTTTTACAAGGACATAGTCATATTGGATTAGGACCCACCCTATTGATCTCATCTGAACTTGATCAGCTGCAAGGACCTTATTTGCATATAGGGTCACATGCACAGGTATTGGGGGCTTAGGACTTCAGATCTTTGTGGGGGAACACAATTCAACCCATAACAGATGGAAAGTTGAAATCTGAAATTAGAGGAAAAACAAAAATGAAAAGGGAGGACATTTTGGTGACAGACTTACATGAGTTGAACAGAGATAACCAGAATGTGCCATGTGGGATTCTGAACTACTCTGATAACTACTGAACCACAAATCCAGAATGTTTAGATAAGGTAGGCAAGAGCAGGTACCTACTGAAGGTTTAGCTAGATGAAGGGCCAATATTCCAAAAGGTTGAAGAGTCAGTGCAGCATTCATAGACATGGTGATCTTAAAATACAGATTGTTCTCTGCATTATTTAATTTTGCTTGTTTTGAACATATGTGTTCATGGTTACCAAAAGGAGCTCAGATTTCTATAGTGGATTTTGCTATTTATTGGAACTGGAATATAAATGATCAAATAGATGCTAGGGAACTCTGTACAGCCTGTAAAAAAAAAAATCTGTTGTAATAAATTACCCTGCTACAAGAATCCAGCCAATATTCGCTCCCCCACCACCCCGAACTGGCCTGATATGGAGTGATGTACTAGTCCCCAGTTTCAGAGTATACTAGAAAAAAGTATTTTAATTAAAGTTTGGAGATACATTGTTAGTTAGATTTAAGTATGACTGGTATAAAATAAAAGAGATTTCTAGTTATTTATTTATACCCTAGGCTTATTGCTTTAAAAAGTGCTCAATTATAATTATTTAATTTATTTATAAATATATTAGCTATGATTGTATTAATTTAATTTAATTTACTAGGTAATCTCATTTAATTCTTAAAGTAGTAATTTTATTAGTTTTCAAAATTAAGGTATAGAACATTTTTATTTCAATTTAAATTTCTGTTAAACTTATGCTTTGTAGTTCAAACACAGACCTCTATCACTACTTGCTGGCAATATATTCTAAAGCTGGGGAAAAATCAGATTGGAAAGAAAGATCTCATAAAAATTGAAAGTATACTCTAAAACTATTGACCACAGCATCACAGCATGGGTAAAAATGGATGCATATTTCACAATCTCAGTTGAAGTAGATATAACCATGTCTCATACTTGACTGAGATATACTGGTGGCCTTTGAGGGTAATAATAAACATTAACAATCAACAGAAATATCCCAATCTCTTTATGTAATGAAAATTAAAGTTTTCGGGTAATCAGCATGACATTTTGCAACTTTAATCATTAGTTCAAGTCCAAAGCAATATTCCTCCAAATTGTTGTCTGTCTTCAACTCCTAGTGGAGTTTCCCTGTGGAAGAAGATAGTCTTTGAAGTCACTGAAGCTCTGCGGTAGTCATTTATATTTAACAAAACAGAAATTACCAGTGCCACTATCTTTGCAAGCTTTATTGAAATCCTTAGACATCTTCTTTTTCCCAAGTTCTAAATGAACAATGTGCTACCAACTTAACTAAACAATAGGGTATGCTGTCATGAATTGTCAAGTAGCTGAAGTACCTTTAGTGGAAAGCAAGTATTGTTCTATTGCCTGTACCAGCTTAAGAGTACGGTACAGAAAATCAATAAACATATTCCCAGAGCTGGGACTAACTCACTGTGTGACTTTAGGAAAGCTACCTTCTCAGGTTCTCAGGGTACTCATTTGTGAAATGAACAGGTTGGACAAATTAATCACTTAAGTTCTTTTCAGTTCTAATATTCTATGACTGTATGGTTCAGTGTTTCAACTTGATTGGTGGCCTTCAAGTAATAATGAGAATTAATCTCTCTCAATTCAAAATTTCATCCTTTGATCATAACATAAAACACAGGAGAACCACACAAAACAAATGTATAGTTTAATGAATTATTGTGAGGGGAGCAGGCGTATAACCACCACCTGGTTCAAGAAATAAAACATTGGCAACTGCCCCATGAGCCCTTTCATGTGCCGCATCCCAATATCAACTTCATCCTTCCTTCTCCTCAAAGTAACCACTATCTTCACTTTTCAAATAATTGCTTCCCTTGCATTCATTGAATTCAATGGTTATTTTTTACTCTATAAATCAACTTTATTGAGGTATAATTTGCATACAATAAAATGCACTTACCATTAAGTGTTTGATTGCTTTTAAGGAATATATACACTCATGTAACCAGCAGCCAAGTTAAGATGTAGAATATTTATTTCAATTAACCCTAAATGTTTCTTTTTGTCCCTTTGCAGTCAGTTCACATCCCTCCTCCATTCTTAGTCCCAGGCAACCTCTCTTCTTTTCGAGCACATTCTATGTGGAAGTCACTGTGTTTCAGAGAGTGAGATAATGGATACATACAGGCTTTTCCATCAAGAAACTTATAAGACAATTGCCATTTCTATTTTGCTCACCAATGTATCACCAAACACAAGTAGAGTGCATGGCAATAGTAAGCACTCAATAAATATCTATAAAATGAAAATTCAAGGAGTATACAGATAAATACACAGCAGAATATTACAAAAACTTTAAGAAAGACACAAACAAACGTTCTATGACATAAAACACAGGAAAGGTTTGAGGTAAGCCTGGAAAAATAGATTGAGACTTATATAGTGAATGACTTTGAAAATCATGCTCTTTTCCTTTATTTCTAGGTAGTGGGACAATCACTGAAGTTTTTGGACAGGGGAGTGATGTAATTACATTTGTGTAATACTTTAGGAAGATTAAGTTTGTGGCAGTGTATAGGATATATCAGAAAGGAAGATATAGTTGGCAAAGACCAGTAAGGAGATAATTATGGTCGTCCAGACATGAAGTAATGAGGGACTGAACCGGGGGCTGTAGCAGGAGAGGACTTTGGGAACATACACTCTACAGACCATTGTTCCTACCATACAAAAGTCTTCTCCATTGAGTGGCCGTTTTCTTCTTCAACTAGAAGAATACTGGATAAAACTATGAACGTTTTGCTGATTCAGTAGTTTTACATCTATAGTGCATATCTAATTTCTTAACAAAAGTATTGGCATCATCTTCTATCCTAGCTACATGTGTCACAGAAGTATACCATGACACCCTTGCAGAATCCCCAGGGATTTTCCCTTAAACATAGTGATGAATTCTGAAAAATTTTCATGTGTTTGCCAAAATTATAAGTTGTGGCATTTCAGAAAATCGTCTCTCCCACCCCCTGAAACAACCTCTTTTTTTCAATCTTGTAAAATCCGGGTAAGTTACTTAACCCACATGGGTCTCAGATTTTTGGTGGTTTTTTTTTTTCCATTTATAAAATGCAGATGATATTTTCTACCTTATAGAGCTATTGTACAAATTAAGTAAAATTATTTTTCTAAAGTGCTGAGCCTGCTGAGCAGCATAGGAGAAGCTCAGTAAATCTTAAATACTATTGATATTGCTATTATCGGTTTTATCACTGTTAATCCTGTAGCAAAGCAATTCACACAACTTCTATTAGTGTGGGCACAGCAAGTAAAGAATTTGACGCTGGTAATCCAGTGTCTTTGTTCTCCGAATTTAAATTCCCACCATCTATGGAGCTACAGTGTACCTCATAATGATCATTGCCTTTTCTTTAGAGGAAATATATTGGGAGTACTAGTCATAGTTATTTTAAAAAACAAAACAAAACATGGTTTACATTTGGAAGAGAGAGAAAATGAGAATGCTTATGTTTTTTTCTCTTTTCCCTTCACGTTAGTTCTCTGATTGTCATCTGTTCATTCTCCCCTTTTGTAACAAACAGGAAAACCAGTTTTCTAGAGCCATTTCTTACACTGCTGATTTTTCATGACCAAGGTGGTGGTGGGCTAGCTCAATCTATCTCGTGAAATGTTTAAAAAGTGGGTCAGTTGGAATTCCTCTGAATATAGAAATGCTTTTTGATGAATGAGTTATTTCCTAGAATTTTTTCCAATGTTTGTAATGTTCTCCATGAACCAGAGATAGTTATCATGATTTATTATAGAAAGTCATAGTTTGGGTCCATGCCATGTAAAGAAAGAAGAGAAACAAATAAAAGTAGAGGGAAAAAACCCACTTAGTACAGACAGTCATTAAATTAACATTATTAAATTATATTTGTTTCTTGAATACAATTTTGGAGAATATCAGATGTGGATAATTCAGAAACATTAGCATGAGCTAATTATGCAAACTTTCATGGTCAGTTTCAACTTGCATATGTTAATATTAAATGCAGTTTGATTTATACACATTTATTATAATTTCTTATGATTTATCAATGACAAAATGAGTGATGATTATCTCAGTAAGGAAAAATAGAAAATTTTTTAAAATGAAATATACATATTTAATATTCAAAGTCAATATTAACTCTAGTTTCCCCTTTGAAGCTATATGAGAAAGATAAAATGCCACAGTAAAAGCTTGGGGAACTAAATCGTATTAGAGAAGTATATTTAAAGGATAAGTGAGCTCGTTTTATAAGAATCTAATAAAATATCATAGTGGAAAGAAATGTTTCTTCCTCCCCATTAATGTCAATTGTCAGATTAGTTCTAGATTTTAAACCCAAATTTGTTCTTGCTGGTTTTGAAATTTTGTTTAAAGTTGTGAGTCTTTATCTTTCGTTGACCTATGCTGTCACAGATGTGATGCTTTTGATTTCCCTTCCAGCTTATATAATGGAACTTTTCTTTTTGGAACCTGGTAATTTTAAGATTAGAATTCTTTGTTTGAAAGGAAGCTACCATTGGCTGACCTCAACCCTTTTCATTTTTGATCTCAGGTTCATCTAAACCCCATGATAGCACCAAGGTCCAAAGTTTTTAAAGATACAAATTTCTTTTATTCCCTATTCTCCTTTAGAGAAAATAACATCAACTAAAAACTCCTTCTGTCTGAAATTCTTCCTCTTTGTGTTCAAGGAAAGTTGAAATGGCTCTTGAATCTCTTTATGCAAAGGTGTTATTTCAGTGTCTTGACCCTCTAGTCTTCAGCTTCACTTACAGCAAGTGCATTATTGTTTAAAGGTGATTCATTCTTCAATATTAATTAATGTGGAAATTTAGTTTATACATATGTGAAATATTCTGAAATTAGAGGTAGAACTTCTAAAACAAAGTTTGTATGATGGTCTGTAATTTCTGGAAACGGATAAGAGCAAATTACATTAGAAATACAGAGTTTAGGGGGCTTCCCTGGTGGCGCAGTTGTTGAGAGTCCACCTGCCGATGCAGGGGACATGGGTTCGTGCCCCGGTCCGGGAAGATCCCACATGCCGCGGAGCAGCTGGGCCCGTGAGCCATGGCCTCTGAGCCTGCGCGTCCGGAGCCTGTGCTCCGTAACGGGAGAGGCCACAACAGTGAGAGGCCCCCGTACTGAAGAAAAAAAAAAAAAAAAAAAAGAAATACAGAGTTTAAGTTTTTAAAAATAGTTTTATCAATTTTTTTTTAAATCAAAGAACTTGCAAATAGGAAAGCAGGAGTAAATCAGTGCATCAGTGACCCAGAAACTTGAGGCAGGTAATTCTCCTGGAATTCAGTCCATTGGAACAAAAGGAAATATAAGAGAAAAGTTAATAGACATAGAACATAGATTCGCAAGTTCCAAGATCACTATAAATGGCATTCTTTGAATAGAAACAGAGAGAATAGAAGAAAAGAAATACGGAGTAATAAAAGAATACATACATTAATTCCTTTAGTCAACAAATTAGTGCCATGTCCCAGGCTCTGTTCCAGACTCAGGGAAACATTAATAATAATATAAAAAAAGCAGACAAAAGTCTCTGCATGCATGGCGCTTACATTTTGCTTGGAAGGACCTACACTAAGCAGGATAAATAAATAAAATATAATGTGTTAGAGTATGAAAAGGGTTGAGGAAATAAATAAGCAAATAATAAGAATTTGAAATAATGTGATAAATTTTTCATTTTGGATGTGGTGGTCAAGAAAGGCCTCACTGCCCCAGAGACATATGGGCATTGAGGTGAAGTGAGGGCGTGAGCCATGCTGCAGTCTTCAGGAAGGGCATCCCAGATAGAAGTAATTATAAGTATGAAGACCCTTGAGTCAAGAGCATATTAGATATGTTCAAGGAACAGAAAGGAGGTTCACTCTGGAGAGAACTAGGGAAGAGTAGTAGGAGGTAATGTCAGAGGAAAAAAAGGACAGCTTTTGTAGTTTTGGTTGTCACAGTAAGAACTTTGATTTACTATGGAAAGCCATTAGAGGTTTTTGAGAAGAGGAGTGACATTATCTGACAGGTGTTTACAGGATCATAGACCATATCTCAACATAATAAAAGCTGTTTATGACAAACCCACTGCCAATATAATACTCAATGGTGAAAAACGGAAAGGCTTCCTGCTAAAATTTGGAACACAAGGATGCCCATTCTCACCACTTCTATTTAACATGTACTGGAAGTCCTAGCCTAGCCACCACAATCAGACAAGAAAAAGAAATAAAAGGTATCCAAATTTGAAGGGAAGAGGTAAAATTGTCACTATATGCAGGTGACATGATACTATATATGGGATCTTAGACAACTCTTTCAATGTTTTGTTGTTTTTTTCTATAAAGGAAAAAAGAGATGTAGCCTGGTATCTAGAGGGAAAACCGGGTCAGAGATTTCTTGTGTGTGTAATGGGAGAAGTAACAGTTTGTATACCAATAGGAATTATTCAATAAAGAAGAAAAATTTCATAATAAAAGAGAAGAATATCTGGAACAATGTCCTTGAATGGTGGAGTGAAGATAGGGGCTTATTCACAGGAAGAGGCATAGGCTCGGAGCATAGGCAGTCCATTCATAGAAATAGAAAAGTAGAATATATGGGTAGAGATACTGGTAGGTAGGTAAATGTGGTGGTGAGACTAGATGGAAGTTCTCACCTGGTTATTTTTTTCTCAGTGGAATAGGAAGCAAGGTCATCATCTGAGCATGAAGATGGGAGAAGAGGCACTAAAGGTTTAAGAAAACAGAGCAAGTATAGAATAGTCAGCTAGAAATGTTGGAGAGTGAATGTGCTAGGGGAAATATGGCATGATACCCATTCAGCATTAAAGGCTTACTTGAGGTTAATAGTCATGAATTAAATGTGAGACCATTCAGTACGATTGTGTGTTTTCTACAGCCATGTTCAGCTGCAGGGGTTGCAAGTATAATAAGCAGCTGGAGAATTTGATTTAACCAAGGTTTTAGTCTCATGATCTGAATAAAATGAAGTGAGAAAGAGAGGCCTGGGAGGTAAGGGGAGGCATAGGACGGTATATGCACAAGATTCATTACACTAATTGACTTTGGAACTTAAACTGCATCATGAGTGAAGGCCAGATATCAAGGGGGTGATAGCCAGTGAAAAGGGTTAGGATCAAGGTTTGTGGGTCTTAGTTCAATGGAAAGACTGTTAGAGTCAAGGTAGCAGAGGAAGTTGGCTGGAAAGATAAGTGGTGGTTAAAAATTGGAATCTTTGAAATTAAAATTATGGAGTAATTTCAGTTATTTTAAATCTAAGGTCAAAGGTGTGACTATGGGATTAAGTGACTGAGGTAGGTTGCAGGAACAGATTATGGGAGGAAAGATGTCCAGAAACTGAGAGGCCAATTTATTGGAACGATCTTCTAGGTGAATTTTTAAATCTCCAAGAATTATGACAGTTAGTGTTTGAGAGTGACAGTGAGACTGGAGCTAAAGAAATGAAGGTGAATGAACTGGGGATCTGCAGACCATTGAAATAAGAGAGTCAGTGGGTGTTTTTATGGGGGAGAAAGAGTGTGATCTCAAAAAGTCTAGATAATGTGATGAGGAACGTGTGCCACTGTCCCAAATCCACCTGTTTGTTCTCTGTATCTATAACTCTGTTTCTGTTTTCTTATGTTTGTTCATTTGTTTTATTTTTTAGATTTCACATATGAATGAAATCATACAGTATTTGTCTTATTTCCCTTACATAATACCCTCTAGGTCCATCCATGTTGCTGCAAATGGCATGATTTCATTCTTTTTTATGGCTAAGATATATTGCATTGTGTGTGTATATATATATGTGTGTGTATATTTATGTGTGTCTATACATACACACACACACACACACACATATACACTTCTTCTTTATCCATCCGTTGATGGGCACAGAGGTTGCTATCATATCTTGGCTACTGTAAATAATGCTACAATGAACATAGAGTTGCATATACCTTTTCAAATTAGTGTTTTCATTTTCTTCAGATAAATACCAGGAGTAGAATTGCTGGATCATATGGTAGTTCTATTTTTAATTTTTTTGAGGAACCTGCATACTGTTTTCCATAGTAGTTCTACCCATTTACATTCCCACCAACAGAGCACTGTGGTTCCGTTTTCTCCACATGTTTGCCAACACTTGTTATTTGTTTTTAGTTTTTTTTTTTTTCATAATAACCATTTTGGCAGGTGAGAGCTGATACTCACTGTGGTTTTGATTTGCATTCGTTGATGATTAGATGTTGAGCATCTTTTTCTGTGCCTATTGGCCATCTGTATGTCTTCTACAGAAAAGTGTTTATTCAGATCCTCTGCCCACTTTTTAATTGGGTTGTTTGGTTTTTTGATGGTAAGTTGTATGAGTTCTTTGTATATTTTGGATATTAACCAACCCCTTATTGGATATATCATTTGCAAATATCTCCTCCCATTCAGTAGGTGGTCTTTTGGTTTTATTGACAGTTTCCTTTGCTGTGCAAAAGCTTTTTAGTTGGTGTTGCCCCATTTGTTTATTTTTGCTTTTGTTTCCCTTGCCTGAGGAGACATATCCAAAAAAAATCACTAACACCAATGTCAAAGTGTGTACTTCCTATGTTTTCTTCTAGAAGTTTTATGGTTTCATGTCTTACATTTCTCTTTAATCTATTTTGAATTTATTTTTATGCATGTTGTGTAAGAGTAGTCCAGTTTGATTCTTTTACATGTAGCTGTCCAGGTTTCCCAACACCATTTATTGAAGTGTCTGTCTTTTCCCCATTGTATATTCTTGTGTCTTTTGTCATAAATTAATTGAACATAAGTGTGTGGGCTTACTTATGGGCTCTCTATTCTGCACCACTGATCTATGTGCCTAATTTTATGCCAGTACCATGATGTTTTGATTACTGTAGCTTTGTAGTATGGTTTTAAATGAGGGAGTGTGATGCCTCCAGCTCTGTTCCTCTTTCTCAAGATTGTTTTGACTATTCGGGGTCTTTTATGTTTCCATACAAATTTTCAAATTATTTGTTCTAGTTATGTGAAAAATGCCATTGATATTTTGATGGGGATCGCACTGAATTTGTAGATTGCCTTGGGTAGTTTGTCACTTTAACAAAATTAATTATTTTAATCCATGAACATGGTATGTCTTTCCATCTGTTTGTGTCATCTTCACTTTCTTTCACAGTGTCTTATGGTTTTCTAAGTACAGGTCTTTTATCTCCTCAGTTAGATTTATTCCTAGGTTTTTTATTCTTTTTGATGCTATTGTAAATGGGATTGTTTTTCCCAATTTCTCTTTCTGATAGTACATTATTAAGTGTATAGAAATGAGACAGATTTCTGTATATTAATTTTGTATCCTGCAACTTTACCGAATTCACTGATGAGTTCTGTTAGTTTTTTGGTGGTGTCTTTAGGGTTTTCTATAGTACCATGTCATCTGCAAACAGTGACAGTTTTATTTCTTCCTTTCCAATTTGGATTCCTTTTATTTCTTTTTCTTGTCTGATTGCTGTGGCTAGAACTTCCAATTGTATGTTGAATAAAAGTGGTGAGAGTGGCATCCTTGTCTTGTTCCTGATCTTAGAGGAAATAATTTCAGCTTTTAACTGTTGAGTATGATGTTAGCTGTGGGCTTGTCATATACGGCCTCTATTATGCTGATGTATGTTCCCTCTATACGCACTTTGATAAGAGTTTTTATCATAAATAGATGTTGAATTTTGTCAAAAACTTTTTCTTCATTCATTGAGATGATCATATGATTGTTATTCTTCAGTTTGTTAATGTGGTGTGTCACATTGACTGATTTGCAGATGTTGAACCATCATTGCATCCTTGGGATAAATCCCACTTGATCATGGTGAGTGATCCCTGTAATGTACTGTTGAATTCAGTTTGCTAATATTTTGTTGAGGGTTTTTGCATCTATGTTCATGACTGATATTGGTTTGTAATTTTCTTTTTTTGCAATATCTTTGTCTGGTTTTGGTATCAGGGTGATGCTTGCCTCAAAGAATGAGTTTGGAAGCAATCCTTCCTCTGCAATTTTTCAGAATTGTTTGAGAAGGATAGTTTTTAACTCTTCTCTAAATGTTTGGTAGAATTCAGCTGTGAAGCCACCTGGTCCTGGACTTTTGTTTGTTGGGAGTTGTTTTATTACTAAGTCACTTTTATTACTGATATTAGTCTGTTCATATTTTCTATTTCTTCTTGGTTATTCCCCCTTTACTCTTTTATTTATCACTATAAAATGGGGAATATAAAAGGTACTGCAGAGGGTGAGGAAAGGCCAATTCATGATCTAATCAGTGGAAACCATGTGTCATACATTTTTCCTCTGGTTAGCTCTTCAAGGATTTTTCCTGAACCTTCAAAGAGGCTTCCCTAGGTAAAGTTTACTTCTCTGTGAGGTTTATTTAGGTGCTTAGTAATAGTTAATCACCTTATCTAGGTGAGTCAGGAGAACTTCAGCCATAATAGCTGAAACAATTCATTCTCTTTTTTCAAAAGATATTCAGTGTGTCTATGAGGATAAGCAAGAACTAAAAATCATGGCATTTGATATATATCTATATCTATATCTATAGATCTATATATCTATATCTATATATATCTATAGATATAGATCTATAGATCTATAGATCTATAGATATATCAAATGCTATATCTATATATATCTATATCTGTATAGATATATAGATATAGATATAGATATAGATATAGATACATACATCTGGCTGATTCAGACAGTTTTTCTAAGGAGTACACAGCACAGATGGAGAAGGAAGAGGAAAAAATTAACATAGAAGGATTCTGTAATGATAGTATGACAGGTTTTATACAAGAGAAGAGCCATGTCATTTGAAACATCCTTTGAGACAAAACAATAGGAGATACAATTGCATGACTATAACTAAGCTTTTGAAATTTCTTTTATGGCCTGTCTTTAGGATAAAGTGACCTGAAAAACAGAGATTCAAAAGAATTATACTTTTGTATATGATGTTTCAACTCTTTTAAATAGTCACCTTTAATAAGAAGAACCTAGATATGGCTGAAATCATCTTTAGTGGAGATTTTTAGAAGGGTGGTTGTTTCTAAAGTTATGTCTCTCTGCCTCATGATACCTTTCTATGATTAAAACCTGAATAGAATGCTAGACTGAATAGAATGCTAGGGCACCTATTGACTCTGTGATCATCTTCAGCCCCTGCTCTTCTTAAAACCAGAGGAATAGAATGTCCTAGAAGCCTGCAAAAGATAATTGATCAAAGCTTCAAGCCTTGACATTCATTCTCCCAATAAAAAGGCTTTTTACCTAACTGAACTTGACAAACTTAAACCTAAGTTCCACTTCACTGCTCCACCTGGAACACTGTGAATGTGTTTAAGTTGATAGCTGTTAACATCTCAAAACATGATCACTATTTTTTCCCCAAACTCTCTTTTGCTAAGTCCTCTAGATGTCGAGGATGTTTCCTTCCCTCATCCATTTTCACTCTGAGAATTGTTTAAATCTCAGTCTTCAGAGCCTACTGACTACAAATTATCTCCCTTTGCTCCTTCAATAGACTGATTTCAAATGGCCACAAATCTGACAATCAAGCAATGGCCCAAATATAGGTAGATGAGCTAGACCTGTCCAGGAATATTTGTTAGCAATAACGTACTCATAGTATCATTTGTTTCCAAAGATCTATATGTTTGGCATATAAATTCTTTCATCTTAATATACTTAGACTTTTAAACAATCTAACCACTTGACCAAGTAATATGGCAGACTGATAATATTGGTGTCTATAATGCTAAATGGGTAATTTCTAAGTTATCTAGTATTTACAAAAATGACTATTCATTTCCATGTAGACTGTACTCACTGATAAAATAGACACAACAGATCTTAACTTACGTATTAATATCTGTGTATCAAGTCAGATATGGATAGCCCAGTTATCTGTCCACATGAAACTGTTTTGGTTTCCTTTACCTAATATTTTGGGTGTCTACTGAGGAGAAGCATGATGCTAAGCAATGTGTAGTCACAGTCATAATCATCGAACTACTGTATTAGCTTTGAGGTAGGTAATTTATAGAAGAAGCAGCTGAGGCTCAGAGAAATTAAATATCTCATGGAAGGTCACAGAGCTATCCATTGGAAAATCTCAAATAGGAAATGAGATCCAAATCTGTCTTATTTAAGCCCGTGTCTATTCCACTACACCCTTCCTCTAGTCTACTTGATAATTAGAGACTACCAGATTTCTAGGACCAAGGATGATACTGCTAAAACTAAATATAACACACATGGACTGGAAAGATGACTCACTTGAAGGCCATGCTTCTATAGACACCCATCAAAGAAAGAGGATAAATTTACTAAATCCAGTCTATGTGAAATGGCAGTGACTGAATACAGTAGGGTTGCTAGGTAAAATACACCCAGTTAAATTTGAATTTCAGATAAATAAGTAATTTTTTAGTATAAGAGTGACCCATGCAATATTTAGGGCATACTTGTATTTTAAAAATTATCCCTTATTTGAAATTAAAATTTAACTGAACATCCTGTATTTTTATTTGCTAAAAATTGCAATCCTATGGATAAAGCAATTGTGGTTAGAACTTCCAATTTCAGGGAACCATTCAGTTGTGTTTTCTATTAGCCTTTTAGAAAAATAGCCTTGATCTAGTACATAGTGATTGGATAATCGCATGAATGTTGTGCTCTGAAGTAGGGAAAGGGTTTTGTTTGAGGTGGAGGGCAATAAATTAAACAATATCCTGAACTTTTATTCCATGCCGGATACAGTTTCTGAAATCAATTCCTCGTATATTATGGCACATAAAAGGTGGCACTCATTGCACCTGAACTTTTAGAATAAAATTCACTGGTGGAACTAAACTATTGGAAAAAGAAAATAACCTTTTATGGGCCATGTTTTTTTCACTCCATGACTACACAGTGTAGTAGGAAAAAAAGCACTGACCTTGAATTAGAAAAGCTGAGTCCTGCTCCCAGCTGTCACATATTAGGCAAGTGACCTAGGAATAATATCTCTCTGAACTTAATAATATCTCTCTGAACTATCTTCTCTGAACTTCACTTTCTTTATATATATAATAGGGGCAATAATTCCTGTCCAGTCTATTTCACATAATTGTTAATAAGCCTAATGAGGTAATAGATACATAGCATTCTGTTAAATTGTAAAGCACTCTTCAAAATGTAAATAATTATCTTCATTTTCCCCCAAAATAGCTTTAACTGACAACTAATTATGATATTGAAAATACTAATAATGAATAAACAACTTGCCTTTCAGAGAGACTTGGTTGTTGTCTGATTTTTTTTTTTTGGCAGCAAGAAAATATTTCATTGCTTTGTGATTTACTATTCTGGTATTTCGCATCTATAAAACCATTTGAAATGGACTAGTTCCAAGCTGAGTAAAAGTGAATAAAAAATTAGACTATCCTGAGAGAGATTATATGATATCTCGTGAATGTGGATTATATGATCCCATATAACATATACTCATGGAAGTGTGATAAACACTATCAGTCACATGATGTATGCTGATGATATAATAAGCCTTGAAAATAATGTTGAAGCAATTTTATTCAGTGACAGGATGAAGTTTCATTAAAATCTTGTCAACCAAAATTATCAGAAAGAAAATTTCCAAGTTTTTTTAATGGTTAAGGAAGCTGATCCCCTATCAATTTAAATCTGTTTGGAATTAAGTGGGAAAGTATTTTAATAATAGCAATAGTTTCAGTTATTAGAGTTAATGATTTACATCTCCTTCATTGCACATATACAAATATGTAAGAAGGTACCGTGAAAATCATCCTTATATCATGACATCTTTTTTGGGGGGGCTTTTTTTGTGGCTTTCAGGATCTTAGTTCCCCGACCAGGGTTTGAACCCTGGCCCTGGCAGTGAGAGTGCCAAGTCCTAATCACTGGGCCGCCAGGGAATTCCCATGACATCTATTTCTGTGATTTAGGACTGCCTACTGGAATATTGCCTCAAATAGTTATTGCTGTAAAGGAAACAAAGCTATTGAAAACAAGCAGAGATGGTTCATAGTGCTACGTATTAAGAAAGAATCAGTCTATTTTTAACGAAACTTTTTTTTTTTTGTAAAGCCATTGGGGGGTCTCTCTCTCTCTCTCTCTTTCCCTCCCTCACATTCCCTCTCCCACTCTTTCTTCTCCTCCCTCTTCCTCTCCCCCCTCTTTTCTCTCTCTCCTGTATCCTCTCTAATTTTAATTTTTCTTCATTTCAAAGAGTATGTTTGTTGCACATTAAAATGAAAACTTAGGGATCACTAGTCTTTTCATCACTATTAATTCTGCCTTCTCAGAGTGGCTTCCAGCAATACTTTGAGAATTATTCTCAAATCTTTCAAACTAATCTTTGAAACCCATAGGATGTTTATTTATTCTCTTCAATGTCATGGCAGTGATATGTAGATTTTTATCAAAGAACTGCTTCTGAAAATCAAAATTTCTGTCAGTGAGACCAAGGAAAAAAGTTACTTGTTAAATGGGGTTGTTTAATTTTGATACAATGTTTTACTTTTTTCATTAAAGCATTGAGATGTCACATGTAAAGCATCCCATTAAGCCACAGTCTGGTTGGAAACATGGTGTGGACTTAAGAGTGGTCATTGCAGCAATGGCCATTATGAACTGTCTTCTTTTATGGAAGTATTTTTAGCTTTGATTATTTGGTCCCATTAAACCTTAATTAAAAGTTAGATATTTTTGGAAACCATAAAGAAAACGAAAAGACAACTTACAGAACGGGAGAAAATATTTTCAAATGATGTGGCCAAGAAGAGCTTAATTTCCAAAATATACAAACAGCTCATACAACTCAATAACAAGAAAACAAACAACCCAATCAAAAAATGGGCAGAAGAGCTAAATAGACATTTCTCCAAAGAAGACATATAGATGGCCAGTAGGCACATGAAAAGATGCTCCACATTGCTAATTATTAGAGAAATGCAAACCAAAGCTACAATGAGGTATCACCTCACACCAGTCAGAATGGCCCTCATTAAAAAGTCTACAAATAAGAAATGCTGGAGAGGGTGTGGAGAAAAGGGAACCCTCCTACATTGTTGGTGAGAATGTAAATTGGTGCAGCCACTGTGGAGAACAGTATGGAGGTTCCTTAAAAAACTAAAAATAGAGCCACCATGTGACCCAGCAATCCCACTCCTGGGCATATATCGAGAGAAAACTCTAATTTGAAAAGACACAGGAGAAAACTCTAACTCATAAAGATACATGCACCCCAATATTCATAGCATCACTATTCACAATAGCCAAGACATGGAAACAACCTAAATGTCCATCGACAGAGGAATGGATAAAGAAGATGTGGTACATATATACAATGGAATACTACTCAGTCATAAAGAATGAAATAATGCCTTTTGCATCAACATGGAAAGACTGAGAGATTATCATACTAAGTGAAGACAGAGAAAGACAAATATCATATGATATCACTTATATGCGGGATCTAAAATATGATACAAATGAACTCATTTAGAAAACAGAAACAGACTCACAGACATAGAAAACAAACTTATGGTTACCAAAGGGGAAAGGAGGGTGGGGGGAGGGATAAATTAGGAGTTTGGGATTAGCAGATACAAAATACTGTATGTAAAATCGGTAAACAACAAGGTCCTAATGTATAGCACAGGGAACTATATTCAATATCCTGTAATAAACCATAATGGAAAAGAAAATGAAAAAGAATATTTTTTCCCCTGTTCTATATAATTGCAAATTTCCTACATTTTTAGTTCTATTTTCAGAATGGATTCTTACATTGCCAAGAGTAAGACTCCAATTTAACACATTATTTACTATCTGCAGATACTGATCTGGGCAATGTTGCAGTAGAAAAACTTTATTCTTCAGCACCAAAGACCACCTCCCTTCCCTTTTGTTCAAGGCATCTGCTTCCATTTCCTTTGCCTGGCTCAGAAAGCTGATCTTATTTTATTTTCCCTTTACTATTTAGTGTCAAAAGTGTCATATGATGATCTTCCCAGGATTATTTGCTTTTTAGAATTGAGCACTAGGAGAAGAACTAAAGATACATACAGACACACACACACATACACACAATGTTTTCATATATATACATACATATCTACATCGATATCTATACATATTTATATTTATATCTGTATGTATATATAGAGATATATTAGGTAAGGGCCAGGAGAATCAGAACCTGAAAGACCTAGAGGTTGTGAGAACACTGCCTTTTCCCCACCATTCATATTCTACTGAATCAAGACCCTGGGTTCTTTTTTTTTTTTTTTTCCCCCGGTACGCGGGCCTCTCACTGTTGTGGCCTCTCCCGTTGCAGAGCACAGGCTCCGGACGCGCAGGCTCAGTGGCCATGGCTCACGCGCCCAGCCGCTCAACGGCATGTGGGATCTTCCCGGACCGGGGCACGAACCCACATCCCCTGCATCAGCAGGCGGACTCTCAACCACTGTGCCACCAGGGAAGCCCCCTGGTTCTTTTTAGGCTCACTACTCTGGCTGAATCCTTCCTTTGCAGTAGACTTTTAGTCCCATGAAAGCAGAGGCCTTTTACCACATTGGTCATTTTTGCATTCTTAGTGCCTATAAAAATGCTAACATATATTTGTTGAATTAATAATCAGAGAACTTTTAAAATTCACATATAATCTCATCAACCAGAAGTAGATGCTACTAACATTTTAGTGCATTTTCAGTTGTTTCTCTGTGTCACTTTCCCTCTCTCTCATTGGTTCTCTCTACTTCATTTAATATGAATCGTCATTTTTACCAAGTCTCCAAGACCCATCTCAGCAGTGTATTAGAACCACTAAACAGCATCCTTGCCACAAAAAAAGTGTCACAATATCAACAAACTTTCATTTATCCATCTATATTTTCTGACCCCTTTGATACAACACCCTGAGGATCTATTCCCAGATATACTCACTCAGTTCCTGCCAGTCCATGTTAGCCAGGTCCTTCAGCTCCTTTGGTGTATAAGCCATCTACTCCCTTGGTAGACCTAACACTTCTCCAGTAGGATCAGGCTGAACTCTGACTCTGGTTGTTGGTCTGGAGTCTAGGACGGGAGATAGGGCTAGATCCTAAGGGGGGCCAACATTGTCTTATAATACACTTACCTCATTTGAGCCTTCTGCATAGTCTTCGATCAAGGGAACTTCTCTCTTCTAACGAGGAAGGGTGACGGCATTTTTCAGGTCCAGAGGGTTAGGGGGAATCTAGGAGTTCAAGTTGATCAAGTGAATCTACTCAGATATTCTCATTCAAAATTTGTTAAGGCCCCATTCTTTCTCTATGAGGACCCAGACTTTGGCATAAAGACTGCCCTAGGCTGAGAATTCAACCTCCTCTGATGCTCAGTCTCTTATGATCAAATCCCATGTCAGTCTGCATTCTGGCTTTAGGAGATTAAGATCTTTTTAAAATGCTTCCAAGGAGGTCTCACTCATTGCTTTACATTGGTAATAAGCGATCTGAGCCTGTCATTTGCTTTCTTCAAAGCATCACTGGTGCTTAGCAAGAGTCATCCAAAACCAGTCTGAATAGTTACTAAGCTACATATATTTTGCAAACACCAGAGACTTTACAAAAGCTAGTGCATCTCTGCATTCCACCTACCACTACTAATAGGTACTATTTGCCATTTAGCCACTGAGACTCTTTTCTACAACCTCTTGTGTTACCAACCGTATTAGTTCTTATTTCATAGAAGCAAGTTTGAAATGGGATTTTTGAGAAATTGATTTATTGAGGGGTCACCTGCCAGTAAATCCTTTAAGGGAGTGAGGAAGGGGGATTAGAGCAGAGGAAGATCCAAGGCAAAGATGTGGTTTGAAGTTTAGTCTAGCTTGTTTCAAGTGGGAGGCCCTGCAACACGAATGACACCACAGAGTTATCCCACCTTGAGACAACAGTCGGGCATTTTGCATTATAAACTCCCAGGTATTTTCAAGAAAGACAGCTCCTTGCTGCTGAGGCCAATTCTCAAGAGGATGGAACTGTGAACTGTTAACATCCAATACTTATAGCAGCTAGGAGAATAGTTGCATCACTCAGTAAAGTGGATCCAAGCAAGGCACCAACTTATACTGTGTGGGCTCAGGGGCAAAATTTGTGCAGAAACCTGAAGGACACTATGCTGATGACTGGGGGAAGAACATTCTAGGCAAAGTAAATGGCAAGTGCAAGAGCCCTGAAGTGGAAATATTCTTGATGCATTCTAGTAATAGCAAGAAAGCTTAATGGAATATTACTCAGCCATAAAAAGAATGAAATAATGCCATTTGCAGCAACGTGGATGGAAGTAGAGATTATCATACTAAGTGAAGTAAGTCAGACAGAAAAAGGCAAATACCATATAATATCACTTATATGTGGAATCTAAAAAAGTGATACAAACGAACTTATTTACAGAACTGAAGTAGACTCACAGACATAGGAAACAAACTTATGGTTACCGAAGGGGATAGCGGTGGTGGTGGGGGGGGACATAAATTAGGAGTTTGGGATTAACATATACACACTACTGTATATAAAATACATCACCAATGGGAACCTACTGTATAGCACAGGGAACTATATACAATGTTTTGTAATAACCTCTAATGGATAAAAATCTGAAAAAGAATATATATGTATTCAGTTTTACATATATATGTGAATAACTGAATCACTTTGCTGTACACCAGAAACTAACACAACATTGTAAACCAACTATACTTCAATTTTAAAAAAAAAAGAGAGAGAAAAACAAGAATGTGCTATGGGTGTGCTGTGAGTGCGGGGAGAGTAGTAGATTAGGTCAGAGAGGTAGTTGGGCTCGAATGTGAACAAATAGCTTTATAGGCCATGGAATGGACCTTGGATTTTACTCTGAATGAGATGAGAGCACACTGGAGGGTTTTTAACAGGGAAGTGACATTGTCTGACTTAACATTTTAAAAGATTCAACCTGGCTGCTGGGCTGAGAATAGACTGTAAAGTGGTAAGGGCAGAAGCAGGGAGACAAGTTAGGACACTTTTGTCCTAAGGCAGCAGATGTCTGTGGTTTGAATTAAAGTTGTAGTGGTAGAGGTGATGAGAAGCGATTGGATCCTGGATATATTTTGAAGGTTGTCCTAAAAGAATTTGTGGATGGATTTGATGTACAATGTGTGAGAGAGAAGTAAGGAAGTTTGGGGCCTAAACATCTGGAAGAATAGATGAGCTAAATAAATCCTGGGAGGCACAGATCTTTGACAGTGGAAATCAAAAGTTTGGTTTTGGGTATCTTAATTTGGAGATGACATTTAGAATCAATTGCAGATTTAGAGTAGGTAATGGAATATACAAGTCTGGAGTTCATAATTGATTAAAATAATTCCCTATTATGGAACATTTAGATTACTTCCATTATCTGTTGCTGTTATGAATGACATGGCCATAACTATTTCGTTATATATGTTGTTACACATTTGTCTACAAGGTTCCTAGAGGTGGAAGTTCTTCCTTCAGACTTTAGATACATGGCATTAATTGTGTTCTCCACAATTTTATAATCACTTCACCCTCTAACTAGCAGTGTACTGTTTCTCAATACCATTACCAATCCCAAATATTATTATTCTTTTAAATAGTTGTCATTTTGACAAATGAAAAATGGCATTTCTCCTACTATTGATAAAATTGAGGATCTTTGTTCTAATGTTTGTCTCTCTTTCTTTCCTTTTATTTTTTGCTAAATTATTTGAGCTTCTTTAACAAAGTACCACAGAATGGGTGGCTTTAACAACTGAACAGTTGTTCTAGAGGCTAGAAGTCTGAATCAAGGTGTTAACAGGATTATTTTCTTCTGTGGTCTCTCCTTGGCTTGTACATGGCCATCTTCTTTCTGTGTCTTCACATGGGCTTATTTCTGTGCATGTCACTGTTCTAACCTCCTCTTTTTATAAGGACACCAGTCAGATTGGATTAGGGTTCATCCACATGCCTCATTTTACTAATTACCTCTTTGGAGGCGCTATCTCCAAATACAGCCATATTGGCTGCTACAGCATCAACATAGGAATTTTGAGGGTACATAATTCAGTCTTTAGAACCAAGGATATTAACTCTTCTCATAAATATTCCAATTGCATTTGTTCTAGTGTTTAAATTGTCCATTGATTTTGTTAATGGAGTTTTTTGCCAGTAAAGAAGTTTAAATTTAACCCCTTAATTCGTCTAAATTCAAGTGTGTGATATGGTACAAGAGAAAGCTCTAATTTGACATTTTTTCCCATGTATCCCATTATCTTCATACTCTTTATTGCAAAGTTATTTCTACATTAGTTTGTATTTCTTTACTTACCATGCATTGAGAACTGTTTCATCAAGCATCTGTTCATGCTTGAGTCATTTCCATGTTGTTTTAACTTTTATAACTTTTTAATTTGTCTTTAATATTTGGTTTGATCTCCCACTCATTTTAATTTTTAGACTTAGTTATTTTATTTTCACTTTTTTCAAAATTATCTTTGGAATCATTCTAAGTTTCCCCCTACAAAAAAATCCATTGACATTTTCATTGCAAAGTAGTCCATATTTTGTGTTAGAGTTGTTCCTTAATAGCTTATAGTTTTGGTTGTTTTGAAAATGTCACCTTTTCCTAACATTTTTTCTTACAAGTTATTTCTAATATCAAGGAATACATTTATTTTTGCATACTTTTATATTTTTATTTTGTTTACCATTTTTTTGAACTCTTGTGATACTTCTAATGATTTATAAATTCATACTTTTGCATTTTTAGGCATATGGTAATCTAAAAATAGTGATAATTCTGTGACCTTTTTTTCTAACATAACTCAAATTTCTATTTCATGCATTATTGAATTAGCCAGAATATCCATATAAATATTCGTTTCTATTGTTAATAGCAATGGTTCCATAGCTTGAACTTTATTTTCATTGAAACATTACAGGTATTTCTGTATCTTTTACCTACACCTGAAATTGGATCTATTGAGGTAATCTGTACAAATGGTCACATGAAAACCATGTTTGTTTACTGTTTTTCGTTGAAGTTCCTATTACATAGACTGCATTTCATTAGGTAATCCCTTTACTCTGTGAAATGTGGTGAGTGAAAAGAAGTGGGTGATTCTTTCTATCCCATGCCTCTCACGATTCTCCGAGTGATATCTTTAATAGTGTAATTCATTCTTTTCTTAAAAATGTTAATTTGAATCAATAAAAATCATTGCATACCTGTAATATACAAGGCTCTGTGCCGTGAGCTGAGAATATAGATGAATTAAGCTTTGTCCTTAACCTCAAAATTTTCTTTCTATTGGGGGAGACAGATACATAAACCAGTGGATGCAATACATTATGACTTATGGAAGATAGAATGAGAACACAACAGATGGTATAGTCAGTTTTACCTGGGTTAGTGGGAAAGTCTTTTTCTGAGGATATGGAGGAGATAACACTTAAGATGAATCTTCAAAATTGGTTGCATGTTTGGCAGGCAAGCAAGCAAGAAAAGGCCATTGCAGACAGAAAGAACAGCATGAGCACATCTGTCTGTAGGTGTGAAATGTCCTAGTGTATTTGAAGCTTAATGGTATTTCAATATTGCCTGCTTTGATTGTTTAGGCATCAAAGAGCCAGAACATTCAAATAAAAATAAACTATTAATCATGTTTGTATTACTTGCCACTTTCAATTATCTGTGATTCTCCTCTCCTCCCAGGTTTTAGTGTAGATTATTAAGAATTGACTAAAGTGAGGCTGAAGTTAGTTGAAAGAGCTCAGAAAAAAGTGCTACACAAATGAAAGGAATTATTGACTGAATATTAATTTTCATTTCCCTGACTAGTACAGTGGTGAAGATTGCTAATTATCCCCCAACTTCATTCTCCCTTTTGTATATAGGAATAGAATTTATGTTGGGCATATGACCAACTAGTCAAAGACTACATTTCACAGGCTCTGTGCTAGGTATGTAAGGCTAGCCATTGTGACCAGGTTTTTGCCAATGGAATGTGAACAGACGTGATGCGTCTCATGTCTAGGCCATTCATTTAAAAGAAAGGGGCATTTCCTCTCTTGTGTCTTTATGTCCTTCCTTCAGGCTGGAATGTAAACATGATAACAGGAGCTATACAACTCTCCTGGACAAGGAGATGGTAGGTATGTATCAATGATATCAGATCAGTATGTTAGAAGGAACCAGGATCCCTGCTGATTTTGAAGCTGCCTACCCAGGTTCTGATGTGAAATAGAAATAAATCTCTCTAGTTTAAGCAGCTAAACCTAGTATTAAGACCTAGTATTCAAGGTCTCTTATTTATAGCAGCCAAATCAGTATCTAACATAACACAGGCACTATTTCTAGAAAAGGATTAGAAGAAATTCTTAGTGATTGTGGACTTGTCAATAAGTGAACCAACTGACCAAAATGAGAATTCTGCATTGGTAACCTTGGCTAATGCTCATGAAACAGTTAGAGAACTCTGCTGTAGCATCTCTCTCCATCTATAATGGAGAAAATACTTAAAGCAAATTTTTATTTTCATAATTTAAATATCTCTAATTACACAGGAAATATTTTTCACCTATCAACAGAATTAACACTAAAATAAATGTAATAGTCACTGTGGGGGAATTTTCCTAATGTGATATGAAAATAACTTATATAATTTAAAAATATATATTGATTAAGCTATTTCTGACCTATCATCTTGAGAAAGAGTAAAAAGAAAAATTATCATATTGATTAATCCAGAAGCTTTGTGCCATTCTAAGCCCTCAGAGGGAAGTCTTCTTACCTGCAAGGAGCAGAGTGACTTTGTGCCTGATAATTTTTTTTTTTTTTTGTGGTACGCGGGCCTCTCACCGCCGCGGCCCCTCCCGCTGCGGAGCACAGGCTCCGGAGGCACAGGCCCAGCGGCCACGGCTCACGGGCCCAGCCGCTCCGCGGCACGTCGGATCCTCCCGGACGGGGGCACGAACCCGCGCCCCCTGCAGCGGCAGGCGGACTCCCAACCACTGCGCCACCAGGGAAGCCCTGTGCCTGATAATTTTGCTCAGAATGATCAGTAGAAGAAAACGGAGGTTGTGAGTCTAACAGATGGCTTTAAAATTTCTCCTTTTGACAAGGAAAGCAAAGCAAGCTGAAAATATATCAACAGAAATGTTGATTTGTAAAGGTTGTACAGCTGGTGCACTACTATCAGATGAATCAATAATTAAAGGATGATCTCTATTTTTCTGTGGTACACAAAGCAATAAATGGCTGCTGAGATTAATTAATAATTGAATTGACTCAAAGGGCTTTAATCAATCTTAAAAGCTGCTTATTGTAAGCATACCGCAACCAAACACACATATCAAAACAGAAAAAAGTCTTTCTATTCAATTAGCAGGTTTGGAAAACATCATACTTTCTGGGAAGCATCCCAGGGAGATGCTGATTAATCAGAATGAAAGACTGATCAAAGGTATAGTTAAAAAGGGAATGTTTCTTAAAATGTCAGCTCAAAAGACTGCATTATGTTTGATAAGGGATTTGGAGTTAGTGATTATTTTAGAAATGATGTCATTTAGGTCTTATGTATAATTGGAGATTTAAAATATCTATTGCAGCCAATTGAATCAAATTAGATTTCTTTGAGACTTTGATGCTTCAAATAAATCATTGGGCATATGGAGAAGTAGTGTTCAGCAATAGAAAAAACACTGAAATGGGAAAACAAGAGACCTAGGGTCTCGTCCTAGCTCTGCCATTAGCTAAATGTTGCCAAAGGTCTCTTCCAGCTTTGAATTCTTTGATTTCCAAAGGAAATTTCAGTCTTGCCAATGACAAAATTTTATGTATGTCCCTGAATTTGAAATTTGCATGGAAAAGGATTTAGAAAATTCAATTTGATTCAGATCTCAAAACTCAGACCTCAACCTAGTGAATGAGAGAAGACTTTTTCTGGTTAGGATTGATAAAGAACCAATTATAAGTGTATTTACCTGATTGGGACCATTCATAAATGCAAACAACTCTATTCTTGGAGGGCAAAGGAGGTTACATCTGCTTATTATATGCACAAATGAATTGTGTTTTATTAAAAACCACAGCTTGCTTATAAGTGTTATGAATAGCATACATGGATTTGCTTTTCTCAGAGATTTAAGAGGGAAATGATACTTACAACATTGGAATGGTGAAAAAGCATTTGATTTAGCAGAAAGGAATTTTTATGTTTCAGGTTTTACGGGCTTTTGGTTTTTAGGAGAACTTCATTAAATGGATTGTAACCATATATTCTCAACTCACAGCCCATATAATAAGCAATTCCATAAAGTCACCTTTCTTTATATGATTGTAAAGTATTACACAGAGTGTCCTAGTATCATTACTATTATCTATTTGTGGTCATTGAAGAATCTTAGTTATAGAGATCTCACTACACTAGTCCACTACAGAAAACTACATAAGAAAGATAAGAGTATGCCATTAATTATACTTTTATTTACATGAACTAATGATTTTCTTAAAACAAAGGCTGAAAGGTATTCGCTTAGAACTAGTCCCAGTAATAGAGTGACAACTCTATATATTCTTTCTAGACTCTTTTTCATAATGATACTAACTTTATTTCATTAGCAGAGGAGAATACCCTGAAGGTTGCTTCAGTACTTGGCAACGTTCAAAGTGGCACCAATCAGTGGCAGCTACTTCTGTTAATCTTTAGAAGCAGTAATTAAATTAAAATGAATTTTCTGCCTCAAATCTCATATTCCATGTCAGTAATATTCTTTATTTGCCAAAATATTTTTTTAACTGAGTTAGACAGATGGTTGTCTCTCTTTGAAAGACAAGGCAAAAAGCCAAAATAAAAATGTCCAAAATAGCATGCTTCTATTAGAAATAGGAATTTTGGGATTTCCTACGTTTGAAATATATTATCTCGAGACTTAAAATATCCTTTTTTAAAGAAAAATAAGCTTATAAATCTAAACTTGTAAAATGCAGACTCATACCTTGTTAAACCTGAAGCTCAGTGTACTATAGGCATAATAATAGTGTGAATTATAAGCTATTGTAACAGGTCTAAATCAAAGTGTTATGGGATCAATTGTCCACCCCCCGCAAAAAAAATAATAATGAAGTCCTAACCCCCAGTACCTGTAATGTGACCTTATTTGGAAATAGGATCTTTGCAGACGTAATCAAGGTAAGATGAGGTCATACTGGATTAGAGTGAGACCTGAACCCAATGACTAGTGTCTTTACAGTGGGAGAGAGATTTGAAGACCAACATACAAACAGGGAAGAAGACCATGTGAGGACAGAGGAAGAGAAATGCCAAGGATTGCATCAACCACCAGAAGCTAGGAGAGAAGCATGGGACAGATTCTCCCTCACTGCCTCTAGAAGGAACCAATCCTGCCAACAACTTGATCAGACTTCTGGACTCCTGAATAGTAAGAGACTAAATTTTTGTTGTTTTAAGCCACCCAGTTTGTGGTACTTTGTTAAGGCAGCCCTACGAAACTAATACAAAGATATTTCGGTAAAGAATCACTCACTTAGGGAGTAAGTGAGGAAAAGGAAGGAGAGAATTTACTTTAAAGATCATATGCCTACAATATTCGTCTTTCTGTTACTGGCTTATTTCACTTAGCATGATGTCTTCCAGGTTTATCCATCTTGTCACAAATGGCAGGATATCCTTATTTTTTAAGGCTGAATAATATTCTATTGTTTGTTTAGACCATACTTTTTTGATCCATTCGTCTGTCAGTGGACATTTAGGTTGTTTCCATATCTTGCTTATTGTGCATAATATGGCAATGAACATCGGAAATCAACTATCTCTTTGATATCCTAATTTCAATTATTTTGGCTTATACTCAGAAGTGGAATTGCTGGATCATATGGTAGTTCTATTTTTTAATTTTTTGAGGAACCTACATTACTGTTTTCCATAGCTGCTCTACCATTTTACATTTCTACCAACAGTGTACAAGGGTTCCAATATCTCTACATCTTTGCCAACACATACTTTTTGTTTTTATTTATAATCTCCATCCTAAGAGGTGTGAGGTGATATCTCATGGTTTTGATATGCATTTCCCTGATGATTTGTGATGGTGCACACCTTTTCATGTACCTGTTAGCCATCTGTATGTCTTCTTTGGAGAAATGCCTATTCAAGTCCTTTCCCTCTTTTTTTGTCAAGTTGTTTGGGCATTTTTTGCTATTGAATTATAGGAGTTTATTTCAGATATTAACTCATCAATTATATGATTTGTAAATGTTTTCTCTCATTCCATAGATTGCCTTTTCATCTTGTTGATTGGCTCTTTTGATGTGCAGAAACCTTTTAGTTTGATGTAGTTCCACTTGGTTTTATTGCCTGTGCTCTTTTGGTTTTATTACCTGGGCTTTTGGTGTCATAGCTAAGAAATCATTGCCAAGACTAATGATTCCACTTATATGAAGTATCTAACATTGTCAGCTCACAGAAGCAGAGAATACAATGATGGTTGCCGGGGGCTGGAGGGATGGGGAAATGGGGAGTTGTTGTTCAATGGGTATAAAGTTTACTTACATAAGATGAATAAGTTCTAGAGACCTGTTGTACAACATAGTCCCTATAGCTAACAATACTGTATGGTGGGGGGTGGTGGGGGAGAGAAATAGGTGAGGCAAAATAAATGACGTAAGGATATGAAATGTACAGTGTGGGGAATATAGTAAATAACTATGGACTATGTTTGCAAGGTAACAGATCGTAACTAGACTTATGGTGATAATTTTGAAATGTATAGAAATATTGAATCACTGTGCTGTGGAACAGGAACTAACATAGTGTTTTAGGTCAATTATACTTCAAAAACAAATAAACTCATAGAGAAAGGGTTCAGATTTGTGGTTACTAGAGGCAGAGGTTGTGGGGAGAGGGAATTGGATGAAGGCAGTCAAAAGGTACAAACTTCCAGTTACAAGATAAATAAGTACTAGGGATGTAATGTACAACATGATAAATATAATTAACACTGCTCTATGTTATATATGAAAGTTGTTAAGAGAGCAAATCCTAAGAGTTCTCATCACAAGGAAAAAAATTTTTTCTATTTCTTTAAGTTTAATCTATATGAGATGGTGGACATTCACTAAACTTACTGTGATAAACACTTCATGAGGTACGTTAAGTCAAATAATTGTGCTGTGTGCCTTAAACTTATACAGTGCTGTATGTCAATTATATCTCAATAAAACTGGAAGAAAAAAAACATGGAATGTAAAAAAATGAACAAAAACAACAAAAAACCCAGTACTGTTTGGTAAACTGAAGAATGTCTTGAGAGGGTAGATCTCATGTTAAATGTTTTTACCATAAGAAAAAAACAAAGGGACACAAGGAGCCTTTTGGAAGTGATAGATATGTCTTCTACCTTGATTGGTGGTGATGGCTTCATGGGTGTATACATATGTCTAAACTCATCATATTGTATACATTAAATATGTGCAGTTTCTTGTATATTAATTATGCCTCAAAAAGCTGTCAAAAAGAGATCACTTTGATAATTCAATTTGTGTAACAATATTTGTTTTGGGAATGTGTACAGCCAATTTCACCAGATTATGGTTGAAAGAGGAGGTGGTTTATTTTATATAGATGTATTTTTATTTTGGGAAGGCTCTTTACCCTATAAACATCTATGTTACACTTATTAAGAACTTTAGCAAACCTAAATTCATAGTCATCTACCAAGCATTTCTTACTCTCAAGGACATTAAATCACTTTTAAAGTGGAAATGTTATCACACTGGCCTAAAAAATTCAAGCCACAGAATGGTGTGTCTGTCTATCTATCTATTTATCTATCTGTCTATATGATTTTGACTTTTTGCAATGTAGACTACTCTGTAACTGGGATAAGGCCCTTAATGGTGTTTCCTGTTCGACTTTTGGTGAACTCATGTAACCACTCCTCATATTTACCATGTTTTTGAATTTCCATTTAAAGACATAAGAGGATCGTAGTGAGTCTGCTAAAAATATTTATTGGGTGCCTATCGTGGTACAGATGCTTTCCAGGTGCTAAAAATCCTATGCTAAGGATCCAAGATCGACTCAGTCCCTGTCCTCAATGAACTTACATTTCAGTGGGGAAAGCAGAGAATAAAATGCAAATAAGTGAGACGATTTCTAGTACTGAAAATAATAAGAAGAACTATACTTTCAGGGAGGGTGACCAGGTGGCCAATTTAGGCAAGGGTTGGGGAAAGCCTTTGTGGAAAAATGGTATTTGACTTGAGACTTGAAAGATGAGAAAGAGGCAGCCATGTAAATATTTGGGAGAAAAGTCATCCAAGCACAAGTCTCTCTCTATATATATATCAAAGTGTATACATATAGGATTGGCCAAAAAGTGCATTCGGATTTTTCCGTAACATTTTATGAAAAACCCAAATGCACTTTTTGGCCAACCCAATATTTCTTATAATATATATTTCAAAGTATTTCATATATATTTATTTATTCATATTTCAAAGTCCCTGGAACATAAATAAGAAATAAGCTTACTATGTAAGAAGAACCAGTTTGACTGGAGCACAATTAATGAGGAGGAGGATGGAAGGACCTGAGAGTGGAGATACAGGAAAAAGCTACATCATATACGAGTTGTAGTCCAAGATAAGGTGTTTGTATTTTATTTTAGGTTTCATGGAGAGATACTGGAAAGTTTTAAGCTATGAAGCACCATTATCTGATTGATGTTTTCACAAAATTATGGGAGGTGCTGTAAAGCAGACAGGTTGTAGGGGAAAATGAGTAGAAACAGGGAGACAAATTAGGGGACTATTGCAGTAGTCCAGGTGAGAGATGATAGTGACTTGGACTGGGATTTTCAAATCCAGCGGAAATGTATTTGAAACATTTTAAGGGTAGAAATATCTTTGGAAATAGATTTTTGGAGGTATGATAGGACTTACTGATGGAAGGACCTGAAATCTGAAGGAAAGAGAAGAATCAAGGATGAGTCCTACCTTTTGTTATTAGTCTCAAGAACTGGGTGTTTACTCAAAAGGAGAAGGGTTGGCAGGGAGCAGATTTAGAAGTAAAACCCTCTAATCCTATGTGGGCTCTATTAAGGTTGAGAAGTCTATTAGACTTTGCAAGTGGCAATGTGGAGTAGGGAGTTGTGTATATTATATGATTTCTGAAGTTCAGAAGAGCAGTCCAGGCTGGAGCTATAGATATGAGAGGCATCAGTATATAGATTTGAGCTCATGGTACTGGATGAGATAGCTTAGGGAGAGTGTGTATAGAGGAAACAAGGGGTAAGGAAAGACTCCTGGGGCACTCCAACTTCTAAAAGTCTTATCCGGGAGGAAGAGCCAGCAAAGGAGACTAAGAAAAAGTGTCTAGTGACAGAGAAAACTAGATGATGATTCAAGGAGAGCCAAGTGCTGTTGATGGGTCAATAAAATTAGATCAGAGATTCCCCCATTGGCTTGGGAAAAATGTAAGTCATTGGTTTCTTTAGTGAGAGCTTTTTCAAGACAAAAGGAGTTGAGTTCCCGAGTATAGATAAGTATTTGGAAGAGCATTTCAATACCATGGTTTGAAAAATAAATGAAGAAATTGAGTTAGTGAGTAGAGACAAATATTTGGAGAATTGGTACCCTTGAAGGAGAATAGAGAAATGGAGATTTTTTGTTTGTTTATTTGTCATGTTTTTAAGATGTGTGATAATGATGCATGTTTGAATGACAATGAGGATGGTTCAGCAGAGAGGAAGAAACATAATTGAGTAGAGTAGGACATAATTACAGGAGTAAAGTGTTTCCGAAGGTGAGAAGGGATGGGATTCAAGCAAGGCACAAGGGAGCATACTCCTAGAGGATACTTCTATGATAGCAGCAAGGCAGTTCAATATGGAGTTTAGTCAGTTCTCTTGAGGCAGATTTTCTGGGTTCAGATCTTGTGTTTGCTACTTTTTTTTTTCTAATTTTTTGCTGTTTTGTTTTGATAAACTTGGACAAGTGCTTTCATTTCCTCATCTCTAAAATGGGGATGATGTATGGTATCTAAAAAAACCAAACACAAAGAAACAGAGATCAGATTGGTGGTTGTCTGAGGCAGTGGGAGGGGGAATTGGGTGAAGATGGTCAAGAGATACACACTCTAGTTATAAAGTAAATAAGTCCTGGGGATGTAATGTACAACATGGTGACTATAGTTAACAGTCCTGTTTTATACATTTGAAATTGCTAAGAGAGTAGATCTTAAAAGTTCTTATCACAAGGAAAAACAAAATCTTTTTAACTATGTGAGGTGATGGATGTTAACTAAACATATTGTGTCACCATTTCACAATATATACATATATCAATCATTATGTCGTAAACCTTAATCTTATAAATTATAATATATAATTATATCTCAATAAAACTGGAAAAAGTAAATATGGATGAAATAATAGCACACACCTCATAGAGCTGTCATAAATATTAAATAGATTGAAGTGGATGAAGTGTATAAAGTAATGCTTGGCACATAGCAAGTTCTCAATAAAACCCAGCCAATGTTGCTGTTGCTGCTGCTGTTATATATAGGAACAGATGCAAGTGTGTAGTTGAAATTATTGATGAGAAGATGAGGAAGTTGTCAGCTGATTGTACCTCTTATGTCTAAGAAGAATGCCATGAGATTTTCAGAAGGATTAGTGAAAAAGAAGTTGAAAATTTGAGAAAGGAGAAGGTATTAAATGGTTATTTTTTTCTAATTAAATACATTCTAATATCAGTGGAAATAATCTAGTACTGGGAACTCTATATCACTGAATTGTTATGAGGAGTAAATGAGATAATGTTTAAGAAATTCTTAAAAAGTACTATATGAATGCAATTATTATTTTGTCAACACGGGTAGTTGTAAAAAGAAATGTTTCCTCAAACAATTTGGGGTAAGGAAATGGTAAAGGATATTATGTAATTGGTTTGATTTTACTCCTTGAATCATCAATATATTATTTTTTAATGTTTCATAGACATTGACTATATTAGAGCATGTCTTTCCTTATTCATATAGATTGCATTTTTACTAAGTTTGAGGCAAAAAATAAAGTCCATAAATTCAACATTTATTTAGGTAGTGAAGGATTATAGTTTCAAAATATGGAATATACCACTTAGTGTTTACAGTACTCTTATACTCCAAATGTGACTATTTAACAGGCTAAGTTTATTTTAAAACAAGACTTAGGTATTCATGTTTGTAGCAAATAAATGGCATCTAAAACTCCTGGCAAAGTTACCATTTTGACAACATGAAATTTTCCCATCCAGCTGGTCATTAGGCCTTTCCAACTGTCAATGTCTCTTGCAATCTGCTTTAATAGTAGCATATAATTAGCTTTATACAGATCAGAGACATCGGGGGGTAATATTCCAATGCAAATATCAAAATCCCAAGAAAGTTAACTCAAAGAGACATATGTCCCCACCATCCTTCATGACAGTCTTTAGCTCTGAAGGCTGTAGCAGTTGATTTGTGTAAGGCACTTTGAATCATAATATGGAACTATTGTAATTAAATACCTACTGGAGTTCTGGAAAATATATTCAGAAGAATGATATAAATAGCAATATGTCATTAATGTACATTGTCCTTGCATATATAGTTCAGTAATCACTTCAAAGAAATATGCCAAATAATTAGGAAAAAATGATTTCTAATCCTAGAGCGAATTTATCAAGATTTGGGTATATGGGGAGTTTAAAATCAGCACAACTTTATTTGTAAGGTAATGTATTATCAGAATAATCTAAAATTAATCTAATAAATTTAATGTATCACAATGAGTTGTGTACACATTTCCACACCTATACACATAGACACATGAAGATTCTCTAGGATAAAGGGGACAAGATTGTGATGCTCAAATAGAATTTGAGACATCTTTTTATCTCTTGAGTTAAGGAATTCCATTTTGGAACTTTACGATTTCAACACCTAATGTCTTTAATTCTCCTTTAACAAGAATGTCTTCCTCCTTGGGTAGTTTCACACTACCATAGAAAGGTTTCTGCCTTTATGAAATGTAATCTTTAGAGTGTCTACTAGATAGTATAGTCAGCTGCTCTCCAGGCTCTGATTACGTAGAAGTATTTGCAATAGTTCTTTGTGGGGCTTCCCTGGTGGCGCAGTGGTTGAGAGTCCACCTGCCGATGTAGGGGACACGGGTTCGTGCCCCGGTCCGGGAAGATCCCACATGCCGTGGAGCGGATAGGCCCGTGAGCCATGGCCACTGAGCCTGCGCGTCCGGAGCCACAACGGGAGAGGCCACAACAATGAGAGGCCCGCATACCGCAAAAAAAAAAAAAAAAAAAAAAAAGTTCTTTGTGAAAGTGTTGTCTAAGTAGAGGACTAATGGCAAAACTGTGAATAAGTGTGAATAAGACACATCCTGTGTGTGCAGGATATGACTTTTCACTAGCAGATAAAAGAAAATCACATGTGCCATTACTAAGAGTTTCAGTTGCTTTGCAACACATTAATTTGAGGACTATCAATAATTAAATATTCCTGTTCAGTGAAAAATGGAATCTACCAGGCTTCAAATCTGCCCATAGGAGACTTGCTGTTTGGCAGAACAAGTCCAAGACACCAACTGTGTGTCTCAATTTGTAACGTAGCCAGGTCCATGATGCCAACTCACACGAGAGTGCTGAGTTTACCATCTACTGAAGACTAGCATTGGCAGTACGCGGGCCTCTCACTGTTGTGGCCTCTCCCGTTGCAGAGCACAGGCTCCGGACGCGCAGGCTCAGCGGCCATGGCTCACGGGCCCAGCCGCTCCGCGGCCTGTGGGATCTTCCCGGACCGGGGCACGAACACGTGTCCCCTGCATCAGCAGGTGGACTCTCAACCACTGCGCCACCAGGGAAGCCCTAGCGTTAGCTTTATTACAGCTGCTAATGATGAATTGGGCAATAACCAGAATCCATTGATAGTAAGAAGGAAACCGCAGTCTGGAATTTACATGCGAATATCCTAAGTGAAAAGTGTTCACTAATAAAGTCTGAACTAAATGTCAGATGGGATTTCTTTATTCCTTTTGAGTTTTTCATAAGCCTATTGCCTGCACCCCAGAGAGTTGACAGGAAATTCCTGACTCGACTTTCTCCTTCTCCATCGAGTTATTTGTGCTCCTTGATGATTATACTCTTTTCATAAAACCATACTCATTTTCTGGCTGAGAATCATTAAGGATTTGTTTACGAAGTCATTTGTGTTTCTGTATAAACCACATATTCTAGCTCCTGGTCGGTACTAGAGTGGACCAACTGAGGACTTAAAGGACAAGCATTCTCACTCATCTCTGATGCTTCATGGCAGCTCATTAGATTACCCACGTGATTGGGATTTTAGGCAAGTCAGGGCAGGGAAGGGCAGAGCAGGGATATTATATTAATACCCCCACTTGAAGGCTGAAAACTTGGAGACCCAGAAAAGATAAGTGATTTGTCCAAGGTATACAACTGGTTACATTCAAACACTCATTAGGAAATCATAGGTCCTATTTTTGATTGTTTTCCATCACTTTATTCTGACCTTTAATATCTTATGGCAACATAAGTACAGCTTATTTCCACCCCTGATTTCTCAGTTACAGTTCAGGAGTATAGTCTATGTAGAAAATAGATCTCCCTAGTTTCAGTGACTTATGGAATATGATGATTGCCTTGCAATAAATAAACCCTAATATAAATTCCACAAATACTGCAACATGTGAATATATTAATGAATGACTTAAAATCCTCTACTAAAAAAGTGATTTTTATGAATATTTCAGTTACCTGGCCAATTCATGATTCAGCTGATATGGCTGTTAAGCTAGATGTCCCCTTGCTTCCCTTCAGGATTCCTGCTAAAGCCACACACACTACCTAGTGTTGCTTTTTTTGGTTATAGTTCCATATACCTTGAGCAAGTGATAAGCATGTATAAATATTGAGAAGATTATAGACCTTCCGATCATATAGCACCTACACTCTCCTAGAGATCAGGGCAATTCACTAACTTCACCTCCAAAGGACACAATTATACAGTGGTTAAGTGCATAGCTCCCAGAATCAAATGGACCTGGGTTTGAATCTGAGCATAGGTTGATTTATTTATTAGCTGTCTGACCTTGGGCAAGTTACTTAACCACTCTTGTTCTGCATTTTTTCATCTGTGAAATGGGAAAAAGACTGGCACCTGCCTCAGAGCATTGAGGAAAGAAGTAGCAAATTGACTATTGTAAAGCGCTTAGCAAAATGCTAAGTGCATATTATGTAGTCAATATTTAAATGATAGCTGCTGTTGCCACCACCACTGCTGCAGCTGTTATTGTTGTTATTGGAGCATCATTAGAAATCCCACAGAAGCAAACTGGGAAGGGGAATGGACAGGCAAAGAATAAGGAATAAGTGATACATTGCCTCTGTGTGTAGTAGAAGTAGAAGAGAATGATGGCTTACTAGCTAATTTCTTGAACTTCCCCACATAATTCTGAAGACAGTAAAGTGCCCTTTCTGGTTTGTCAACTATGCCTCTAACTATTTTGAACAATCAGGGTTATAAAATAAAAACCAAAGCACAATTTTGCAAGCATTTTTGCTTTTCTTGTAAAGTATGTGCCACATGCTTAGGAGAAATTTAATCAGCTGGTGATGATTCACATACTCCTAAATCATCACTACTGATTGTGGAGAAGCCTTTTGATAGGCAGAAGTTTTTTTTTCTTGTTATAACCATACAATCTGTCCTATGGAAAAATTGGTTAGTTTATTTCTTAAATAAATGTATTTAACATTAAAGATTTGGTTTCAAACTCTGAATTTGTTGATTTGGGAGGTGGAGGGGACAAGGGAGAGAAGGGAGAGTTTAGAACATTGTAGAACGAGCATTTCCATCCATAAGAAAGAATTCTGATAGACACAGAATGTTTGAGAGCGAGGTGATTATACAACAGAAACTGATTGCTTGTCTCTTTGTTCTCCTGAACATCCACAAAATACTCAGAAACATCCATCTGAAAGGTATTTTAACTAACGTAGTGGCACAGAATGTCACAGACAAACGATCTAAGTGACGAAGTAATTTTAAGTGGACAAGACTGGTATAACATGTAAAAGAGCATAAATACTGGTGTTTATGCCAAGCAACTGATACTCAGGATCATAAAGGAAGTTGAAGAACAGGTCAAAATCTATATAATTATGATGCTTTGTCATGGACAGTATAATAGCTTTAAAAATGAGCTTTTGACTGCAGAAATACTCTTTGTATAGTATGGAGAGACACTTATTTATTATTTGCCAGAACTCCAAACACCATTAAGTGGCTACAAAATGATAGGTCTAGTCCATTTATTTCTTGGGCAAATCAGGCAGGTTCTTTGGCACACAATGAGGAATAAGCTTCTGTGAGGTCTTTACCAAGATTCTGTTCCAAGGTCCTGCCAAGAAAGAGGACTGGTATAAGATTGCTTCCCCTAGTCTAGCAGCCCATGTTCAAGTGTTCCTAAACATGTTAGGTATTAGAGTATAGAATTTCAAAATACCAAAAGCAAGTCACAGGCAGAAATGCAGGTGGTCCAGGGCCTTGCCTTCAGAAGCCCGATGTTAGTAACACACCCGAAGAAGACGAACGTCTCAAGAAAGCACTTGTATTTAACCAAGTCATAACAGCAAAAACATAACGGCTATTTATTAGTTTGCAGTGATTAAAAAAATAATCATAGTTGCTGAAATATTTGAAGTCTGCATAACCAGTATATTCCCTCTCTGTAGGCATTTATATGGAATCCAAGTTATAGTCAGAAATTTGCTTGGTGAGAATGGAATCAAAACGAGATAATAGATTGACGTTTTAATGTTATCAAGCTAAAATAGATAATCACAATAAAATTGATCTTACCAATAGAACTAAAATTCTTGACGTTTTGCCAGCAATTCCCTGTCCCCATTTTTATGCTAGAAATAGCTGTAAATATGAAAAGGTTATGATTAAAGGCCCTTTATCTACTGGTTAGTGCTTGCATTGTCTCTGCTAACCCTTGCCTCTGTGATGCTCCTTTTCCATTTCAATGACTTATCATTCCCTACCACCTTCTGATTTTCCTTTGATTTGATAATAACTTCAAGCAAGTTAGAGTCAAATCCTGTGGGCTTTGGAGTTGTATCAGTCAGGGTCCCAGGAAGAAAAAGCACACTTTAGGTGGTTCAAATGAAGAAACATTAATGGATGGATGTAAATCACCCAGAAACTACCACTAGTTAAAAGTTGTTACAACCATTAATCCTGAAGGGATTATAGTAGTTGAGTAAAAGCAGGAACCATGGAGGGGACTCTTAAGGGCAGGAGGTGTAATCATGGAGGGGCCTGAGTACCTCTAGTGACAAGGTGCTGAAGTAAGAAGGCCTTAGGGAAGAAGGACTCTGACTTTTTCTTCTCCTACCCTAATATTCCCTGCTGGTGCCTCCTGTTTGCCTAACCTCAGGGAAAGATAGCTGGCAAGGGAGCATGGGTAATTTAGTCCACAGAAGTCAGACTGCCAGGGAACAGAGCAGGAAAGAGAGGGGGTGGAGGTGGATATTGCTGGTAGTTGTGGAGAAGGGAACAAAAGATAATAACCAGCATAGACTCCTGTCTTTGTACATTTTTCTAGAGACCTTTTTGTCTTAGTCTGCTTGGCTTCTATAACAAATAAAGTACCATAGACTGGGTGACTTGTAAAAAGTAGAAATTTATTGTTCATGATTTTGGAGGCTGGAAGTTTAAGATCAAGGTGCCAACATGGTTGGGTTCTGGTGAGTGCTCTTTTCTGGGTTGTAGGCTGCCAACTTCTCCTTGTATTCCCATGTGGTGGAAGGGGACAAGGGAAATTTCTTAGACCTCTTTTGTAAGGACACTAATCCCATTCATGAGGACTCTGGCCTCATGGCCTATTCACCTCCCAAAGTCCCCATCTCCTAATACCATCACCTTGGGGGTCAGGATTTTAACATATGAATTTGTGAGGGACGTAAACATTCAGACCATAGTGCCTTTTCTGTGGTCATCTGGCTCACTGTGTCCTGATCTTATGTTCCCTCAAAGGAAAGTCTTGTTTATCTCATATCTGATGTCTTGGTCACAGAGTGTTTACTGTAGTCCCCCAATCACTGAAATCATAATCTAGAAAAATAAGACTGGTTCATTACTGGAACCGTAGAACTGGTGAACATTGGGAGCATATCTAAAAGCCAAAGTCAAACTTGCTTATTCTCTAATCTGGAACAGAGTATAGGAGTAGAAGAAAGAAAAAGATAGAAAGGAAGATGTGCACGGTGGTGAGAATACATGTGTAATGGGAATGTATGTGATTCATGATCCATCATTGCACACCAAGACACAGGGCTTTTTGTTTTTTGTTTTTTTTAATCACGAGGGAACTAGTACTGCTGCTGCCCTACATACTCAGGAATTCTCAACAAGGGCAGAGAAGAGAGAGAAAAAATGATAGTGTTTGTTGGAAAGACAAAACCACTGACTGATTTCTAGGGAGAAAAAAGAGAAACTTTGGCTTTGACATTGCTTTCAAATAATTAGTTATCAAGCAAGCCCACTACTAACTTTGACTGAAATATGCAATGATCAAGGCAAGGAAAGTTTACTGGTTTTTACCACTTTCAAGTATAATCATATCCTCCTGCAAATAACATGTCCTCTATCCAAACCGGATTTTTTGTCATTTCCTTGCTTCCCACTCCAATATGTTCCCTCATTCTGTTTCTTCATCTTTACCTATCAAAATTCTACTCATCCTTCAAGGCTCATTTCAACATTACTTCTGATCTTTGATGAAGCCTTTTCTTTTTTTATTATTATTATTTTTTAAAATAAATTTATTTATTTATTTGTTTTTATTTTTGGCTGTGTTGGGTCTTTGTTGCTGTGTGCGGGCTTCTCATTGTCGTGGCTTCTCTTGTTGCAGAGCACGGGGTCTAGGTGCGCGGGCTTCAGTAGTTGTGGCTGGCGGGCTCCGTAGTTGTGACTTGCAGGCTCTAGAGCGCAGGCTCAGTAATTGTGACGCACAGGCTTAGCTGCTCTGCGGCATGTGGGATCCTCCCAGGCCAGGGATCGAACCTGTGTCCCCTGCATTGGCAGGTAGATTCTTAACCACTGCGCCACCAGGGAAGCCCAAAGCCTTTTCTTGATCAACCTGTATTACTGTGTTTATTCTTCCCATATAGTTGATCACCTTTTGCATTATTTTAAAGTTGCCTGTAAGATCTTTGAGAGCAGAGGCAGTATCGAGTTAATCTTTGTTTTCTCAGCAACCACTAGCATAGTACCTGGGATACCCATCTTTGGTGTAAAGAGCCTTTGGACTCCTTAGATGCCAACATAGTGGGTGCAGCTTTTTGCTACTGTTATTGACAACTGTGGCATCATTATTATATATGCTAGTAGAAACCATGGAAGCAGATGTTCTTAGGAGTAAGGATTTAAAATGTCAGTGGATATGGATGTTGATGATATGAAAACGTCTGTCTTCATAGGACTGAGTTTCCCTCACAGAATGCTAATAGTTCTATTACTCTTATGAGCACTTTTTTTCCTTGTAAATCACCTATTTCATAAAACTTTTTAAAAAGTTATCCTCAAGTTCTATAAAGAATGAAAAATGAAGATGCTGTTCTTTTCTAATTTGGTACTATTCACAACCATGACTCCCAGTTCGTTACTTATACCCTAACAAGTATTCTCTATCACAGGATCTATTTCCAAATTACAAGAGGTAATATACATTCTAATTGGATCCTTGTTATCTATCTAAAAACTGCAAATGAAATAATTACTTAACATTCTGCCTTCAAGATTTTATCAATTTTTAATGACCAAATTCTACTTTCACATTAAAAAAGTTCAGCACTTATCAGCAATTATGAATATAAAAATAAAGTCTAATGTTGTAATAAAATGCAGTACATAAAAATGGTATAGAAATATAACTGGTGGTTAATTAAGAGATAATGCTTGCAGTACTGAATACTGTCATCCTTTGGCACAAATATTAAGGTGAAGGAAAGTCATTATTTTAAGAGCAGGGAAGTAATTTATAAGCATCATATTTATGCTGCAGTCTGATTTACAGGAATACCATCGGATGATGAAGACAAGGAGGGCTATGTAGAAGAATGGTGTTCTTGTGCCCATCTACTCTCTGCAACAGATGCCTTTCTGTTCTTAGGCACAATGCCCTACCTTGACTTTATTTTTCTTCTTTGTAAAATGGAGGACACTTCTCTGCTTTAATTACTTCATATGATTTTAGTGATTGCAAAATAAAGAAAAAGATAAGAGAATATTGACAAATTAAACAAATGTTATATAAATGTGGGAGAAGGCATACATACACACAGAACAGACATAAGCTGCACTGGTATTGGTTTTTTTTCCCTTTTCTTTTTTTTTTTTTTCTATTGAAGGATTCTCTTGTTGCAGAGCACGGGGTCTAGGTGCGCGGGCTTCAGTAGTTGTGGCTGGCGGGCTCCGTAGTTGTGACTTGCAGGCTCTAGAGCGCAGGCTCAGTAATTGTGACGCACAGGCTTAGCTGCTCTGCGGCATGTGGGATCCTCCCAGGCCAGGGATCGAACCTGTGTCCCCTGCATTGGCAGGTAGATTCTTAACCACTGCGCCACCAGGGAAGCGCAAAGCGCTTTCTTGATCAACCTGTATTACTGTGTTTATTCTTCCCATATAGTTGATCACCTTTTGCATTATTTTAAAGTTGCCTGTAAGATCTTTGAGAGCAGAGGCAGTATCGAGTTAATCTTTGTTTTCTCAGCAACCACTAGCATAGTACCTGGGATACCCATCTTTGGTGTAAAGAGCCTTTGGACTCCTTAGATGCCAACATAGTGGGTGCAGCTTTTTGCTACTGTTATTGACAACTGTGGCATCATTATTATATATGCTAGTAGAAACCATGGAAGCAGATGTTCTTAGGAGTAAGGATTTAAAATGTCAGTGGATATGGATGTTGATGATATGAAAACGTCTGTCTTCATAGGACTGAGTTTCCCTCACAGAATGCTAATAGTTCTATTACTCTTATGAGCACTTTTTTTCCTTGTAAATCACCTATTTCATAAAACTTTTTAAAAAGTTATCCTCAAGTTCTATAAAGAATGAAAAATGAAGATGCTGTTCTTTTCTAATTTGGTACTATTCACAACCATGACTCCCAGTTCGTTACTTATACCCTAACAAGTATTCTCTATCACAGGATCTATTTCCAAATTACAAGAGGTAATATACATTCTAATTGGATCCTTGTTATCTATCTGAAAACTGCAAATGAAATAATTACTTAACATTCTGCCTTCAAGATTTTATCAATTTTTAATGACCAAATTCTACTTTCACATTAAAAAAGTTCAGCACTTATCAGCAATTATGAATATAAAAATAAAGTCTAATGTTGTAATAAAATGCAGTACATAAAAATGGTATAGAAATATAACTGGTGGTTAATTAAGAGATAATGCTTGCAGTACTGAATACTGTCATCCTTTGGCACAAATATTAAGGTGAAGGAAAGTCATTATTTTAAGAGCAGGGAAGTAATTTATAAGCATCATATTTATGCTGCAGTCTGATTTACAGGAATACCATCGGATGATGAAGACAAGGAGGGCTATGTAGAAGAATGGTGTTCTTGTGCCCATCTACTCTCTGCAACAGATGCCTTTCTGTTCTTAGGCACAATGCCCTACCTTGACTTTATTTTTCTTCTTTGTAAAATGGAGGACACTTCTCTGCTTTAATTACTTCATATGATTTTAGTGATTGCAAAATAAAGAAAAAGATAAGAGAATATTGACAAATTAAACAAATGTTATATAAATGTGGGAGAAGGCATACATACACACAGAACAGACATAAGCTGCACTGGTATTGGTTTTTTTTCCCTTTTCTTTTTTTTTTTTTTCTATTGAAGTACACTTAATTTACAATGTTGTGATGGTTTCAGGTGTACAGCAAAGTGATTCAATTATACATATATATCTATTCTTTTGCAGATTCTTTTCCATTATAGGTTATTACAAGCTACTGTATATAGTTCCCTGTGCTATACAGTAGGTCCTTGTTTATCTATTTTATATATAGTAGTGTGTATCTGTTAAACCCAAACTCTTAATTCATCCCTCCCCCCACTTTTCCCCTTTGGTAACCGTAAGTTTGTTTTCTATGTCTGTGAGTCTTTTTCTGTTTTGTAAATAGCTTCATTTGTATCATTTTTTTTTTAGATTCCACATATGTGATATCATATGATATTTGTCTTTCTCTGTCTGACTTACTTCACTTGGTATGATAATCTTTAGGTCTGGTATTGATTTGAAGTAGGACTCTTTAGTCCATTAGAAGACAGTGTATGCTTCACAATAATTTTCTTAACTATTCCTCAGTATATGCTCTGAGATGCATATATGACTAGGAATTAAGGTAAAACAGAGAGCCCTTAAAGTTATCCATTCCTGAAAAAAATATGAACTCACCAGGGACTTGCAAGATACACTTCCTATGTCACTTGTAAGATGGACTCCAATGTCATTTCTAAGATTTAAAATCTCTAATTTTTGTTAAAAAAAGAATATTTGAAGTAATTTTAGCAAAAAGATTAAAAAGAATATAAAATTATATACTATAGATATATATAAGATCAAGCCAATAAAGTGACCAAATCTAGGGCAATTAAAAATGTCCTCAAAAATGTACTTTGTAGTGAATCAAAGGCCAGTTAAGAAGGCCTTTCTCTGTGTGTGTTGACATTTTCTTTATATATCCATTACGAGTTATAACATTGTGATTTTTAAGGAAAAAAACATATATTTGGTCATTCAGATGACCAAAATATATTCCTCATATATATTTTGTTTTCATCCACAGTTCCAGGCTTACAGCTCCCAAAGCCCTTGGAATTTCCTTAGCAGTAAGACCAAGGGGAGCACCTCTTATTATAATATTTGGTAACTTGTCTTCAGTTCTTGAAATCACTTCAGAGCCATAAAGCTGAAATGGGTATCATGTTATTTTTATAACAAGCACCTTTTCACCACGACTGGGTTTGTGTTCGTGAAGATGACTTTTAGAAAGCACCTAAGCACCTGGCTGGTTGCCAGGGTAACCAATCATGAATAAAGGATTGGAACTTTCAGTCCCACCCCCTGATTTCCAGGGAGGAGCAAGGGGCTGCAGATTGAATCAATCACCAACGGCCAGTGAGTTCATCAATTATGCATATGTAGTGAAGCCTCCATAAAAATCCAAAAGGAGGGGATTCAGAGAGCTTCCAGGTTGGGGACCAGAATGCTTTCATGTGCCATTGTGCTGGGCCCCAAGCTCCACTATGACAGAAGCCCCTTTGTTTGGGACTTCACCCTATGTATCTCTTTATCTGGCTGTTGATTTGTATCCTTTAATATCCTCTGTAATATATTGGTAATCTAATGAGTAATCGGGTTTCCTGAGTTCTGTGAGCCATTCTAGCAAATTAATTCAACACAAGGAGGGGGTCGTGGGAACCTAGGACTTGTAGCCAGTCAGTCAGATGTTAGTTATCAACCTGGAATTGTGATTAGCATCCTGAGTTGGAGGGGGTCTTTGTAACCTCCAATTTGTGGCCGGTATGTCAGAAGTACAGGTAACATCCTGGGTTTGCGATTGGTGTTTGAGGTAGAGGGCAGTTTTATGGGACTGAGCCCTTTACCTGTGGAATATGAGTCTATCTCTGGATAGATAGTGCCAGAATTGAGTTGAATTCTCAGACATCCTGCTGGTGTCCAAGAATTCCTTGTTGGTGGGGACAAGCCTCCATATACATGTTGGAATTGGGTCTAGGAACCCAAAAATACTAGTAATTTAAATCAACTAAATATCTAGTATTTATAATAATAGTAGTTTTGATAGACTAGTCAGTGATTAATCTGTTGTTTGACAATCAGTTGTAACAACAATAAAGAATCAACAATGATAATCATCAGTGAATGACTATAGATATGGCACTTGGGAATCTGTAATGTGTTATAACCAGATACCACATAATGAGGTTAATAAAAGTTTTTTGAAAGAATAAGTGAATGAATAAATAAATGCTAGAGATTCTCATCACTCATTTAGCAATTTTGTTTCTGTTTTCATGTGTTATATTTATGCTTTCTTGCAATAAATATTATGCATATAAATGCATATGTATTCAGGTATACAATCTCGTGGGGGCAGATGTATTTTGGAATTCAGAAGTTTTTTTGATTTAGAAAAGTGATATGGAGCATATACTGATTTGGGGTAACAGCTCAAGTGGGTCTGAATCAATACCTCATCCAAATATTTACAGTATATGGGAAACAAAGTTTATGAAGCACAAACCTTAGTCAGTTAAGTTCAAATTTTGTTGAACTGAATGAGTTGGGCACCAAATTTGGAAAAACTCTTTGTTTTCAGAGCATTTTGGATTTTAGAATTATAGATAGGGTATAGTGCCCTGTAGTAGTTTCTACCAAGGCTTACTGAAATGACAAGTATGATTATGTTGGCCTCCTTTCAATCTGAGAAGTTTTGTTTTTGTTTTGTTAACCCCTTTTTTAGCTGAAGGAGAGGGCTTTGAGTTGACCTGAGGCTCTTTTGGAATATGTAAGGGATGGTTTGGAGTCCTTCTGATGGAACAGAAGGCAGAATCAGAGGCAACCCTTTTCATGAGGGGATCTCAGGGAACTAGGTAAACACCAGCTTGAGAATGCCAGAGAGTTGGAGAAAGGCATTTTCTCCATTTTTGCTTGGAACACAACATGGCTCAGTCGGACACCTGAGTCCTGAGGCCTGAATATGGGACAGTGATATTTTTGCACTCAAAATGTTTTGCAGCTTTAAGGAGCATAGGGAGGCAGCATTGCCAGAGGTGAGACCACCCTCATGTGGAATTGACCAGTAGCACACAGGGACAAAAGATCTTAAATTAACATGAAAAAAAGATTTGCCCTCTGGATTTTGGTGAGGGTGGGGGGTTCCCATGAATTCCCAGACATAACTGAGGGAGGATTTGGTGGGAGCTTGAGATCTAATTGCAGGTGGATGAATGTAAAAAGCTAGTGAGATTTGAGCATTAATGTTATTATAACTTTTTTTTTTTTTTTTTTTTTTTTGCGGTACGCGGGCCTCTCACTGTTGTGGCCTCTCCCGTTGCGGAGCACAGGCTCTGGACGCGCAGGCTCAGCGGCCGTGGCTCACGGGCCTAGCCGCTCCGCGGCATGTGGGATCTTCCCGGACCGGGGCACGAACCCGTGTCCCCTGCATCGGCAGGTGGACTCTCAACCACTGCGCCACCAGGGAAGCCCTGTTATAACTTTTATGCAGTGCAAAGTGAAAAATCCCCGGGGAAATTCTGGTTACACTTACATTTCCGAGGATTATGTATTTAGACTTAAAATGCAACTTTTATACCATCATAAACTAAAGTTATTTAAAATTTATAATTATTTAGCAAGTGTGGTGGCGAGGTCTTGAGTGGGTTGCAGAATGATACTGCCGCCTAAATGAGATCATTCATTTGGTTAATAATCATTTTAGAAATAAAAACTCTAGGGGACCAAAGAAAATTTTACACTGACCTCCTCCCAAACTAGCTAAACAAACAAAAAATACTGTCAGTATGAATATGTGGGTCAAGAAGGAGGGATGGACTTGTGCTTGGGCAGTGACCATCTGAATGTTAGTTGGGTCTTTAAAACAATCATTTGGTTTGTTACTCTGTCAATATTCACTCTCTAAATAATATTTATCCTTGTAAGAATCATGATTGACCCATTTTTTTGTGTGTGGCATTTTTACCTCATTATGAAGTACATTTAAGAAAAAAGAAACATTTTCAGAGGGAAAGATCAGGGTTATTTCCATGATATCCTAAATAATACAAATGAGTGATAAAAGACACTGATTAAAGTCTTTTAAGACAAAAAGAATAGAATAATTTGGAATTTAAATTTAATTTTCAAAAAGTTATTGAAGCAATATAAAAATCACTATGTTCATTTGTATATAGTTGAATGTGAATTAATAATATATATTTATTTTATTCCTTGTAAAAGGTTTTAATATCTGCAATTATAATGTTACAGATATTCAATTCAATTAAAGAACCAAATGTGCTAATTTTTCCTTTAAGTAACAAAGTCATTTTCAAGTTTTAAGTGTATAAGAAGCATTTTCAAATTGGATGCAACTTTTTATATTAAGAGAACAATTTAAACACAAAAGTATGCAAATATATTTATGTTTTAATTTGAAAAAAAATGTCAGTGAAAACAACCTTATAAAGATATATCAATTTGCAGCCACAAAAGCCAATTGTAATGTCAGGAAAAAAATTTGCCACAAAAGAATTTACTAAGGAAAGAGTGGCATCACCTTTAAGTTCAATCACATGTTCACTGCATGCAGTCATTTGTTAAAACTCTAGTCTGTCTGTTCTAATTTGTTTTCGATAAGCCACTAATATTGTCCCTATCATTCCTCTTCAAAGCTCTTTATATCGGTTTTTCTCTTTGTTCTACAGCATTGCCAATAGTAAGGGATTTCAATTGTGTAACAGAAAGAATGGCTAAAAATTCCATTGATTCATTGTTAACCAGAGAGCATTGAAGAGAAATTTGAAAGTTATGCAGAATGGTAACAGATTGGAGACTGAAAAGAAAGGAAGAAAATAAATGTAAATATTAGTGAACTCATTTTCCCTGTAAGAGTATTGATTTCATTCATCTTGCTTGATAGATAGGATGACTAAGCAAAAAATCCAAATCCAAAGGCATCAATTGAACAGGAGACAGGAGTGTAGTAGAGGAAAGGTGAAATGATGAATGTTACTTCGTTAAAAGAAGGAAAAATGCAATCCTTCTTCATGAGGGATTCATCATTTTTCTTCTTGTTTTCAAGCCATCTTAATAAGCATTTGATAAATGCCCATTTAGCTATAAGAGAAAAATTATGCTTAAACCCTTAGTTCATGGGTCATCTTTCAAATATTTCATCATAATAAAAAAAAAACTTTATCAGATTCCCTGTACGATTGTTTAATGTCTTGGCTTTAACTTTTCTAATAGTCATAGAGAAACACTAAGAAATTTCATCATGAGCAATAGCAAATTTATGACAAAATAGTGTTTCATATATATTTCCCCAGCAGCACTGAGAACAGTTTATATGAAAATTTCACTGCAGATATTGGTCTCAGTAGATAGCACATTATTCCAACTGCATATATGCAGACTTAAGATGAAGTTATTCTCACAGGGATTCCATGATATTAAAATGTCGGGGGATTGTGAAAATTATAAAAACTGTGGAATGAAAGTTGAGAATACAAATATTTACAACTGTTAGTGTGCAGGCCAGCTGTCATACATATACATATGGAAGTTTCAGAAAGAACTGGAAGGGATAAAAGAACAACCACGGTTTCTCTCATTTCGTATAGAAAGCTAGTCTTTACATTTATCTCCATTGAATAGATTGTCTATTCCAGATAGTTGTGCTAGAAGGTATTTGTCTAGCAAAGTTGTGTTATATTCAGCATGAAAATAAAAGAAAAAACAAAGATTTATTTAATGTTTTATTGGCCAGATTGGGAAGATAAAATCTACTTGAAAAAAAATACATATGAAAGTATATTATGTGTACAATCTAAAAGTCTTCAATGATATCTTAACATTTGTTGCACTGTTTGCAATAGTATACATTTAATGTCTTAGCAAATAAGCGATATTTTGTGTGACTTTACTGAGAAAAAAAAATAGTATTTGATCTGACCACATCCCTGATAAAAATATGAGGGAGTGAGAAATGAATAATCTATTTGTTAGATAGCTAGTGGGAAGCAGCTGCATAGCACAGCGAGATCAGCTCGGTGCTTTGTGACCACCTAGAGGGGTGGGATAGGGAGGGTGGGAGGGAGGGAGACGCAAGAGGGAAGAGATATGGGGATATATGTATATGTATAACTGGTTCACTTTGTTATAAAGCAGAAACTAACACACAATTGTAAAGCAATTATACTCCAATAAAGATGTTAAAAAAAATCTATTTGTAAAAGCATCTTTATTAAGTGGGAAAAGAAATGTAATTTGGCTGACATTCTAGACTTAATATTAACAACTACTCTGAATTTATTTCCTATTCTGTGGCAGGACGTTTACAATATTAGATTAGATAATTATCAAAATATGCCAGTGAGGTATTACAGGTACCCCTGCTTTTTGAAAGTTTGCTTTGTCACTTCACTTTTACTTAAAACCTACGTTAGTACCAGTTTTCGCTAACTGAAAGAAATCCAAAGAAAATTTTCACTTTTATGAAAAAAAGGTGAAAAGCAAAAATAGCGTTCAGCGTTTGCTTTCAAGCAGCGCATACCCTGAGCAAGGGAAATGGCACCGCCAAGCTTCTTTCCCTGGGGAACTACGCTCGGCATCTCAGCATCAAGCCACCATAGCTTTGAACTGTGTCTGCGAGCATTTGTGGTTTATCTATCTTGATTTATTTTGGGTATCTGTTAGCAAGATGTGACTAAGATAATTGCTTTTTCCGTTTTACGCCATTTCGGAGTGGGGGATAGGAGAACCTGTATTACTGTTATCAATGTTATCTCCAAATTACAAATTCTGTTACAGAAGCTCAGAGAGATCACATGACTCACCCACGTTTGCATAGCTAGTAAATGACAGAGTTGGAATTCAGACCCAGATGTTATTCACCCAAGTTTGCCTGAAACAAAGTACCTTAGCTCTTAACGATGAAACATAAATCTTGAGGAATGGGTATAATGCAGGGTTTTTTCACTGATAGAGCAGGGAGGGAGCATGAGGACTGCACTGTTTTGAATTTTCCCATTGTTTAAGGGAAATAGAGTAAAAGTGTCAACCTTCTTACCTGGAAATGTTTATCTGAAATGAAGTAAAACTAGCCAAAATTCCTGGACTGGTCTTTGCCATATGACCAAACACAGATGAGAAGGAAAAAATCATTCTGGGATTGCTGTTCATCATAAAATATTTTGCAAAATGTTGAAAATAGCAAAAATAACACTTTTTTCCAAGATAGATTTAGTTAGTCAGAGATGATTTGCTCATTAAAGTTAGAGAGCCACCAATTATCTCCAGTGGATTTTAGCAGCTGGAGATATTTCGTTTGTGTCATCTAGACATGACTATTTTTCAATATACTCACCGAACAGACAAATAGAGCTACTCTTTATTGCTGTGCATGATCACTGATTACAAAAGGCAGTTAATGTTCCAAGAATGTTATATGTATTCCACCTCATTTAATGGAAACGTAGTACTGTTTCCTTTGTATTTCTTATTCAAAATTGCAAACACCAGCTCTGGATATGCATCTGCAGTGTTGCACACAGAATAATTTGCACCAGATAATGTGGATGTTTGACTACTTTATTTAGTCAAATTAGATCTAGTAATTAGTACTGTGGTACCACTCTATTTCATACGGAAAACAATTCATTGAGCGGGAAAAATAAAGCTAAAACATGGGGCTATTGCTCACCCTTGGATCTCGTGCTAATTTTTGGTTGAAGAGATTCTACTAATTTGGGAAAGTTCGTTACACATTTACTCTAATATGATGAGCACTTTTAAAATGGGAGGAAATCTTACAAAAGCAAAATTGACCACCTGTGGCTATCTCCTTATCACCACTTTTTAGATGAATTACACTTACTGGTAAGTTAGGATGCCCCTGCATCCCTAGTTCTCACCCAAATAAGTCCATAAGGTAAATATGACCAAATGGCCGGATCCAACTTTAATCGTGTGCTTATGCTCCAATCTACTTGTAAAATTTGTAATGTGTTCATTACAGCACTTTGGAGCTGGGAAACACCTTTAAGGTAACTTAATTACAGAGAAGAAAATGACGTCCAGAGAAGCTAGTTTGTGACAGAACTAGGACCAGAACCAAAAATTTCTCTCTTCTGATCCAGAATGTATTCTATATTGCACCTCTTCAATTTTATTTGCAGATATAGGAAACAGATAATTATCTCTTTTCTTTGTACTACTTATGCACTTAAGGCATGCACTCATGAAAAATATTTCCTGAAAAATGTGATTTAAGAGATAATTTCCTTACAGTTACGTATATAAGCTCATTGCTTGTGCTGAGGAAAAGAATGTGAGGGCAATTTAGGTTTTATTATAAGCACCCTTTCTATTGTAATACTCTTCTGCGGGCTAGGGAACCCTTCAATATGTCTATTTCACTGAAATTTGTTTCCTACACTTAAAATTCAGGTGCTCAATCCATAATTTAGAAAGATTCATTGAAAGAGAAATGTTTAATTAAAAAAAAATCTATGGAACAAAGAAAATGATCATGAAACAAAAGCCTGAAACACTTAGGGAGCATCATGTCCCTTTTTGGAAAGGATTAAGGACAATCGAAAAAGGAGGAAAAAACTCTTTTGTTTTCTGATATTGAATGATAATACTAAATGATAATGTTTGTTTTGCTTAACCCCTTGTCATTTCATGCATACTTCACAGTATTACTATACACTGTCATTATATGCCGTCAGGATTCCATCCCCAATTGGATGTTTCTTATATAAGTAAAACAAATCATAACTTTATGAATATGGATGATTGATGTAGAAAATGTGCAGCTTAGAATTTGGCATTTGCGGGCTTCCCTGGTGGCGCAGTGGTTGAGAGTCCGCCTGCCGATGCGGGGGACACGGGTTCGTGTCCCGGCCCGGGAGGATCCCACATGCCGCGGAGCGGCTGGGCCCGTGAGCCATGGTCGCTGACTCTGCATGTCCGGAGCCTGTGCTCCGCAACGGGAGAGGCCACAACAGTGAGAGGCCCGCGTACCGAAAAAAAAAAAAAAAAAAAAAATAGAATTTGGCATTTGGGGTTTTCTAAATATACACATTTAAGGCTCTTCTCTTGTTAAAAGCTGTCTTGCTTAATTCCATCAACACTTTTCTTTGAAATACTCTTTTCTCATCTTCTTTTCTCTCTCTTCCATTCTCCTTTCTCGAGCCTTCTCCTGTATATGCTAGTGTTTATGTGTTTCCCTCGGTCAGTCCTATTACACTCCCTTTACTTCCTTCCTTTGACATTTTCTAATTGAAGGTCCTAGATGTTGTGGTGATTAAGGGCTCTGAATTCACAGGATGGCTAAGATAGATAGGCTTATCACAGATTAGCAGTGAAGCCAGCTACACATTCTTAGTGCCTCTGAAGTGGAAATGCCTTCATAGTTTAGTAGCCCAAGTCATCCTTTGAAACAGATGCCCTTAATTTTTCTTCAACTAAATGCAGTAGGCTTTATTGATATGGCTTAAATTTCTTTGATTCAGGTTTCTGACAGGGACACCCCAGGGATTTCTGGATTCAAAGGGGGAAGGGGAATAGAGAGATAGGACTGATTAAGATCTTCAAAGAAGAGTTGGCAGATACACAAAATATAACCTCCCTATCAACCAAAAAGAGTCCCTGAACCAGTTAGATGATAGACCAGTAAATAGAAGTGAGAGAAATTTTAAGTAAGACAGGTAGACATGTATCTTCGATGGTCCAGGAAAAGCAGGCTTAATAACATTACCACTCACTTCAGATCCCTTGGCCTTGTACATAAAGGAATCCAAAATTAAAGGTTGACTGACTTGATCATTAACAATAGGAATGAGCTAAAATAATACATCAGTAGACATTTTACTCTGGATCCTCAGTTTCCGGAAGAGGCTGAAGCCCTTTCAATGGACCACTGGATATTCTCGGAAAGGACTCTTCTCTCCTAAAGAAAGATAGTATGGTACCTTTGTTTCGACAATTGTAAAGATGACATTTATTAGCATAGGAAAGAGTCCAGAAAGGTTTGTGGGTAGCTTATAAGTATTTATTTCTTTGCTTGTTGTAAGTAAGGTTCGTGTTATCAGAAGCCCTTTCTTTTTAGACTTGTGTTCTTCAGAAAAGTGTGTCCTGATCTATTAAAGTAAATCATCATCAATAACATTTGGGGTTGAGTGGCCTTTAAAAATACTCATAAACACTGTACTGCATTGTTCTTTTAGGAATGAACCAATAATGGGCTTGTGGAAAATAATAAAGCCATACTTGATTTATCTCACATTAAAACTCAGATGCCATGGATAAACAGCAAGGTCATAATGCATAGCACAGGGAACTATACTCAATATCCTGTGATAAACCATAATGGAAAAGGATATAAAAAAAGAATGTCTGTATGTGTATAACTGAGTCACTTTGCTGTACAGCAGAAACTAACACAACATTGTAAGTCAACTATACTTCAATAAAATAAAAAAAAAGACTCAGATGCCAACATACAGGGAACATAAAGGCTAAGATATTCTTGTTCCTTTGTTTATATACAGTATTGACTTACTGTTTATTGACCATACTTTGTGTATCATCTAAGCGATTATATTACTGATCTTATTGTGTTTTATATAGTAGAACTGATCTATTCATAAGCACATTTTCAGGAAAATAAAGACAACTTCCATGATAGATCTGTATAAGCTTAACTGAAACTATTTAGACCTAATTTGTCTTCAAATTGCCATGAATTGTATACATCTTCCCGCTCTATTGTTATTGACTGAAAATGTAACTCATAAATGGCATTCACAAGTATAAATTGCCATAATCAACTTTGTTCTTTAACTGCTCATGATAGTTTGTAATTTCTCTTTAAATACTGCTTTCCTTTATTGTAGAAGTGAAACGAAATGGAAACCATGTAAGTAAATAAATGAAGTAAAATATATCCTTCAAATATGTATTCTTCAAGTATCTAGAACAACTTGCTAATTTAATTTTCTTTGGTCCTTCAAAAAAGGTCTTTTTTGGGTCACCTTTTTTTCTCTGTGTTCTCTCTCTAGTTAAGAGATTACATTTATCACACAGCATTATTAATTCCTGCATGCCTGCCTCTCCAAATATACTGTGTCATCGTTTATTCTCACATCTTGTTCCAGATATTTATTACTGCGTAAAAAATACTCCAAAACTTAATGGTATAAAGTGGCTTGAAACGACAACATTCTTCTTCTTCTTTTCTTCTGCTGCCTCTTATTAATAGTAGTGGTAGTAATAGCTGTAGTAGTAATAGTATTATATTTTATGAATCTGTGGGTCAGGAATTTGGCAAGAGCTTGGCTGAGTTGTTCAACTCTGATTGACATGGCATAAGTCTAGGCAGCTGGTGCTGGAGGACCTACATACAAGATGGCTTCTTGACACAAATATCTGATGTCTTGGTGCTCCTTGGCTTCTCCCTCTTTCTTCAACTGGTGTCTCATTTTTTATAGGACTTCTCTGTGTGGCTTGGACTTCTCACAGCATGATAGACTCAGAGTAATCAGGCTTCTTATATGGCAGCCACTCTCCCCAAAGCAGGTGTTCCCAGGGACCCAGGCAGAAGTTGCAAGACTTGCTGTGACCTGGCTTCAAAACTCTTAGAACATCACTTCTCCCACACTGAATTGGTAAAGCATGTTTTTAAGCCAGGCTCCATTCAAGAGAAGGGGAGGAATAGACCCCACCTCTCAATGAGGGGATGGTATACACATATAAGAGAGGGAAGGAATTAATGATAGCCATCTTGAAGACAAGCTCCCACACATCTCCAAGCTTTAGAGTGCAAAATGTTATGTCTTTATTCATCTTTGTTTCTTCAGTGCCTTATAGAATGCTTGGGTTCAGTAAATTTATAAGTGACTGACTATAGTTCTCACTTCTAAGCAGAAGATTCAGTATCCCTCCCAAAAAGAGTTACTGAATTTACAGTTGCCTGCTCAATACCTCTATCTTGCTGGTATTTCAAATTCCAGAGGCCCAAAATGGAGCTCATAAAAATAGCTTATCTTCTAGGCTACCTTAATCTCACCATTCTCCCAGTCATGGTGGCTCAACAGCTAAGAATCCTTGAGTCCACCATCTTTATAGCCTTTCACATTCATCAACTTCTGTTGATAATACTCTTCTTTCATCTGTCCCTTCCTTTCCACTATTATGATAGCCTTCTAATTTTCTATGTCCCCACCCTGACTTCTATAATTTATCCTATACTGCCAATTAAATTTTTGTAATACATAGCTCTAATCACATCACTTCTCAACTCCATATTATTGTGGGTGAAATGTACAGTACTCGGTCATGTATGACCACATTTTTTTGTGAAAGTCCTATTTGCTGCCAATTTATAAGTGAACGCTGAAGCCCTTACCCTTTTTAGATTAACAAGTGACCCTTCTAGAGGCTCCCATAGCAAGCTGTACTCACTGCTGTGTTTTGTAGTGTGCCATTTTGCTTCTGTCTCCCTCTGTCTCTCTCTGTTTGTCTCTTTTTTCTCTTTCTCTCTCTGTATCTCTCTGCCTTTGTCTCTCTATCTCTCTATATATATATTTCTGTGTGTGTGTGTGTGTGTATCTGTGTGTGTGTGTAATTTCTTCACTGAACATTGAGGGAGGGACTATATCATGTGTGTTTATGTTTCCAGAGCCCAACTCAGTACCTTACATGTAATAAGTGTCTAAAAATATGTGATAGAAAAATAAGAAAAATGAATGGTGGCCTATTATGGCCTATGCCTGGATAAACCATGTATAATGGATAGACATCAGGGAAAACTGAATTGGGAGAGAGGTGCTTTCGAAAACTTCCATTATCATCTTTCAGTGCCACAGTTCATGGGCCTTGCCCTGGCTTCTCAGGATCCTCATTAGTGTGTGCCAATTGATGGATTTCTGGGAGTAGCCATGAACACATTAAACTATATTTAAAATTGTGCATATTGTGTGTGTGACCATGACCAAAATGGTTAAAAACCACCTCTCTGGGTTTATCTTTCTCTTCTTATTAAAATTAACCTTAGCTATATTTTATTGCCTAAAGGATTTGTGAGGTTACTAGCTTATGTATCTCTGACACCTAATTCCTATTTTTAAAAAATGCATTAAGATATAATTGACATGTTATATTAGTTTCAGGTATACAACATAATAATTTAATGTATGTATATATTATGAAATCATCACCACAATTAGTCTAGTTAGTACCCATCACCACACAGAGTTTCAAATTTTTTTTCTTGTGATGAGAACTTTAAGATCTACTCTCTTAGCAACTTTCAAATACACAATATAGTATTATTAACTATAGTCACCATGCTGTACATTACATTCCCAGGACTTATTTTGTAACTGGAAGTTTGTACCTTTAGACGCCCTTCACACATTTGCCCACCCACATCCCCCACCTCTAGCAACCACCAATTTGTTCTCTATATCGTTTTTTTTTTAGATTTCACTTATAAGTAAGATCATATGATATTTGCCTTTCTCTGTGTGACTTATTTCACTTAGCATAATGCTCTCAAGGTCCAGCCATGTTGTCAAAAATGGCAGGAGTTCCTTCTTTTTATTGCTGAGTAATATTCCATTGTGTGTGTGTGTGTGTGTGTGTGTGTGTGTGTGTGTGTGTGTGTGTGTGTATAGCACATATTTATCCATTCATCTTTTGATGGTCACTAAGTTGTTTTTATGTCTTGGCTATTGTAAATAATGCTGCAATGAACATGGGGGTACAGATATCTTTTCAAATTAGTGTATTATCATTATTATGTTAATCTAATGATATATCACCCTTGTTTTGTGGGAAGGGCATGGCCTAAAAGGATACATCCTTATTGATGGTAATTTGTAATGTCTGATAGTGTGTTATATACAGGTAGATTTAATTTGAATCCCCACATTATCATATACTAGTTATCACTTTTTATCTCTGAATCTCAGTTTTCTCATCTGAAAAAAATAGGAACAATAATACCAATTGTAGAATTTTTTTTTTTTTCGGTATGTAGGCCTCTCACTGTTGTGGCCTCTCCCGTTGAGGAGCACAGGCTCCGGACGCACAGGCTCAGCGGCCATGGCTCACGGGCCTAGCAGGTCCGCGGCATGTGGGATCTTCGCGGACCGGGGCACAAACCCGTGTCCCCTGCATCGGCAGGCGGACTCTCAACCACTGCGCCACCAGGGAAGCCCCTGTAGAATGTTTTTATGGAGAGTAAATTAGATAATATACATAAACCACTTAGCAGAGCTACAAAACAAGTACATTTCTTTTTTTTTTTTTTTTTTTTTTTGTGGTATGCGGGCCTCCCTCTGCTGTGGCCTCTCCCGTTGCGGAGCACAGGCTCCGGACGCGCAGGCCCAGCGGCCATGGCTCACGGGCCCAGCCGCTCCGCGGCATGTGGGATCTTCCCGGACCGGGGCGCTAACCCGGTTCCCCTGCATCGGCAGGCAGACGCGCAACCACTGCGCCACCAGGGAAGCCCAACAAGTACATTTCTAATAAGTGTTAGTTCTCACTCAGGCTGGTTGAAAATTTATTTGGAGGGCCTGCTCCACCAGTTATTAGCTGAGGGAAAGTTATTTAACTGTTCTGTGCCTCAGGTCTTCATCTGTACAATGTGAAGCTTGAATAAGAAAGTAGATATAAAGACCTTAGAATAGTGCCTTGCACATAGCAAACACTCAGCAAATGTTAGGTGTTTGTATCATTGTTACGGAAGATTGGACTTTGCACGTATTGTCTTTTTTTTTTTAATGCAATCTTTGTAGTTCAACATATATACAGTCCTGTACAGTAGGACCTTGTTGTTTATTCATCCTATATGTAATAGTTTGAGTCTGCTAATCCCAAACTTCCAATCCTTCCCTCCCCACCCCCGTCCCCCTTGGCAACCACAAATCTGTTCTCCATGTTAGTGAGTCTGTTTCTGTTTTGTAGATATGTTCATTTGTGTCTTATTTTAGATTCCACATATAAGTGATACCATATGGTATTTGTCTTTCTGTTTCTGACTTACTTAGTATACTGATCTCTAGGTCAATCCATGTTGCTGCAAATGGCATTATTTCATTCTTTTTTTTTTTTTTTTGCGGTACGCGGACCTCTCACTGTTGTGGCCTCTCCCGTTGTGGTGCACAGGCTCCGGACGCGCAGGCCCAGTGGCCACGGCTCACGGGCCCAGCCGCTCCACGGCATGTGGGATCTTCCCGGACTGGGGCACGAACCCGTGTCCCCTGCATCGGCAGGCGGATTCTCAACCACTGCGCCACCAGGGAAGCCCTATTTCATTCTTTTTTAAGGCTGAGTAATATTCCATTGTATATGTGTATCACATCTTTATCCATTCATCTGTCGATGGACATTTAGGTTGCTTACGTGTCTTGGCTATTGCAACTAGTGCTTCTGTGAACATATGAGTGCATGTATCTTTTCGAATTATAGTTTTGTCTGGATATATGCCTAGGAGTGGGATTGCTGGATCATATGGCAACTCTATTTTTAGATTTTTGAGGAACCTCCATACTGCTTTCCATAGTGGCTGCACCAATTTACATTCCCACCAAAAGGGTAAGAGTGTTCCCTTTTCTTCACACCCTCTCCAGCATTTATTATTTGTAGACTTTTTAATGATGGCCATTCTGACTGGTGTGAGGGGATACCTCATTGTAGTATTGATTTCCATTTCTCTAATATTTAGTGATGTTGAGCATCTTTTTATGTGCCTATTGCCCATCTGTACTGACATCTACTCTTTTAGCAAATTTCTTGGCTTTCTTTTAAGGCTTCCATGATGATAGCAAGGTTTCATTGTGCTGGTTTTTACCATCCTTATTACTATCCATTTCTACTTTTCTAGGTAATACACAGAACACTACTCATGGGGGCTAACAGAATGTACCTCCCACTGATGTGTTACAAGGGCCTGCATTATGGTAATGATACAGAGTTCTTTTTCATTTTTGTAAGAAGATTCACTGAACTAGATTTGTAATTAATTATGAATATATCACAATAGCATTTCCCTCAAAAGTAATCCGGATTATATCTCTCATTCTGATTCCTCTTCCTAACCTACAAGGTCCTGTATGTCTGGCCTGCACCATTCTCTTCACATTTATCTCCTTACTCCTTCCTGAGAGCCTCTCTGGCCCTACTTCTGTCCCTCCAGTGCACTGAGCACCTTCCCTCCTTAGGCCGTTTGTAGATGCTATTCCCCCTCCCTACAATGCTCTGTCCTTCTTTATCTGGCTAACATCCTTTTTTTTTAACCCAAAGGAACCATCTGTTCCCAGACTTTAAAGTTGTGTAATTGTTAGTTTCTAAGTAATCCTTTTTTTAAATTGAAGTATAGTTAATTTACAATGTTGTGTTAGTTGCTTTTTTTTTTAACATCTTTATTGGAGTAGAATTGCTTTACAATGGTGTGTTAGTTTCTGCTTTATAACAAAGTGAATCAGTTATACATATACATACATCCCTATATCTCTTCCCTCTTGCGTCTCCCTCCCTCCCACACTCCCTATCCCACCCCTCTAGGTGGTCATAAAGCACCGAGCTGATCTCCCCGTGCTATGCGGCTGCTTCCCACTAGCTATCTATTTTACATTCGGTAGTGTATATATGTCCATGCCACTCTCTCACTTTGTCCCAGCTTACCCTTCCCCTCCCCTCAATGTTGTGTTAGTTTCAGGTGTACAGCAAAGTGATTCAGTTGTGTATATATATATATTCTTTTTCAGATTCTTTTCCATTATAGGTTATTACAAGATATTGAGTATAGTTCCCTATGCTATACAGTAGGTCCTTGTTTTTTATCTATTGTATATATAGTAGTGTGTACATATCAATCCCAAACTCCTAATTTATCTCCTCCCACCCGCTGCTATCCCCTTTGGTAACCATAGTTTGTTTTCTATGTCTGTGAGTCTATTTCTGTTTGGTAAATAATTTCATTTGTATCAATTTTTTAGATTCCACATCTTATCTTCCTTTTTGTTTCAACTTAAATGTCACTTTCTTCAGGAGGCCTTTCTTGATCTCTCAGAAAGGTAAAACTTCCCCAGTTATCTGCTCACTCAGGTTGTTTTACTTTCCCTCATAGACCTAATGCAAATAGTAACTCTTCTCCTGTTTGTGCAAATCATTGTCTAATGTCTTTCTCCCTCATTAGACTTTGAATTTCAGGAAGATACTCTCCCTGTCTTGTTCATGGTGCTATCTGTGGCACCTCCCACGGGGCCTGGCATTGTGGAGGTTTTCAGTAAATATTTGTTGCATGAATAAATGAGGTCTTGGAAGAACTGCAATCTACTCCACTGTCCTTGGGTTTATATTCAGGGCATGTGCTGTTTTCAAAGGCATTAATATAATTTACATTAAGGGTACCACCTTAACTAGAGATTTCCTGTCATTCTCTGTGCCCATGTGGAAAAGCCCTAATTTCACATGCATATGATGGGGACAGATGTAAGTAAGTAGAAAGGATGAATAATATATTTAATTTATAACAGAACCAATTTTATGAAGGCGTTAAAACATTTAAGACCTTTTGTTTCCATTTCGCTCAAGCTCAGTTCTCACCTAATTCGTTTGTTTGTTATATTAATTCAATTGGTAACAACAGAAAGTGGGAGACACCTGATTTAAAAAAAAAAAAAAAACGGCACTTAGCACTGGGTGTTCCTCCAACATGGCTCTGTAGTACTAATTAAGCCATCGAAAACTGCCAGGCCTAAGGTATTAGCAGGTAGTAAGAAAAATAGAAGTGGTAAGTTACAAGAAATGAAAGAATAGATTTGGGAGTCAGATCTGAGTTCAAACTACAGATCCTCCATTACTTGTTGTGTGACTTAAGTTTATAGAAACCATTGTTATGGGCTGAATTGTGTTTACCTCGAAAATACATATATAGAAGCCTTAGCCTTCAGTATCTCAGAATGTGACTGTATTTGGAGATTGGGCTTTTAATGAAGTAATTAAGGTAAAGTGTTGTCATATGGGTGGGCCCTAATCCAATAGGATTGGTGTCCCTATAAGATGAGATTAGGATACATACACAGACAGAGGGATGATCATACGAGGACACAGAAGGAAGGCAGCCATCTGCAAGCCAAGCAAAGGGGCCTCAGAATGAAACTAGTCCTGCCCACACCTGGATCTTGGACTTCCAGCCTCCAGAAATGTAAGGAAATTAATTTCTATTCTTTAAGTCACCTAGTCTGTGGTATTTTGTTATGGCAGCCATAGCAAACTAATACAGCCACAAAGGTTGCTTCATTTTAAAAGGAGCCCATGAGAGATAACACGTGAAAATATCTACTACAGTCCATAGTTCATAGGAAATGCTCCATAAGTACTAATTGAATCTGTTGACAAGCAGAATGTTCTAAAGGAAAGCTCAATATGTTGGCGACAGGGGAGCTGACTCTTTATTCCCTGTTGGGTTGCTAACTAGCCTTAGGACCTTCGTTTCCCTGGACCTCAGAACTTTCACCTGTAGAAGGAATAGTTTAGGGCAAATCAATTCTGCTTTTCCGTAGAATTGAAGAATCGAATTGTTGGAAAATCCTGATCTCCTAAATGTGTTACCAGCAGAGATGAAACTTGAAATATGATCTTCAGATTCTCAGAGCAGTGTTCTTTCTTGCTGTAAATTTTCTGCAACCCTGAAATGTACTTATGAGACTTAGAGAGGGATATTCCTGCTTTTTTTTTTTTAAACATTAAAACTTTTCAATACCAGAAAGTTGCTGTTGTGTTTGCTGTGGAAATCTTCTGATTTCAGTAAATATGGTGTTGAAATATTCATTGACTGTGCTGCATTAAAGATTGCTTTCAAGAGGGCTAATTTAAATGAAATCAACATGTAAAAGAACAAGCCACAAGCTAGTCTGCTTTCTGATTAAGAAATTTATCTTCTGTAATTGCATAGCCAAAAGAAAGGGGCGGGCGGGGGGGAACCACTGCTGTAGCCTACTTGTGGCTTGGTCAGAAGCAGCTGTTTATATTTTGAATTGATGTTTTCTTGGTGATGAGGCCTCAAGGTCCAACCCATGTGCTGTTGCAAGATAAATTGGTGACAGCTGTGAGTTTATCCAAGAAAAGGTAATATTCACCTCTTCAGTTTCATCATATAAAATAGTTTGGGGCTCTACAGTAATGGCAAAGTTTTTGTTTAATACAATTTAGACAGGAATAGTTGTTAACCTATGTTTTTGAAACTAACAAAAGGTAAATCCTACGTACAATACTGAAATTTACCAACTTGATCTTAAACTGGAAATGTGGAACAATCTTATGTGCTTTATAACTTTTACGCCGCATTGTGTGAGCTCAAGTTTGAACTGCGTTTATTCAGAATGGTAAAAGCCATTTGACTTCGTGCTTTGATTATATTACTTTTTAAAGGTCAAACTAATAATTGCTAATGTTTATATGGTACTAATTATCATCCAGATACTGCTCTAAATGCTTTAACTATATTAACTCATTAATTCTTCACAATAAATCATTTAATCCTCACAACTATGAAGTAAGAGGTATGTGACTAGCTCAAGATCACAAAGCTCACAGTGGCAGAATTGAGATCCAGGCAGTTTGACTCCAGAGTCCGTGATTAGAGAATCACTTTGTGAGCTGTTTCCCCAAAGGCAACACCCTTAAATTACCAATATCCCACATGCAGTAGCTCGGTCTTTTATTGACCTCTTTGATTTTACTTACTTAAGGCTTGATAATCCTCAGACAAGGTATCTTTGACGAGTAAGGTATGAGATAGAAAAGAACATTTGCTCTTTACTAATATCTTGAAAGTAATCCTAAAAAGCTGATATTTGGGCATGCAAATATGAATTGCCAGTATTTCCAATCAGCTTCAGCTTCAGCTGGTCTCCTGTAATGCACAAATTAGGATCTGAGCCCAGATTCCATTAAAGAGAAAGCAGGAGATTTGAGATGATGTCCATTTTAACTGTCACACAGGCTCTACATCTGATTAGCAGAGTGTGGCTATCTTATTACATTTGTTTTTCCTGTTAGAAATAACCTTAACACACATCTTTGAAAATTTGAAGGTGGTAAAGTCACAAGTATCAAAATTTAGATTGTTGGTTTCATTAGATGTATGTCCTTTTCTTTCCAAACTCAAAATTTATTAAATGTTTGAATTTCATTTTACCAAAAAGATTTCTATCAGCAGAATGTTATGAAAACTTTCATTAAATATTTTAAGCATATATATGCTTTATTAATTTTATGTACTTTACTTTCTTTTTAAACCTTCTGTTTCAAAAATGTACAAATGGAATGAATCTATAAAGTATGTGGATATTTCAACAAAGTTGGATGATTTTATATATGTGTGTATATAATATATATGTAATATAAGCATTAAATATTTTTTTCCCTTTGATATTTGAGAAATCACCAAATTTCAGTATGGGTTATTCTAGTCAATTAGATGCTTTGTGCTCGCTCAGCCCCACTGGGGCAAACATCTGGATTTCTGGAGCAAATGAATGACTAGCCCATTTTTTAGAATCACTCTCTAGATAGCTCTCTAGCCTCTGAGCTGTGCACCTTCTTCTAACTGGTAGCTTCCTGGTTAAAAGCATCCTGTCCAGTCAGTCTTTCAGTCCCCTCTAATTTCATATTCTTGTCATCCCCAGCCACTTCTTTGAGGATACCAGGCCAGCTGTATATATTGATATGGGGCCAGAGGCCCCAGGCCCTCTCCAGACCTGAACCCAAACTTGACTAAGGCAGAAAATATAACAAAGGCCTTAGCTTGGGGCTTAAAATCTTGTTGCCCTAAATTGAGTATCTGCTGTGATCTGGGGTCCAATGTAGCCTCCAATCCTCTTTATCACCAATACTCACTGCCACCAATGCCTAGCTCCTCAGTTGGCTCAGTATATATAGTTGAGCTTCAATCTCAGTTGTCCTGTCTAGCATTCAAGTTGTCTGTTAGAATTTAAGCCTATTCTAAGTCACAATCCAACTATCTGGTACTTTAATACTCTATTGAAATTTTGCCTACCACTATCGTGAAAAATAGACTCAATTTCTCATATCTTGAGCTTTTGGATGGGGTCCTACCTTGACTTGACCCAACACCCAAAACTATAATGCTTAGCACCTTAATAATACCCCACATGTCACCAATAATTACTTGAAGCATAATTAAAATTCTCTACCCATTGGCTTACTCAGCTAACATTTTAAGGCAAGATAATTCAGCGAGACAATTTCCGCTGCCTCAGAACTTACTGGCCTTTATTCCATCACCAGGTCCAAGCATGTGTAAACCTAGAGCCTCTCACCATTTTGCTACAGAAGAAGATTTTTTTTCTGGTAAAATATACATAACATAAAATTTACAATTTTAACCACTTTTAGGTGTGCAATTCAGTGGCATTAAGTACATTTATATTGTTGTGCAACCATCACCACTATCCTTCTCCAGAATCCCAAACTGAAACCCTGTACCCCCTAAACAATAACTTTCCATTCCTCCTTCTCTCTGGGCTTCTGGTAACCACTGTACTACCTTCTGTCTCCATGAATTTGCTTATTCCTTAGTACCTCATATAAGTGGAATCATAATATTTTTACTTTTGTGACTGGCTTATTTCACTTAACATGATGTCTTCAAAGTTCAACTATGTTGTAGTATGTATCGGAATTTCATTCCATTTTAAGGCTGAATAATATTCTAAGTAAGTGCTATATTTTGTTTATCCATTCATCCATAAATGGATATTTGGATTGCTACCACCATTTTTATTGAAGTACAGTTGATTTACAATGTCTTATTAATTTCAGGTGTACAGCATGGTGATTCAATATTTTTATAGATTATGCTTTATTAGAAGTTATTACAAGATAATGGCTATAATTCCCTGTGCTATACAATATAACCTTGTTGCTTATCTATTTTATACACAGTAGTTTATACTTTTTAACCCCATACCCCTATCTTGCCCTTCCCTCCTTCCCTCTCCCCAGTGGTAACCACTTACAGGTGTACAATATAGTGATTCACAATTTCTAAAAGTTATACTCCATTTATAGTTATTATAAAATATTGGCTACATTCCCCATGTTGTACAATATATCCTGGTAACTTATTTTATACCTAATAATGTGTACCTCCCACTCCCCTACTCCTTTATTGCTCCTCCCCTTTCCCTCTCCCCAGTGGTAACCACTAGTTTGTTTTCTATATCTGTGAGCCTGTTTCGGTTTTGCTATACATTCGTTTTTATTACTTTTTAGATTCCATATACAAGTGATATTATACACTTTTTGTCTTTCTTTATCCTTATTTTGCTAAGCATAATATTCTGTCGGTCCATCCACGTTGCTGCCAATGGCAGAATTTCATTCTTTTTATGGCTGAGTAATATTCTGTTCTTTATACATTTGTCTGTTGATGGACACTTGTGTTGCTTCCATAGCTTGATTGCTAATTATTAGAGAAATGCAAATCAAAAGAAGATGAAGTCACACCTGTCAGAATGGCTATCATCAAAAAGTCTACAAATGTTGGCGAGGACATGGAGAAAAGGGAACCCCTGTGCACTGTTGGTGGGAATGTAAATTGGTGCAGTCACTATGGAAAACATGGAGAGTCCTCAAAAAAACCCCTAAAAACAGAACTACCATATGATCCAGCAATTCCATCCCTGATATTTATCTGAAGAAAACAAAAACACTAACTTGAAAAGATACATGCACCCCAATGTTCATAGCAGCACCATTTGCCAGAGCCAAGATATGGAAGCAACCCAAATGTTACCACCTTTTTGGATATTGTGAATAATGATGCTATGAACATGGCTGTACAAATACCTGTTTGAGTCCCTGACTTAAATTCTTCTGGGTATATAATCAAAACTGGAATTTTTGGATCATATGGTAATTCTGTTTAAGTTTTTGAAGAACTACCATACTGTTTTCTACTGAGGCTGCACCATTTTACATTCCCACTGGCAATACACAGGGCTTCCAATTTCTCCACATCTTCCATGCTTGTTATTTCTATTTTTTTTTAAATTTTTCAATTTTTGATATGGCAGTAGCCATCCTAATGGAATTGAAATGGTATCTCCTTGTAGTTTTGATTTGAATTTACCTAATGATTAGTGATGTTGAGCATCTTCTCAAGTGCTTATTGGCCATTTGTATATCTTCTTTGAAGAAATATCTATTCAAGGCCTTTGCCCATTTTTCAGTGGGGTTGTTTGGGGTTTTTTTTCCCCCTTTGTTCTTGAATTGTGGGAGTTCTTTATATATTCTAGATAGTCATCCCTGATCAGATGTATGATTTCAAAATATTTTCACCCATTCTGTGTGCTGCCCTTTTACTCTGTGGATAGTGTCCTTTTGATGCAAAAAGTTTTAAATTTTGATGAAGTATAATTTGTCTGTGCTTTTAGTATCATATCAAGAAATCACTGCCAAATCTAATGTCATGAAGCTTCCCCCTATGCTTTCTTCTGAAATTTTTATAGTTTTAGGTCTTATGTTTAAGTCTTTGATCTACTTTTATTTTTCTATATGGTATAAGATAAGGATCCTACTTCATTCTTTTGCATGTGGATATATAGTTTTCCCAGTACCATTTGTTGAAAAGACTGTCCTTTCCACATTGAATTGTCTTGGTACTCTTATAAAAAGTCATTTCACCGTATATGTGTGGGTTTATTTCTAGATTCTCTATTCTATTCCATTGGTCTATATCTCTGTCTTTATGCCAGTGCCACACCATGTTGATTACTGTAGATTTGTAGTACGTTTTGAAATCGGGAATTGTGAGTCTTCCAACTTTGTTCTTCTTTTTAAAGAATTTTTTGGCTATTGGGGTCCCTTGAGATTCCATATACATTTTAGTATGGATTTTTTATTTCTGCAAAAAATGTCATTGAGATTTTGGTAGGTATTGCATTGCATCTCTAGATTGGTTTGAGTAGTATTGATATCTTAACTACCAAACCATGACCATGGAATGTCTTTCCATCTATTTATGTCTCTTAAAATTTCTGTTAGCAACGTTAAGTAGTTTTTAGTGTACAGATCTTTCAACTCCTTGATTATGTTTATTCCTAGGTATTTTTTGATGCTACTGTGAATGGAATTCTTTTAATTTCCTTTTCAGATAGTTTATTAGTCTATAGAAGTGCAATTGATTTTTGCATCTTGCAACTTTGTTAGAACAAATCCAGTAGGGGTGTGTGTGTGTGTGTGTGTGTGTGTGTGTGTGTGTGTGATATTTAGGGTTTTCTACATAGAGGCTGTGAAAACAGGCATCCTTGTCTTATTCCTGAACTTAGAGGAAAAGCTTTTAGTCTTGTCATTATGGATTATGATGTTAGCTATAGGTTTTTTATTTGTGGCCTTTATTATGTTGAGGCAGTTGCCCTTTATTCCTAGTTTGTTGAATAGTTTTATCATGAAAGGGTGTTGAATTTTGTCAGAAGTTTTTTCTGTATTATTTAGAGTAACATATGGTTTTTTCCTTCATTCTGTTAATGTAGTGTATTACATTGATTGATGTTCAAACATCCCTAAATTCCAGAAATACCTCTCACTTGGTCATAGTGTATAATCCTTTTTTTTTTTTTTTTTTTTTTTGCGGTACACGGACCTCTCAACCACTGCGCTACCAGGGAAGCCCTGTAATCCTTTTAATATGCTTCTGAATTCAGTTTTCTAGTATTTTGTTGGATTTTTTACATCAATATTCATCATGAATAATGGTCTGTAGTTCTCTTTTCTGTAGGATGTTTTTCTGGCTTTGGTTTCAGGCTGGCCTCATAGAATCAGTTAGGGAGTGTTTTTTAATTTATCCCTGTATTTACCTTTGCCAGAGATCATTATATCTCTATGTATAGTGAGTTTCTCTGTAGTGTCATTTCATTTCAACCTGAAGGACTCCCTTAAGCAATTCTTATAGGGCAGGGCTAGTGGTAATGAACTCCCTAAGCTTTTGTTTATCTAGGGATGTCTTATTTTCAAACTCATCTTTGAAAAAAAACAGTTTTGCTGGGTATAGAACTCTTAGTTGACAGATTTTTTTCTTTTGGTACTATACTCTTAAAAATATCATTCTGCTGCTTCTGGCCTCTACGTTTTTGGGAATCTACTGATATGTTATTAAGGATCATGTACACATGATTATATTTTTGTTGAAAATTGGACATTTGGAAAACCAACCACCTCTTTCAGTTTATGTGGATGGGCTCTCTGCTAGAGCAGTCCTATACTTATTAGCTGGATGTGCTTTGAGTTGTAGGAAAAGCCCCAGGTGAAGGCTTAAGGTATTCTCAAATCTTTTCCCACTCTGAGATCCAAGTTATGCTGATTTACCCTGTCTGAGCTATGTGTTAGGTAAAACAGAGACTAGTTTGTCAGGCAACCCTCAGACAGGTTAGAAGATTGCAGATGAAGTATGTTCTGCCTCCTCTGGATTCAGGCTAATTTGAAACCAGATTTCCATCTTTTCCAGAGAAGATTATGCCATACCAGGGAGGGGATGATACCAAGGCAAGTGAAAACAAACTACTCTACCAATTTGAATGTGGCTTTTTCTTGATTGGACATTTGCTTGATTGCTATAAGACTTTTGACTATCTTTGAGAGCTCTTATAAAGCCAGTCTTTCTCTCCTCTCTCTCATATATATATACATATAATAAATTTCCATAGAGAATGGGCACCTAGAGCTTCCTAGTCCACCATTTTGCTGACCTCACATGGAAGTCTTACCTTAAGACTGTTGTATGAATACTCAGCCCCTCTTTTGACCACCCCCCCCAACATGGCTTATCTATTTGGAGAAGGGCCTTGAAGTGGTGTACTGCTACAGCTAAAACAAAGACTTAAGTGAAAGGGATACCTACAGCTATGAAATATAAATTAAAACCACAGTGCTACTCAGCACATACCCACCAGAATGGTGAAATAAAAGATGGAAAAAGCAAGTATTTGAAAGGGTATGGTACAACCAGAACTCACATACTACTGGGGTGGAAGTGTAAATTATTATAAGCTCTTTTGTCATCATATAATAAAACTAAACATAGGCATAGATAAGACCAGAAATTTTATTCTTAGGCATGTGCCCAAAACAAATTCACACCTATGTTTACCAAAAGATATATACTAGAATTTTCAAAGCAGCACTATTTGTAATAGACAAAATTTGGAAAGTAGCCCAGTGTCCCCTGAATGTAGAATGGGTCATTTGGTTGTGGTATAGCCATACAACGCAAGGCTCTACAGCAATAAGAATAAAGGATTTACAACTGTACTAAATAATATGGATGAACCTCAGAACCATGAAAACAGCAAGACACAAAAGAGTACATACTATATGACTTTATCTGTATTGAGTTCAAGAACAAGCAAAACTGGCCTCTGTTTTAGAGATAATACTGTGGTTATGCTAAGGAGAGGAAGTGACTGGACAGAACATGAGAAGGATGGGTTTTCAGTTTCTGATATTTAAATTTTTCAACCAGACTTGTGAAAAAGCATCAATGTGTATACTTTTTATCTTTCCATTTTCCTATAACTGTGTTTTATTTCAATAACTAACAATAAAGAATTAAAAAGAACAATTTGGAATGACCTAAATTTAAAATCCAGCCCTACCACTTAACTAGTTTTATGAGTCTGGTCACATTTCTTAATTCCTCTAAAAGCCACAATATCCTTACCTGTATGATGATGTGGATGGTGGTGATGATGGGAAGAAGAAATATAATCACTTTTTGTCAATTTCATCCCCACAGTAACCCTGTTTGGTAAATAATAGGTAATAATGTTATTTTCATGTAACAAATGAGGAAAGCCAGGCACACAAATGTTAAATAACTAACCCATTTCATCCTGATCCAGAATTCAAATCTAGGCACTCTTGCTCAAAAGTCCATACTCTTAACCCACTATATCCTTCCCTAAGTAGGACTAATAATAATAAAAAAAAAAAGATGTATTTAAAAGAGTTTAGAAAACTGTAACCCAATAAACATATGTTAGGCCTCCTTAATTTCCATTAATGATAAAATATTACCTCTAGCTCTCTTTCCCATGCCTACTTTTCATAGTTATACTCTGACTGTATCCCACAGGTAGCCAGTCCAGTATTCCTTTGACCACACTTCTGGAATTCCCTGTCTTTCTGGTAGTGGATTGCTCCTTAAATGCCCTTTGAGGAAGCATGGTGAAGAGGTTACAATCTCCTACTTAGGCCAGTTACTTTCCACTTTTACATATGGGCATTTCTTATCTACTCCACAATCATATATTTAAGGGCAGGAGACCTTTTAAATCTCTATTTTCAGTTCCTAGCTGATGGTTTAGAACATATTAGGTACTCAATAAATGTTGAATTTGTTATTCAAATTAAAGACCTTCTACTCCTTGGGGACCTGTCATTATTTTATGTATATTTTCTTGATTAAAGATGTTTTCTAATGCTATTAAAACCAAGGAGTTGATGGTGACTGGAAAGCAATGTGGTAGGTTCTTCGGAGCAAAGAACCTGTCATACTGTTTTGGTAACAACTTATTTAGTCTGTAAACATAGCACCAACTCAATCACCAAAACTTTTCAATTCAGTCTATTGGAATATCTTTTTTCTGGGACTCATCTCAAATTTTATCATGGAAACCAATGAAACATAGGATATGTTTTACATAAATTAGTTTTACAGCTACATTTTTGGAAACACATCTGTTCCATAAAGAGAAAGAGCTTTACTTACTGCAATAACTTCCTTTGTGCAATGAGAATGACATTGTGTCTCTTGTGTTTAATGAACTTTCCCATTATCTACATGTCAGTTGGATGTAGACATTAGCAATTTTGGATCATGGCTCCAAATCTGGTCTCATTCCTATACTATGAAATCCTTGGCTGAACCTCATATTACAGCGCAATCCATTGCATTCCTTGCCAGCAAAGATAACCACAGAGCCATTCTAATCTTTGCAATTGCTAAATTTCCTCTCGAAGTTTTGGTAGACTGGCTGGGAGCTATCTGTAGTGTGTTTTCCTGGCTACCATCAAGTTTTCCATCTGCCAGTATTTCACACTGCCCAGGTATGAACTCATAAGCTAAATAGCTCTCTCAAATCTATAATTATATTATAGGGGCAAAAAGCTGAAATGGTACACACTTTAATTAAATTAAGAAAGAAAATAGTGGAGGAAATACAAATTATTTGCCTGCCTCATCTGAGATTTGGTAGCACTTCAATGATAATTTGAGGTCTGAGAGGAAGCTTCTTCTTCTGGCCTTGGAATAAAGCCGCTTGAAAAATTAGAGTGATGACACAGAAAAAGCAAGTCAGTTACCATGTTTTAACTCATGAATATTCAGCCAAAGTGATTGGGGTTCTGTTTATCATCTCTAAATGTCAGGTGTGTGTGTGTGTGTGTGTGTGTGTGTGTGTGTGTGTGTGTGTGTGTGTGGTGTGGGGTTGGGTTTTGCTTTTTGGGGTAAGGCTGTAGTTCTTGGGGAAGAGAAAAGAAACCATGGATATTACAAGTGGGTGACAGTGGCCGTGGCAGCTGTGACTTTTAGAAACTTACCAACTACTATGATTTAGAACACTTCTTTTCAAACTACAAGTTGAGAACTATTAGTGGGTTATAAAATTTAGTAGGTCACAACTAGCATATTTAAGAAGTAGAATAGAATAGAAATATCAGTATGCATCACATATAAAGTATTGATTTATAAATCCTGGTTTCATGTGTTCATGCAAAGGTATGCAGACACACATGTATGTGTACTAGGTCACAATGTAAAACAATCTGTTCGTGTTAAGGTAAAAAAGTTTGAGGTCCTCTGATTTAGAGATTAAGAGTCTTTGTCCACCTTTTATGATCTTGTCAGAATAAAAGATGATGTGATTTCTCCTGAGTTGAGAGGATTGAAAGAAACACTAGTATTAACATGTTAAAGTGAATTATACATTTTCTTTTGGTGCTGAAAAATATCAAGATAATTTAGAAAAATCTTAGATTAAATTATTTCATGAGCTATATATTGATGTTTCAAATAATCTTTCTAGAAAACTCCATTTTGAACACAAACAACAAGAATCCGGGTAAATTTAAATTTCTGGGAGTACTTCAGAACCCCAGGGATTGTCCAACTTCATGAGCCTGCCTGAAGCCCAAATAGAACTCTCCTTCTGCTCACCCCCCAACACACATACACACAGACACACAAAACCTGTTGACTGCGGTGACCATGAAGTTGCCTGTCTAAACCCACAGTCCCAGCAGGGTTTGGGCCCCTTTTTGGGCTCCTGTGGTGTTCCTTTGAGGCCTCTTCAACATGATGCTGGTGCAGCTACTCATAGCATACTTCAAGCTATTTTAGTTTTCAGTTATTTTCACTTCAATGAGAAAATTGAGTAGGCTATTTGATGATTCATTCGTTTTCGACATCCATGGCCTGAAACCAATCAGGTTTTTCTTGTCTGCAGAGCCTGTGCTAGTGTCCATCTATCTATGAGCTGTCTTTTCTAACCCTCCATTCAAGTATATATACTCCGTGACTTCAGATACAGACAACTTCTAAACCCACAACTGCTTTCACCTGAATTAAGAAAAATACTTTGATTCTATCCACGTGATGTCAGATTAGAATCGTAAGTAACATTTCCATTTTTTTTCAGCTAGGCTTGCTGTTTTATAGAAATTGTCTGAGATATTTGAGTATGGTTTTACTTATGTAGCAACTGCTCTGTCTGGCACTGACAAAGTAAAATAGCATTTTGAATGGCAAAACCATTTGTTTGCTAGCCTTGTTTATCCAGAGGATCAGAGGGAGTATGACTCTGCCAGTATGCACAAAATAAATGGTGTATGGAAATAAAAATTCATTCATTTTATATTGCCTCAGTGATCAATGAAGATCACTACTTGATTGATCCAGCTGTGGTGATCAGAATTAATCAAGAAAATGGCTAAAATTAATGGATTGACAGTGCTATGGTATGGGTTTGCCGCTACCTAGAGCTACTCCTAATCATTCAAAGAACACCACACTTATTGTTTATTTTACTTTATTATTATTTTTAGCCAATTTTACTGTTAAAATGGGCATGTATTTTACAAATGACAATAAGCCCATCAGTGTGATAAATATAATAATGTAAAGTCTTTGATTGCATTTGTAATGACCATCAATTTTCCTCTCTAATTACATTAATTATAGCATTACATACCTTTGCAATTTGTACAGGATTGTACTCAATTAGGTTCATGTTGTATTTCAATAAAACATTTTTGCCACCATCATAAATCTTTGGAACACTAAGTCATGGAGATGGTGGCAACCGAAGATTGATCTGCAGTGTTGGAATTCAGTGGGAAATCATGTCTTGTTATTGATTACTAAAAGAGTCATTAATTTATGGAAGCTGGTTGGAGAGTTTGGCAAGTTTAGAACTTATTTCAAAATCATTCCTAATTCGAGCCACAGCTTTTCTCAGAGATGGAGTGAGGATGGGAGGGAGGAGGAGGGAGAGTTAGAGGGCAAGGGAGGTAAGAAAGGAGAGAGAGAGAAAAAGAGAATATAAATTAAAATTTTAAAATTGCACAATGATTCTATGTTGCATTTTGTTAAACAGAGTAGGGTGAAGTGTGTGGAGGTAGTTATATCAAGGTCAATAGCAACCTGATATTACCAGGCTGCAATCAGGTTGAGTAATTGGTTTCTGACAGTAATCTTTATTCTCTCAGAAATGTTAACTGACAGAAGATACCTAGCTATTCAGTCTAAACGGAGATGGCTCGCTGTAAGAATTCAAGTAACTGGTGAGAAACAGCCCAGGGTAAGCTCTTTCTTTGTTTTCAAAATGGAAATAATCTAAAGGTACTGTCCTGTTTTCAGGCAGTAATTAAAATGGTATAAAAAAGAATCTAGAACTTGTTTGTAAAAGGAAGGCAAACTCCACACCTAGGAATTTCATAATTTGTCATTTAGTTTAGGATACAGTATGAATACCATGTAACAGTATTTTGGTCATGAATACCATGTAATGGAGGTCTTATTCTGTTCCAGGTTTCAAGTGTATGTTTTATTTACCTTATCTTCATTTAGGGCTTTGAAGTACCTGTGACTAATTACCTAAGTTGACAGATTGGATATAAATGACTCTCACTTTTTTTTCTTTCTCATTTTTAAATTCTGAAAATGTGTTTGGAATAGTATAGGTTATGTAATGATAGGGAGCTTCTGAGCTTTCACCTACGGGTGGAAGATTTGAACACCAGCAATGTAGCATGGCTGATAAAGAAAGAAGCCTAGTATTATTGTTGCTAGATTTTTATTTCTATGGTAACCATGATGTCACTGGTGCCTGCAATGCTTAAACCTTCCATCTCTAATAACTTGAGCTGATCTGGCAGGACAGAAATGTAAAAATGAAAAAAAAAACCTAATTAATAGAATGTAATCACCAGATGCAATGATATAAATAATATTTGGGAATGTAAGAGCTGAATCTTGGCTGGGACTGAAAGAAAAACATAGCACAGGGTTTATTTTATTAAAAGAAGAAGCACTTTTTTGATATAATGACTATGATGTGAGTGTAAAAGAGGTTAAAAAATACAGTAGAGAAGGAGCTATCCATATGCTATAGGCTTTATTATTTGTAGCTAGAGAAGACAGACTGGGGAAAAAAATCATGCATTGGGGATTAATTTTTAATTCCTGTTAAGAAATGCAGAAAATAAGTGACATGTATATAATCCAACAATAATATTGCTAAGAAGCATATTAATGATTTTATTATATTTCAGAATATTGTTTGCTATTTATACTCCTTTTCCTAAACTACCTTCATTCTCTTCCCAGTGCTACAGGAAGCTTCTCTTTTACTCTTGCTATCTTTGGCAAAGAATAAGAGGCCATTTGCTTGCTGAGCTATAGTCTATACTCTCAGGGAGGAGTGGACTTCTTAACTGCATAGGTTTGGAAAGAAGAAAAGATGTGCCTTGCCCATATTTTAAGGGAGAAAAAAAAAAACATTGCAGGTACTAATAACAACCAGAAACCTCCCAGAGGGTTATGAAGGCGATAGCTGAGTGACTAGGAGTGGGGCTTGAACTCCATTCTCTTCAAAGTGAGCTTTCTTATTCCTCAGCAAAGGAGCTTTTTCTAGTCAAGCCAAGGTAATGGAGAGAAAAATCAGAAGTTTGCTGTGCCTGCCTTCCTCACTCTGGTCCCTGCCCGGTCTTACCCTCATGGCCAAGAAGCCTGGTTCTCAAGTACAGAACAGGGGTGTCACACAATACTGCCTCACCTACCTCACCTATTCATGGTAATTGTGGTTGAGGTGGAGCCGAGTGGGAGTGGCATGCCAGAGGACTGTCCCTCCTGCCTTCCATCACCCTAGCTAGCCCCATAATGGTGGAGGGTAGGGAGGGGGTGGTTTCTAGGTAGGTCAAAGTTCGAGACTCTTCTGGGTTGTTTTTGTGAAGCCACTCTGCTACAGTACTGTCTGGATTTCCAAACTAATGAAACTCCTTGTTTGCAATCTAATGTTTTAAATATTTACAGTGGACAGTTCTTCCCCATTAGAGAGAAATAACTTGCTTAGCTTGATCATATGCCTGCCAGCACTATTACTTTTCTTTATTGTTATCTGACTGCAGCTATCAACTATATAGACACTAGAGTGATAAAAAGGTGTCCGGTTGACATACAAGCTGAAATCCAGCTGACTATGAGCTCTGTAAATCTCTGCTTTATAAACACCTCTATCCTGGATAACATATTGAGAAAAAAGAAGAAATAATAACTCTTTGTACTGCATTGACAGCACAAAGTCATTCAGCTTTCAGTGGGCAAGACACAACATTTCCCTAAAGAAAATATGGTCTTATATTTCGGGTTTGATTGTACCATGACTTAAAATTACCTCTTGCTTATTTATAAATCTATGTATCCTAACAGTGGAGACAAAAAGAAACTATATTACATGTAAAGAGATTGCTAATTGTACAATGAAAACTACCATAGATTAATAATACTGATCATAGCTGACATCTATTATAAAATTGTACTTTTCAAACACCAGGTGTCTGAGACTATATGCTAGGCAGAGGACAGAAAATGACATGGACTTAATCTGTGCCCATACTAAGAAAGGATCTAAAGAATTTCTGGCATGATTTGCTTGCAATGTTATCTAGAAAGGAAAATGAAAGACTCTCTCTCTTTCATAATGCCCTCTAATGATACTAACACTAGGCCATGTACTTTAAATGAAGCCATGCAGTACAGGGTAGAGATTAAGAGGATGCCCTTTAGAGACAGACTGCTGGGTTCCAGTCCCACCTCCACCAAGTACCAAGGACAGTTAGATATTGGGCAACATTTTCAACTTCTTCATGCCCCAGTTCCCTCAGCTGTAAAAGGAAGACAGTAGTACCTACAACAGAATATTGTTATGTGGGTTAAATAATGCATGCAAAGTTCTTAATGAAGTGCCTAGTCCACAGTTTGTGTTCAACAAATGTTAGCTACTTTTATTAACTGTTGTTTTTTCATTGGATCAAAATTGCCCAAGTTTGAAAAACTGGGAGGAGAGGGAGGCAAAGAAAAAAAAAAACAGTACTTCGTATTTCAAAAATATTAAAAGGCTATACATGTGTTCAGAATACTAATAGGATTTGGAAAAGTTTCTGGTCTTTGTCCTCTGTTTTTTCCATTCCCTGTAGCTTTTCAAATTATTATTTACCACTCCCAACCTTAAAAATGTCAGTTTGTTGACACATGTGGTCATTTATTTCCCATTGTAGAGGTCAGAATGGCCCATTTCACACTGTTCCCAGCGATGGAAGTAATGAAAACTTTTTCTAGCATCTCATCCTTTAGCCTATAATCTTCTCCAAGCAACTCTGACTGTGCCTGACAGACATCTTAACCATATAATTATGCTATTATTGCTAGTTGTTGAGTGATTCATCAAGAGTGATATTCCCTGTAGGTGTTGTGTCATTGCCATTTTTTGCTAACTGTGGCTTTCATATAGTGTCACATGTTTCTAGCCTCCTCTCTTATTAGATGATTAGCTATCTGATGGAAAAGACCTATTTCTGTATATCAAACAGACTCCAGAGTGTCAATAAATGTTTGGGGAATGAAAGTAAGGGAGGCCCACATAAGTGACCACCAAATATGAGACCAAGTAGTCCTAGGGAAGGAAAAAGATCAATATCTAGAGTCCAAATTTGACTCTATCTCTTATTAGTTGAGTGATTTTGTACAAATTAGCTAACTTCTCTGAACCTCGGTTGTCTATTCTATAAAAAGGGTTAGTGGTCCTACCTGTCTTTTAGAGTTGTTATAGGCATCAAGTGAGAAGACAGTTAAGAGACTGCTTTGTAAACTACACATTTCTGGACAAACATTTGTTGTCGTGGTGATGGTACTTCATGCCTTAGCCTGCAATGGAAGTGACATTTCTGTCAGATTTGGGTGACTAGTCCCCATGTTGTTTCAATGATGTACCACTTCTCTGTTGCTATCTCTGTTGCTATATAACAAACCACCCCCAAACTTTGTGGCCTAAAACAGCAGCGACGACAATAATTATTTTGCTCGTGAACCTGTGATTTGGGCAGGCCTTGGTGAGAAGAACTCATCTCTGTTTTGCTTGATATCAGCCTGGGGATATTTGAAGGCTGAAGGCTAGAATCATCTGAAGGCTCACTCACATGTCTGCCAGTTGCTGCTGGCTGTAGGTCAGAATTTTTGATGGGTCCATGAACTGGAGCACTTACATGTGCATTGACAGAGAGGGAGAGAGTGAGCACATCAAGGAGAAGCTGTATTTGCTCACTCATATTCAGGGAAGGAGGATTTGTTTTCCATATCTTGGTGGGAGCAATGTCAAATAACATATAGATCACCACCACCACACTACTAGCTGGCATTTTTTGAGTATTTAGTACATGCCAGATACAATACTGCATTATATCGTTTAATTCCTGCAAAATATCTATGAGGTTAACACCATTGTACCCATTTTAAAGGTGACAGATATGACCCTCAGAATGTTAGATAGCTTCCCAAAATTACATAAGGAAGGCACTAGGACTAAATTCAAAGTCATGTCATTAATCACTACAATATACATCCTTTCCCTTTGACATTACACTTGTGTGATGATAGCAATGCATTTTTTTTTGTGGAGTGGGGACTGACTTCTAAGCGATGAATCAGTGAATAAAATTCGTTTGGCTTTACTGCTCTGATAGAGGAACATATTTGGCACCTTTAAATGATGCTGCATTAAAATAAGAACCTGCCAGCAGCTCTTTCTGAAATGAGTGCCTGACTCTAGTCAATAGAAAACAGTTGAAAACTCTTACAATCGGTACCCTTTGAATAATAAGCTCTCAAGAACTTATAAGATACTTAGTGTTAGAGAAGATACCCAACAAGTAGGTGTCTAATCTAACTCAGTCACCAGTCAGGAAGCCTTGGGAGTGTGTGGTTTAAAAATATAGAGAAAATGAAAGTTAGTGACTCAGCTTCTTGGACTTGATGAGCTCTGTGCTTTAGCAACTACAGCAAATGGAACCCCTCACTAGATGATGGCCAGAGACATTGGATGCAGTGACCATGATGGTTCATTTCTATGACCAATGCTGAGGATTGCCTTGTGATTACAGTAATCATTGCCAGTGCCATTCAACTTATGAACTCTGCCCAGCCTTGTTTATAGAGCTAACAGGTTGCACACTTATTTGTTGGCTTTGGAAAATCCCAACATGTTGCCCCTGCCTGAAATGCCTTGATTGACAGTAGGGATGTCATTAATTTAACTAAATAAGTGCAAGGCCCTCTGATTTCCTTGGCTCTGTCAGCATAGCCTCATGGAGGGTGGTAATTATATGTGGGAGGCAAACAGCTGTATATGGCTGTCCTTGAATGTGGAATGAATTTGGAAGGAGAAAGAGACCCACAAAGGAGAGGGAGATAAATTTCAAAGGATGTTTAATACATAGTGTCAAATGAGATGGGTGAAATGAGATTGATAGTATCATTAGTTAGCCATGCCTTTTGGGACATTCAGATTCAAAAATGCAAAAATAAAAATGGTTGTACACATACAGTCACACATTTATTTTCATATTCTTGCTTTACTCAGATTCAACTGTATTGTCACTGCAAGGAATGTTCCCTTTTTAAAAATTCATGTATTAAAATAAATGAACTCTTTAAGCTACCGTCCAGATCTCAGTCTTTTAGTTTTGTTTTTGTTTATGGTGAAATTCAAGTGAAGCAAAGTAAAACTCTTTCATACATGAGCTAAACATTTTGGTCCACTAAGTCAACTAGTAAAGACCATTTCTATAAGACTGTGGTTTGTCTTAATGGAATGTTTGTTCCAATTTGGACAGAAAAAAATTCCTAGAATAAAATCTTTGGGGAGAAGAACATCAGTGCATGAAAACTGAACTTAAGATGCTATAGTATCTGTCATTTTTTTCTCTTGCTCAAATCTTTGTTTCTTGAAAGAGGAAAGTTTAAAGCTATTTAAACTGAAGGGATAAGTCCATTCTAGGCCTATGTAGCTTGCTGTCCTTTTTTCGCCTGCTAAGCATGAAACACTTTGGAATCTGTCAAGTGAAGTTTAAAATGGGCAGTTATCCATGAGAACGACACATGTTTTTACTCCACAGAGGCAGATATTTAATGAACATATGGGCATTTGATGAACACATAATTATCTTATAAACATTTGTGATGTTTTCAACAAAAATACTACTTTTAAAGAGAGCAAGAGAAGTACGTTTGGTGGTTCATCACTATAGGTGTATTATTTCATGCCAAGATTAAAGAGGCAAAAGTTGATGCTGTACCTATCTGCCAAGCCATAACTGTTTATTTCCGGATGACTCCTGTTTTGATAGATCTTTCAAGAAGCTACATTCAATTTTTCACTGTATCCATATAACTCCAAATATCTAAGCACTTAAGTTCCAGAAGTCAGGGCCTGGGAATCCAGACTACAGGTTTAATATTGGGGAAAATTTTAGATGTTATTAAATAGCAAGCAGATCTTAAATTTTCTCAAGGTTTATGAGTATAGCAAATGACAAATGGGGCACAGATGAGATGTTTACTAGTATATACTCTGTACACAAAATCAGCCAAGGTATGTATCATCATTAATTGTTTCATCCCACAAAATGGCTATACTCAAAAGCCTATATTATTTTGATTGATTCAGAGCTGTCTTCAGAATTCATGACGTTAAGATTGTACTTCTCTCAAATCTAATAAGATTGCCATATAAATATTTTATTAATGCGTGTATCTATGTGTACTCCAACTAGAAGAAAAGATTTGCTTTTATGTGCGAGGGCAGTGGATATTTATGTAGATTTGGAGGAGAGGGCGGATATAAGGAATGTTCTAAATTTTATGTTCACAGCCCAAATCTAAGCTTTCCAATTGGGTGTCTATACCTGCCCCCAAAGAGTTTTAAGGTAATTATTGTATAATATTTGGCTAAAAATAATCTACTCGTAGTCTTTCAGGACCCACAGAATGGTAGGAATTAGCATGCCTATCTGAATACCTCAGCCTCAAATACGTGCTTTCCCCCAGTTCTTTTGAAAATAGAAGACTAATGCATTCAGCCCACAAATATTTTTTGAGTGTCTAATATGTGCCACTTTTATACAGCTCATCATACTGAATTATAATTATTGTTTACCAATATTTTTTTCCTGACTAGACTATGTTCTTTAAGAGAAAAGAGATTATGCCTTAATCATCTCTATACTCTCCTTATTCAGCACAATGAATGACACATAGGTGCTCAATAAATGAATGGTGAATATGTGAGTGAGTATGTAAATAAAGGCCTAAGCACGTGACTGAAAAATCTGATCAACCTTGTAGCAATGGGTACAGGGAAGTAGAGGAAGGAACTATTTCTAGCTTGGAGAAGAGAGAGGTAGGAATACCACAAAAGACATTGGGAATGAGGTGACACTTGAGCTGGACCTTAAAGGATGGATAAGAGGCCATTAGATTTGGTTATCAGTCCTTGGTTACTTTAGAAAACAGGTTCAGTGAAATGTTGAGGGCAAACAGCAGATTGCAAGAGGCTAAAGATCGGGGTAGGTATGAAAAAATAGAGATATAACCTCTCCGTTTAAATAATTTTATGATGAGTATCAACTATCTAGAGCCATCCAGACCTAGATTTGAATCATGGTTTTGCCCCTTAAAAGCTGTGTAAATCTCTTGGTGCTCTAGCTTTCTTACCTCTGAAACAAGAAGAATGATACTATCTTTTGTGAATATCGAATGAGAAATTAAATACTCAGTAATTAAGCTACAAAACAAGGAGGGAAAGGATGGTAGCAGGAGAGAATTGCAGATTAGAATAAGGAAATTTATTTTTCACCAAGGATCTTGAGATCTCAAATGAGTGACGATGATTTTCTCATAGTAAAATCTTACATAAGATTCCTTGATACTTCCTAAATCAAGAATTTTAGCAATCAAGCAAATGATTTTATTTGACTTTGGTGTCCCTCCAGTTCTTATCTGTTTACCTTTTCCCAGTGCCTTTAAACTATTGAGCAGTCTTTCCTAATGAGTCTTCATACTTACAGAGATTCTCATATCTGTTCAGCCTGCTTTTGAAATGTACCTGTGATGTGTCCTTAGGATCATGCTATAAGAATTACAAGATAACAAAATCATATTAATGTCACTTTTTCAAGTAATATATTTGAATTTCAGAAGGGGTCTTGCAGAGGCACAATGGCTTAAGCCATTTGCCTGTTGATAATTTATATTCTGCCAGTTTCCACAAGGGATTTATCATGGCACAATAAGCTAAAACAGTGACTCTGATTAGTGATGAGAATTTTAGATGTAATTTTACTCATTAATTTTTTGGAACTCCTTGGATAGATTTGCTAGGAATCTGATGCAGGCCTGCAAGAGAACCATTTGCTGGAAAATAGGTACCCAGTGAGCCTCAAAACATATTCTACTCAGGTTTTCCGAATGGATTAGCTTTGGATCCCAAATCAAATTCCATTTGGAAAATATGCTGCTTCTAAGTTTCAGTATCTTTGTTTGTATCAGTATTATTGGGGTGGCTTATGTGCAATCAGATGCATCTATTTAAAATGTATAATTTGATGAATTTTGACAGATGTTTATCTCTGTGAAACCATCACCACAATCAACACCTCAAAAGGCTCCTCATACCACTTTGCATTCCACCCCTACCCAGGCAACACTGATCTGCCTTCAGTCATTATAGATTTGTTTGCATCTTCTAGAGTTTTATATTAATAGAATCATACCTATGCATTCTTTTGTGTCTGACTTCTTTTCAGTCAGCATAATTATTTTGAGTTTTATGCTTGTTGTTACATGTTCCAGTTATTCATTATTTTTATTGATGAGTAAGTACTACCATTGATTATCCATCTACTTATAGATATTTGGATTGTTTCCAGTTTTAGGCACTCTGAATAAAGCTGCTATGGACATTCATGTACAAGTGTTTTGTGGACACATATTTTGATTTCTCTGGGATAAATATCATTCATGGAATGGGTAGATTATATGGTAGGTGTATGTTCAATTTTTTAAAAGTAATTGTTGACCAGTTTTCTGAAGTGGCTGTACTATTTTACATTCCCACATGGAGTTTACAATAGTTCCATTCAATCCACATCCTTGCTAATATGTGGTATTTTCTTTTTCTTCTTTTAGAATTAGTCTTCTAAAGGGTTTATAGTGGTATCTTGTTCTCTTAATCTGCATTTCCCTGATGTCATGCATCTCTTCATGTGCTTACTGGCTATTTATATATTTTCTTCTGTGAAGTGCTTGTTTAAATTTTTTTGTTCATGTTTTTATTGTTTTTGCCTTATGATTATTTAATTGTAAGAGTCATTTTTATATTCTGGATATAAATCACTTGTCAGAAAGACATAATGAAAACATTTTCTCCCATTTTGTATCTAGTCTTTCTTGGTATGTTTTGAAGACCAACATTTAAAAATTTTTAAAGAGTAGAATTTTTCAGTTCTTTATTTTACCATTTGTGTGTTTGGTTTTTATCTAAGAAGTCTTTGTCTAACCTAATGTCACAGAGGTTTTCTCCTTTGTTTTCTTCTAGAGCAAAACTGTTCAATAGAACTTTCTGAATGACGGAAATATTCAAAATCTGCACTGTCCAAGATAGGAGCCGCTAGCCAATTTTGGCTATTGAGCACTTGAGATATGGCTAGTGAGACTGAAGAGCTGAATTTTTAATTTAATTTAATTTTTAATATTAAATATAAACTGAGATATATGGCTGGCTGCTGTATTACACACTGTCATTGTAGAGGTTTTATAGATTTAACTTTTATTTTTACATATCTGATCCACATGTTAATGGTGGTATATTGTATAAAGTGAAGGTCTATGGCCATTACTTTTCATTTGAATATCCATTTTTCCTAGCATTATTTGTTGAAAAGACTTTCCCTTCTCTGTTGAATTAGTTTGGCATCTTTATTGAAAATTAATTGACCATATATTTATGAATCAATTTCTGGATTCTGTATTGTGCTCTGGATTCTGTATTATGTGGATCTGTATTTCTACTCTTTTACCAATGCCACATTGTCTTGATTTACTGTGGCTTTAGTGTAAGTGTTGAAATCAGATACTATAAGGCTTCCCTCTTATTCCTAGTTTAAAAATGTCATTTTTGCTATTCTAGGTTATTTACCTTTTCACATAAATTTTAGCATCAGCTTGTCAGTTTCTATAGAAGCGTGCTGGGATTTTGATTGAGATTGTGTTGACTCTATAGATTGGTTTGGGGAGAATTGAAATCTCAACAGTATTGGGTCTTACAATTCATATATGTAGAATATCTGTTTATTTAGGTTTTTAATTTCTCTCAACAGTGTTTTGTAGCTTTCAGTATACAGGCCCTGCATAGCTTATGTCTAATTTATTCCTTTGCAATTTTTATTTTTAGATACTATTTAAATGGAATTATTTTATTTTCCAATTGTGTCTCTTTGTACATAAAATACAATTAATTTTTGTATATATTAACCACATATTCTGTATCCTTGCCAAATTCACTTATTTTGTATATGCCTTAGGGTTTTTGACATAAACAATGAAACCATTGGAAAATAGGGGCAAATTTAATTCTTCCTTTCCTATATTTTTAAATTTATACTTTTTCTTACATCACTGCAATGACTAGGACCTCCAGTAAATGTTCAGCGTGCTGAGAGCAGGCATCCTTACTTTGTTTCTTCTTGACTGTAGAAGAAAAGTGTTCTATATTTCACTATTAAGTATATTATCTGTATAATATCCATTGTGTGTGTTTGCGTGTGTGTGTATATAATTTATTATACCACGGTTTATCCATTCACCTTTTGGAAGACATCTCAGTTGCTTCCAGTTTTTGGCAATTATAAGTAAAATTGCTATAAGCATTCATGTGTAGGCTTTTGTGTGACCATACATTTTCAACTCATTTGGCTAAATAACTAGGAGTGTCATTACTGGATCATTTGGTAAGACTATATTTAATCTTGTAGGAAACAGCCAAATTATCTTCCAAAGTGGCTGTATCTTTGTGCATTCCCACCAGCAATGAATGGGAGTTCCTATTGCCCTACAGCCTTGTCAGCATTTGGTATTGTCAGTTTTTTATGATTTTAGCCATTCTAATGGGTTAGTGTAGTGGTATCTCATCATTTTAATTTACAATTTCCTAATGTCATATTATGTTGAGCATCTTTTCATATGTTTATTTGCCATCATATTTGGAGAAATACCTATTCAAATCTTTTGTCCACTTTTTAAGTGGGTTATTTGTTTTCTTATCATTGAGTTTTAAGTGTTCTTTGCATATTTAGGATATAAGTCCTTTATTAGATATGTATTTTGCAAATATTTTTCCCAGTCTGTGTTTTTATCATTATCTTAATGGTGTCTTTTGCAGAACACATGTTTTTAATTTTAATGAAGTCCACTTATCAGTTTTTCCTTTGATGAGTCATACTTTTTTTTAATCTAAAAAGCCATAGCCAAACCAAATGAATAGGGTTTTCCCCCACACCACCAAGCAATTCTCCAGCACCATCTGGATGTATTAGTGGGTTGGCAAAAGGTTCGTTTGGGTTTCTCTATAACATCTTACAGAAAAACCCGAACAAATTTTTTGGCCAAGCCAATACAATTCAACTCAATTCTGACACTAAGGGTTCGGTCCTACAAGACTGTCCCCCTATCCCCTGCCCTTCAGATGTCAATTGCAAGTCCAGGTTATCACCTGTGCTTCTGTCCAATTGGCTGTGCATCAGAAGTTCCCAGGACTTCTTCCTCAGGTTTGATTGATTTGCTAGAGCAGTTCACAGAACTCAGAAACATTTAACTTACTAGATCACCAGTTTATTACAAAAGGATATAACTCAGGAACAGCCAGATGGTAGAGATGCATAGGGCAAGTTATGTGGGAAGGGGCAAGGAGCTTCCATGTCCTCTCCAGGCATTCCACTGTCCCCACACCTCCATGTGTTCATCAACCCAGAAGCTCTTCAAAACCTTTCCTTTGAGGTTTTTATGGAGGTTTCCTTATGTAGGCATGATTAATTAAATCACTGGCTATTGGAGACTAATTCATCTTCCAGCCACTGTCCTCTCCCCAGAGGTTGGTAGAAGAGGGTGGCAAGCAATCAGCCCCCATCCCTAGGTGGGGTCCAAGTCGCCTCATTAACATAACAAAAGACACCTTTAGCACTCTCATTATTTAGGAAATTCTAAAAGTTTTAAGAGTTCTATGCCAGAAACAGAGATGAAGGCCAAATATATATTCCTTATCATAAATCATAATATCACAATTATCTCCTAGGATTTTTATAATTTTGCATTTTTATATTTAGGTTTACACTTCATTTTGAGTTAGTTTTTTGGTAAGAGGTCTGTGTCTAGATTCATTTTTTGCATGTGAGTGTTGTTATTCCAGCATCATTTATTGAAAAGACCATCCTTTCTCCATTGAATTGCATTTGTTCTTTTGTTAAAGATTAGTTATCTATATTTGTGTGAGTCTGTTTCTGGGCTTTCTGTTTTGTTCCATTGATCTATTTGTCTATTCTTTTCACCAATACCACACTCTCTTGATAATTGTGGCTTTATAATAACTCTTGAAATTGGATAGTATCAATTTTCTGACTTTGTTCTTGTTCAATATTGTGTTAGCTCTCTGCATTTTGTGCATTTGCACATAAACTTAATAACCAGTTTGTCAGTATCCACAAAATTAATGACTGAGCTTTTGTTTAATTTGACATTGAATATTGGGAAGAATTAACATTTTAATAATATTGAGTCTTCCTATCCATGAACATGGAATATTTCCCCATTTATTTAAGTCTTCTATGATTTCTGTAAATGGGATTTATAGTTTTCATCACATACATCTTGCATATATTTTGTTAGATTTATTCCTAAATCATTTTTTGAGTGCTAATGGAATGGTATTGTGCTTTTAATTTCAAATTTCAATTGTTCATTGCTAGTATTTAGGAAAGCCACTGACTTTTGTATATCAGTCATGTATTCTGCAACCTTGCTATAATTATTAGTTCTCGAAGTTTTTTCTTGTTGATTCTTTGGGATTTTCTATAGAATCATGTCATCTGCAAACACAGTTTTATTTCTTCCTTCTCTCTCTGTATATCTTTCATTTCCTTTTCTTGTTTTGTTGCACTAGCTAGGAGTTCCAGAACAATGTAAAATAGGTGTGGTGAGAGGGTGCTTCCCTGTCTTGTTCCTGATCTTAATGAGAAACCATTTCGTTTTTCACCACTAATACAATGTTAATTGTAGTTTTTTTGTAGATTTTTAAAAATCACCTTGAGGAAGTTCCTCTCTATTTCTAATCTGCTGAGAGTATTTATCATGAATAGGTGTTGGGTTTTGTCAAATGCTTTTTTTCATCTAGTGATAGGATCAGATGATTTTTCTTCTATAGCATGGTAATATGATGGATTAAATAATAATAATTGAAATTTAAGTGTTGAATCAGCCTTGTACACTTGGAATAAATACCATTTGGTCATGGTGTATAATTCTTTTTATGCATTGTTGGATTGGATTTACTAATATTTTGTTCAGTTTTGCATCTGTGTTTATGAGAGAGATTGGTCTGTTGTTTTCCTTTCTTATAACGTGTTTTTCAGTATTAACCAGACCTCATAGAATGAATCAGGGGGTGTTCACTGTGCTTCTAGTTTTTGGAAGAGGTATACAGAATTGATATTTTTTTTTCCCCTTAACTATTTGGTAGAAGTCATTAACAAAACTATCTGGGCTTAGTGCTTTCTGTTGAAAGGTTATTAATTATTGATTGAATTTCTTTAATAGATAATGGGCAAAACAGATTAGCCAGTTTTTCCTTCTGAGTTTTGGTAGATTATGTCTGCTAATGACTGAATGTTTGTGTCCCCTCAAAACTAAGATGTTGAAACTTATTCCCCAATGTGTTGTTTAGAGGTAAGGCCTTTGGGAGGTGACTAGTTCATGAGGACAAAGCCCTGATAAATGGGACTAATGACCTTATAAAGAGACCCCAGAAAGTTCCCTTGCTCCTTCTGCCATGTGAGCATGCAGTGAGAAGACAGCCATTCATCTATGAACCATGAAGTGGGTCCTTACTAGACACCAAGTCTGTCAGCACCTCGATCTTGGACTTCCCAGCCCCCAAACTGTGAGAAATAAATTTCTGCTGTTTATAAGCCACCCAGTCTATGGCAGTTTGTTATAGCAGCCCAAATGGATTGAGACAGTGTCTTTCACTGTCTTTCCAATTTCAACTGAAATTGGACCATTGCATCTAAGTTATCAAATGTATGGACATAATATACCTTAATGTCTATGCAATCAGTAGTGATGGTCCCTATTCATTTCTGATATTAGTAACTAGTGCAATCACTCTATTTTCTTGGTTATAATAAAATAGACTCTAGCCAGGCTAAAATTGGATCAATTATTTTATTGATCTTGTTAGAGAACTTACTTTTGGTTTTGTTGACTTTTCTCTATTGTTTTCCTCTTTTCAATTTCATAAATTTCTTTTGTCACTTTTATTTGTTTTCTTCTTCTTGCTTTAAATTTATTTTGCTTTTCTTTCTCTAGTTTATAAGGTGGATATTAGATCATTGATTTCAGATCTTTTTTCCTAATATACACGTATATATTTAATGCTATAAATTTCCCTCGAAGCCCTGATTTCACTGTATCCCACATATTTTGATAAGCTGTGTTTCCATTTTCATTTAGTTCAAAAGATTTTTAATATTCTCTTGAGATTTCTTCTTTGACCCATGTGTCATTTAGAAGTGTATTATTTAATATCCAAATATTTTGGGATTTTTCAGCTGTCTTTCTGTTGTTGATTTCTAGTTTAATTCCACTGTGGCCTGAGAGCATACTTTATGTGATGTCTGTCCTTTTAATTATTAAGGTGTGTGTTTTATGGCCCAGAAGGTGGTCTCTCTTGGTGAATATTCCAAGTGAGCTTGAGAAGAATGTGTCATTGGATGAAATATTCTATAAATGTCAATTAGATACAGTGGATTGATGATGCTTTGAGTTCAACTATATCCTAACTGATTTTCTGCCTGCTGAATTGGTCAATTACTAATAGAAGCGTGTTGAAGTCTCCAACTCTAATAGTATATTTGTGTATTTTCCCTTGCAGTTCTGTCAGTTTTTACCTCACATATTCTGATGCTCTGTAGTTAGGTACATACACATCCAGGATTGTTAAGTCTTCTAGGAGAATCTACCCCTTTATCATTATGTAATACCCCTATTTATTCTTGCTGATTTTCTTAGGTCTGAAGTCTGCTTTGTGTAAAATTAATATAGCTACTCCATCTTTCATTTGACTAGTGTTAGCATGGTATATATTTCTCTATCTCTATTTTTATTCTATCTGGTTAGAATGCAACATTACTAAACTGATACAGAAATGGAGGTGAACTATTTTGGCCAGAAAGTATACTATGATAGATTGTTTGCAAAACTGGCTGCTATAATTTATCTATCCCATATGTATGTACTTTTCAAATTTGACTCTGCTGCTCCTCCCATCAAGAAATAGACTCCACACACATTTCCCTATGAATCTGGGCTGAACATTTGACTTGCTTTGATCCATAAAATGTGGTGGAAGTGATTTTTGGTGTTCTAAGCTTAAGCCTATGAACTTTTGCTCTCACTATAGTGTTGTCCTGAGACTTTCATGTTAATAAAGCCTGGGAATATTACTCAGTCATAAAAAGAAATGAAATTGAGTTATTTTTAGTGAGATTGATGGACCTAGAGTCTGTCATACAGAGTGAAGTAAGTCAAAAAGAGAAAAACAAATACCGTATGCTAACACATATATATGGAATCTAAGAAAAAAAAATAAGTGCCGCATAGCACAGGGAGATCAGCTCGGTGCTTTGTGACCACCTAGAGGGGTGGGATAGGGAGGGTGGGAGGGAGGGAGATGCAAGAGGGAAGAGAGATTGGAACATATGTATATGTATAACTGATTCACTTTGTTATAAAGCAGAAACTAACACACCATTGTAAAGCAATTCTACTCCAATAAAGATGTTAAAAAAAAAAATACAGCCTGGGATGGTCTCTTTGAGGATAAGAGATCACATGGTCCATTTTATAGCTCATATCAACTACCAGACAAGTGAGTGGGGCCATGTGGAATGATTCATCCTCAGTTGAGTCAATAAGCAACTGCAGTCACATGAATGACTGCAATTGATAGCATCAGAAGAATTGCCTAACTGAGCCCATCCTATGGAATCAATAATATATAAAATAGTTGTTCTATTAAGCTATTAAATTTTGGGATGCTTTGTTATACAGCAATGAAAACTGATATTCCTTCTCTGTGTGCAACAAATTCCTCTTTTCTCAGTTTGTTTTCTTCACTTCTTTGTCGTAACTAAAACCAGGCTCTTTTCAGTTTTCTCACATTCAAAGAAGCTGTTCTTATACCACATAAACCTTAGGTACAGGACATGGAGTAAGTATATTCCTTGATCCCCATAGTTCTTTATAGATCATTGTTCCTCCTTTGTCCTGTTTAATGCTCTCTATATCTTCTACTTCCATGCTGTAACACTGTCACCTACTAATCCTTCTTCTGGTCACCTACTGACATCCTTGTCAAACTCTCTGGTTCATGCATACCTGTAGAAACCTGCTCACTTTCCTTCTCCTCATACCTAAACTTTCTACCATTCCTAGTGATTTAAATACCTTTCCAAATCATCCACTGGCTTGGCAACTCAATTCCTTGATCTCCATTCACTTCCAGCAATCTTTTCCTGCACTTTATCGAAGTCACTTTTTGCAATTGATCATACCCTGGATCTTATATTCAGTCTTTTTTGCTGGATTTTACTCCTCTACACAACCTCTAAATATTAGAATAACTTAGGGCATGTTCCTAGGTACTTTTAAAATCCATATTCCCCCATAAATTTGTCTTATTGATTTTTATTTATTATTTAAATGCTGCACCAGATGTATATCTCCTACCTATATCTCTTCCTTGAGCCACTGCCTACTTGCCATTTCCACTTGGATGTCTTGAAAATATCTCAAATCTACTATGTCCAAAATAGACCTTATTTTTCCCATTTAAGCTCATCTCCCCGCTCAGTAAATCCATGGTACCCAGCTGTACAAGGCAGCTTGATTGTTCTTGATTGCCCCATTCCCCTCATACTTATATCTAATTATTCATTAAGTATGATTTAGTCTTCTTTCAGAATATATTTTAAATCCATACAGTTATCTACATTTATACTTCCCCACACCAGTTCAGACCAAGAATCTCTTACCTGGACTATTCCAACAGCCATCCAACTGGTTGTTCTGTTTCAACATTTTATAAACCTATGGTTTATTCTATGCAGAGAAGCCAGAGAATTATTTTTTAAGAATTTGAATGAAATCGCACCACATCTCTGCTTTAAAACTCTTCAATGGCTACACATTGAACTTATAATAGATGCCGTGGTCTTTAATGTGGCCTAAAAAGACCCTGCGGAATATGGCCCCTGCCTACCTCTTTGACCTTATTCACCATGATCCCCCTCATTTGCTATGTTCTGGTCACAGGAGCCTTCTTTCTGTTCCTGAAACCTATCAAGCTTTTGCCTGGCTTATATCATTTGTACTAACTACTCTTGCTGCGCACTATCATCTGCCCAAAATCTTCTATCCTAAATCTTCACATGGCTTCCATTACCACCAATTTCAACTAGCTTTCCCCCCTTACTCCCCATTTTAGCCTTCTTTATTACTTTCACAACTTTCTATTTTAGTTATGCATCGTAACAACGTTTTCTTGTTTTTGTTTCTTTCCTCCACTGTAATAAAAACTCCATAAGAGCAGGCACCGTGTCTCTCATGTTTAATGCTGTATCCTTGGTGCTTAGCATACTAGCACAGTGTTGCCCACGTAATACATGCTCAGTAAGTATATATTGAACGAATGAATAAATCGAGTGACTGCATTATTGACTGTATCGGTTGCTTCAGCATTACTTCCTAGGTAGATCTCAGGATTGTGGGGTCAGAAAATAATCTATGCCATCATTAATAATTACCGAATAGCGGCTGTAGGAGGTGCGGGAGGATTTAATTTGTCTAATAAATATTGAATAAATGATATTTAGTATGTACCAGGGATTTTGCTAGAGATTGTGTATTCAGTGGTAAATATAAGAAAGGAGATTTACGACCTTATGGAAGCTGCAGTTTTGGAAGATTTTTAGATAGCATTTGGTGATTGTTTTGTGCAGAGCACTGTTCTGTACAGGCGCATGAGAGGGAGAGTTGATTTGTGGGGCTATAGGAAATAGGAGTTGATGTAAAATTTGAGAAACTGAGAAAAATGAGTTACTAAGAGAGGTAGAAGGACAAAACATCATTTATTCATTCCCAGAATCTCCCAGCCTGTGTTCTCCCAACACGTACATACACACACAGCCCATACACACACAGTTTACCTCTTCCTCTATATGCTAGGTTGCACAGTGTGAGGAGAGGAGGTTTTTATACCTAAAGTAGTTTGGTGAATTCCTTACAGATTTCCTAGGCTCAAGTACTGAGATATTGGAGTTACTATTGGAAAGGTAACTGAATTGTGTGCTCAGAATATACAGTTATAGGGCCAGGAAAAGGCTGGGGAAAGGTGAGTGATATCTGATGGTGAAGCTTTATTTTGAGGAAAAAAGCAGAACTAAGTTTTTAGGTGGAGAAGTTAAAGGATCCGGGGAAGTATGCGCTCATGGAACTAAAAATGGTTTTTGTGAGGAGTATCTTTTGTTTGCTTAAAAAGAGAATCATGTCAAGGATAAGAAACTTTAATTGGTTGAAAGGAGAAAAGTAGCATTATTTGTAGAAAGTATAATTATACATCAAGAAACCCATGAAAATAAAGTGTAAAATTGAGAATAAGAGGCGGCAGTGAAATGGCCCATTACAAGATAGGTATACAAAAATCAATGTCTTTTCTATATACCAACAATAGTAACTCTAGTGGGGATGATCTCATATTTACAATAATATAATATGCCTAGGAATAGCCCAAGTACAGTAAATAAGTGAAAAATATGATAATTTGTAACAGATACATTTAAATTTTTTTGCAAAAAAGAAATATGCCATGTTCTTGGGTGGGAATATCAATACAATAAACAAATCAATTTATAGGCTGTATAGAATTAATACAATCCCTGAAATTGTTCTAAAGTCAATCTTGAAGAATACCTAAATGGATTTTGAAAAATAAGCTATAAAGAAAGGTACTTAACACAAAATATAACCCTTTCTTAAAATATAATTAAAATCATAGCACAATAATGCTACAATCTATAGAAAGATAAATGGAATACAATAAATTGCCCTGTAATAGTAGAATAGACAAGAATTTAATATATGATAATGGAAGCATTGTAAACCAATGGTAAAGATTAGTTGAGAGTGGAAATTTGTCCATATAATTGACCAAAGTATATCCAGTAAGATTTTCACTTCTACCATATATTACGTCAAAAAAAATTCCAAAGAGATAACATTTTAAAAATTAGTTAAATATAGGTTAGTTTAGAATGGATAGAAACTTTTTAGCATCTAAGTCATTAAAAAAGGTACAGAATGATTGATAGAGTGAACTATATAAAATATTGCAAGTTTCTGAACATTGAAAACACCATGAATCAACTCAAATTGAGGACAAATTAGGAACATAAATGAGGCAGATGAAGGGCTAATAACTATAACATAGACAGGGGGCATACAGTTTAAGAGGGAAAAAACCCTGTAATACTCCCATAGAAAAAGTAGAAAAGGAGTACAAATGGCTAATAAACAGGGGTAAACACATTCCATGTCACTAGCAGTTAAAAAAATACAAATTAAAACAGTAAGGTGTCATTTTCTTGACCAGCATATTGGATTATTTTGTCTCTTATATTAGTGTTCAGTGGTACTGAGGATAGTAGCAGGGAGTGTAAATTGATAATTTCTAGAGAATCAAATAAAAATATGTGTCAAGAACTTCAAAAGGGTTTGTGCCACTTAACCAAGCATTCTACTTCTATGAATATATCCTAAGGAAATATATTAGAGATGTGGACAATGATTTATATACAGAGATATTCAGAACATTTAAATTGCACAAAAAGTTAAATTAAAACTATTAAATATTTGAAAACAAGAGTTTGTTTAAATAAATATGGTAGATCCATATTTTCAAGTTATAAACATCATATTTTTAAAGTTTTTAAGGGTGAGGAAAAATGCTCTTAAAGATATATGATCTAGAGTTTTTTAAATGGGTCACAAATCCATAAATTTAAAAAATTAAAACACTGGAAATACACCAAAATGTTAACAACAATTGTTTCTGGGAGTTGAGATTTGTACCATTTTACTGATTGATTTACTGACTGTTGGATTGATAGCTAGTCAGAAAGAAAAGCATTATTTACCCTTCATATATATTACCTCATGTGATCCTCCCAATAATGCAGTGAGGTGAGGTATTGAAATTATTATGTTTATTTTACATACAATGAAGAAGGAATTGAGAAGTCAGTTGACATATCTAAGTTCTCACAATTCCTAAGTGAGGATCTTTTATCCCTTGTGTAGTACCTGGTACATCGTAAGTACTCAATATATATCTGTTGAATGACTTAGCTCAAAATTATTCTATATGCATATCTGTAGGATTCTTGCTATTGTTGTTCAGACTTCTAAAGTAACTTATCATGGTTCAGGTCTTCAACACTTGGCCACTTCTGGACTTTCTTTGTAAGATATTACTATACTTTATTTGCATTCACAGAGCATTTAACTGGAGCCAGAAATATTGAGTGCCATTATGTTTCATCAGTTTGATTTTGTACTATAACAATAATGATTTAGTGATTTAGAAAGTAATTGCCTCAAGATCAGGGGTTGTGCTTTCTCTATGTCCAACTCTATACAGAGTTACTCAATTGGCCGTGGCACAGTCAATTAGGTAGTTTAGACTATCTTAATGATTGCTTGTACAGCAATCCATCAGTTTGAATGTGCTTTGATCCAATTGGATTGTTAAAATGGACAAAAACATTGGATTGACTATGCCATGGTACATTATTTTTGGGTCATAGGCAATGTCCTGTAAAGTATCTAACATAGTGCCATGAACATTAGAACACTCAATAAATAAATGTGATAATGATGGCAAAAGCAAACTTAATGACAATTAAAACCCTTTTTTCCAAATGATCAGCAATTCTGCTTTGAAAATGGAAGAGCACAGATGGCATTTTTTTAAGCTCTTTAATTTACATTTTCAGAAACCCCAGCTGAAAGTATAATTAAATTCAACACTTAGTATTTTATTGTTTTGTTTTTTGTTTTCTTTATGTCATGGAGACATGCTATTTTGACACATTTTCATTTTGTAACCTGGTTCCAATGGAGTTTTGTTAAAATCATATCATGATAGCATTTATAACAGTCTCTACAGATTTCTATTAAATTATCATGAGACTTTTATGAGTTATTTATATCAAATGTCTCTTAAAAGCTTATGCTTTTGAGAAGATGTTACACAATGTTTATACTTTAATACAAAAGTATTTCTTACAAAACAAAACAAAAAACATTTCATACCAAAATTTTAAATCATTTAATATAGGTGAATTACTTGGATGGCTATTGAAAGAGGAATATTGCAGTGTGGAAAGCAGTATGCCAGTATTTTAGCATAACACCAGAAAGCACATATTACAGCAGTAATGATACTCCCATCCAGGATGTTATAAACAGAATTGTGTCCCCTTAAAATTTATATGTTGAAGCCATTAACCCCTTAAAGGCCCCTGTATTTGGAAATAAGGCCTTTAAGGAGATAATTAAAGCTAAATGTGGTCATAATCTGATAGGATTGGTGTCCTTATAAGAAGAGGAAGAGACACCAGAGCTCCCTGGCTTGCCCTCGCTCAAGCTCTTGATTGCTCTTTTCTCGCTTTCCTCGTGTGCACAAAAGAAAGGGCATGTGAAAATACAGTAAGAAGGCAGCCATCTGCAAGCCAGCAAGAGAGGCGTCACCAGAAACCAAACCCATTGGCACCTTGATCTTGAACTTCCAGCTTCCAACACTGTGAGAAAATAAATCTCTGTTGTTGAAGCTACCCATTCTCTGGCATCTTGTTATGGTGGCCCAAGCTGATTAATATTACAAGATTTGTGGATAAAATCTCCCTCTTCAACTACCTGCTAAAAAATCAGTTTTTACCCAGTTCAAACTAAGAATCACATTTCTTAAAGATGGGTGGAAGCATGCCAGAACAGTTCTTCAGAAATTATTTTCAAGAGAACCATAAAATATAATATTTTGCTATTGATCCTAATAAGGGAAAAAAGGAAGAAGTGCTATAGCTTCACAAGAAACCTTCCAGTGACCTCCAGTTTAGATATCTTTTTTAAAATCAGAGATGCTCATTTATAAGGACAAAGCTTTTTATAATGTTAAGTGAGGAAAACACTATTTTTTGTGTATTTTAGTGGTACTGAGAGTGGGGCTGATATTAAGTCATGTGCTGGTATAGTCATTTGATTTAGACCAACTATTCTGACTATTCAGTGTCAGTGTCATACTAATTGTTAATTTTTCAACTGTAATTGATGTTTAGAGCAAGAAGAACAAAAAGATGAGTATTTGCTGAATAGCCATATGGGTACCTCAACGCAGAAAGCTGACCTGATCAACTCCTTTTTTGGTTCAGTCTTCCCTGTCAAAATAAATGATTACAGATAAGAAAAAAAATCAGAAGAAACTTTGACATAAGAGAAATGACTCTCATTCTGGGGAAAGATGTTCAACCTTATGAAGAGGAATTGATCTTTAGGAGCTTTGTTACTCTTTTAATCTAACATTTAAGTTCAGAGTTTTGCCACTATTGAGAATACCCATGATAATGTTCTACAGATTGAGAGAGCATGTCCAGAAAAGGAGATTCAAAATTGATTTGAACAGAAGTATTGTTTATTATAGTAAATGTAGAGGTTTTTATGATGATTACTTTAAAGAGGGCAACATTTTTCAGAAATCATTTTTCAACAATGTTTGTTGGAAAAAATCAGACTCAGGACTTTAGCTAGTCTTTTAATGAGCTAAATCATCTACTCAACATTTACTGAGTGATACTATATGTAGGGTATTAGGTTAAGCATCTGTGATGATCAATAAGACCCAATACCTACACTAAAGGAGTTTATATTTTGTATAGTGATGATTAAAGTATGATGATTCACTAGCTACTGGACAGAGTAGCTAGTGAATACTGCAAAAGCATGCCTATAATTTGTTTACTTTCTGTATTAATATTAGGGATACAAATCTAAACTGCCCTTGTCCTTAGAGGTCAGGAAAAGAAACTCTAATCCAGCATTGTTCAAGAGAAACATAATATAAGCCACAAATGCAATTACACATATGTAGTTTTAACTTTTCTAGTAACTACATTAAATAAAAGAAAATGTTTAAATTCATTTGAATATATTTTATTTATCCTCTATATACAGAATATTTCAACATAAATCAATATTAATAATGAAATATTTTGCATTATTTTTTTGAACTAAGTCTTTGAAGTCCTATGTATATTTTACACTTACTGAATGTTTTCATTTCAACTAGCCATACATATTTGTGCTTACAAGGCACAAATAGCTAGTGGCTACCATATTAGAGGGTACAAGTCTAATCCATAGATCCTGAACTGCTCTGGGAGTTTGAATCTATTGTATTCTTTCTGAAGCTTGCCTTTTAGATGACCCCAATGATGAGCTATTTTTTCTGAGATGCCAGTTTCAGCTTATTAGCTCAATTGGATAATGTCTACAGATTTGATCCCAATAAGGGCTCCCTACAAAGAAATGCTGTCCCGGTTTGAGTCTCTCTAAACCCCCAACAGCCATCTTTTAAATGTTTTCTTTCATGCCTTACTGGACATACTTCTATTATAGCACTCATAAAACTTCAGGGCATTTATTGCATAAACATGTCTTTTTCTATACGACACAATATAAAAAGGTGTAAGGTTTTCAGTCAAACTGACCTGGGTTCTGATCCCAGATCTTCCATGTGGCAAGTTCCTTAAACCCTTCTCATCTTTAAAGTGAGGATAGTAACAATACCTACTTTATTATTGTAAGAGATACATGAAATAATGTTTATAAATTTATATAAAACAGTTAGCACATTGACTATCACTAGTAAGCATTCCATAAATAGTATCCTCTATTATTGTTAATAATATTAGTAAAACAATGCCCTTTTTATTTTTGTATTCTTTATGCCTAGCATAGCAGCCTTTTAATATATTTTACTGAATTAATTAGTCAAGGCTCACCAGATAAGATAATGTATAAACTTGCTCAAGCTTTTAACTTTCCAGAAAATGGAAACCTGAGAATTATTACTGCTAAGCAATTAAATTGAACAGTCTTGGCTTAAAGTTTAGGAAATTAGTCATAGATTCTATTATTTCTCTAAAACTTCAGGAAACAATTTTTGAACTTACTTATCCAGAGAAAGTAACTAAAACAGCCAAAATTCTGTGGGCCTACCATGACCTTCGTGTGTATTCAGGAGCATTTGTTGTTCTTGATCTTTTCCTAATGTCTGTTGGAAATAAGGAAGGTCCCTTAGTAACCTGTTACAAAACACTTGGTCAAAGCAAAAAGGCAAAGAATGGAAAAGTCAAAAATCAATTGTCTGGGCTTCCCTAGTGGCGCAGTGGTTAAGAATCCGCCTTCCAGTGCAGGGGACACGGGTTCAAGCCCTGGTCCAGGAAGATCCCACATGCTGCAGAGCAATGAAGCCTGTGTGCCACAACTACTGAAGCCCGCGCACCTAGAGCCCATGCTCCGCAACAAGAGCAGCCACCGCAATGAGAAGACTGCGCACCGCAATGAAGAGTAGCCCCTGCTCGCCACAACTAGAGAAAGCCCACACGCAGCAACGAAGACCCAACGCAGCCAAAAATAAATAAATAACATAAATAAATAAATTTAAAAAAAATCAATTGTCTGACTTTACAAAGAGTGTCATTTCTTAGAAATAAAGTGCTTTTGGGAGAATAGTGTTTAGAATCCAAGGAGGCTGAGATATTGTTAGAAACAGACATACTCAACATATACATACACATCCATTCAAAGACATGTACAGTGTACACACACACACACACACACACACACACACACACACACACACACACACAAAACACCCAGGCTGACACCTGCTGGAATCCTCTACACATTTTCAGGAATCATTAAGCAATCTGGCAGGAACTTCTTTGACTATTCCAGTGTTTTAGTGGTGAATTTACAGGTTGAGTCACTGTTAAGTTTATTTCATTTTACCCTCATTACTTTGGCTGTTCTGCAGCGATGTCCAGTACGGTAGCAAACTCTGAGCTACATTGTCACAGGAAATGGTGTGGTAGTAGGTGGATTGGAGCCACTCTCAAAGGATTGCTCATTCAGATAAGCCTAGTCAGGGAATAGGCAATTAAACAGCAAAAATAGGCCCACAACATACTAGTTACTCCCCCCACCCCAAATGTGAATGTTTCAATTTTTCAGATTGAAAAGAACATCATCCTTAAGGATAAAACACTGAAATTTTCCTCAGCCACAGCTGCATTTTTTGCTACAGATTTATGTTCTCAGATTGTACAGCCCTTAAGAATATGGATGAAATTCCCAAGTGAAGGGCTAACCCAGTAGGGATCAAATAGATGAAGGAAAATGAATCTCCTTGTTACATTTGATAAGGGGAGGTATTCAATAATGTTTTTGAACACTAGCTGTAGGGTCAGGTTTTTATAATTATTTGATGTGCAAAATTGTTATCATTAACATTATTATCATTCTATATAGATCAGCTCTGTCACTAATAATTAGGTAATATGTTACAATAAATTATGGCTTTGGGCAATTAGTAAAGCCTGGCATGATGTTTCCAAAGGTGCCTGGCAGGATAAAGCAAATGTAGCATATGCTGACAATTTGTTACTCTGGGTGATGGGTATATGGGAATTCCTTGTACTATTCTTGAAATTTTTCTGAAAGTTTGTAATTCAATCAAAAATTTTAAAAAGTTACAAAGGTGTCTAAACATGTAATGTCTTTGAATTCCCATAGTGTGTTTGCCATTAGGCAACAACTCAGAAACCATGGTGACCCTAAGAGTTTGTGATTCATTTGGTTACAAATAGTCTGAGTACAGCACCTCTATTGGGTTTTATGCTTGTCAATACGTTTGTCTTATTGTGATCATTTCTCTAACACTGAGGGAGTGGGGGATTATCCAAACATTAATGATGTTCTCATTTTAAGCAAGTTTGCAGTCAGCACTCAGCGTAGGATAATGACCTCAGCCGCAGGCTTTCTCTGTGGTGAGTGGCCTTTCTGAAGTCTGGGACTCTTTTCTGCCCTGGGAAGCCCTCTAGTTGATTCCCCACCCCACTCCTCACCCCCAGTTTAACCCAAGGTTCCTAATATAAAGACTGATCATTGCAGTGCCCTTTTCCCAGCCTGCCTGTCATCTAGAAAAACACTGAGGCTTTTCAAATAAATTCTCGTCCAGCCTGGAACTCTTTACCTAGGAAAGTTTTAAAATCTATTATAGAGTTTCAAGAGTAAATCTAAAACAACCATGAAAGTGCCTTTACATTGGCAAAGAAAGCCTTGGGTAAACTTTTCATGTGCTTCCAAATTCCCTTTCCTCAATAAATCAGGTAAGGGGTGTGAAGGTGCACAAACATGGCAAGGCAAACTATGTTGGTTTGATTTCACTTTTGAAATTAAAATGGGATCATCCTTGATCATGAAGGTCAAATTCCAGACATAAAGCCCTTTGGAATATCTCCATAAAGGCAATGTTGTGTAGTACTTGGTTACAAGAAAAAGAACTGACTGTTACTGCTGTCTGTGTCAGTTTCTGTGAATAAGTCACCTGTTGAATCATTTCCATCTGGGAGAGATAATCAGACTTGTCCTTTGCCTGTTTGGAAATACTTTGTAAGGACAAAAGCTATAAAAAATGTTCGGGTATTTGCTTTCAGAAATACGTAATGAAATTTTATAAAACACCAAGAATTTTTGAAGTCTCTGTGAGAAGTCCATTGAAGGGAAGTTGGTACAAAAGGTGTGTAAAGCTTTCACCACATGGGTGTGGCTTCTTGATAAGGAAATTTCTTGGGTTTCCATCGGGAGCTTCACAATTCTGATTATTATTGTATTTTTGTTGTTAATTGGGGGATAGAGAGAAATTCCTTAGTGTTATTTATTTGGGAGAAGGAGCTAGCTACCTTTGATAAATCTTGGAACCCCTCTGGCCACATAACACCTAGCATAAAGGAAGTCTTACTAAATAAACGTTTATCAAATGGCCACATGAATTAGCATTGTAAAAGCAGATGGGATTTCTTTCTAAGGTGTGTGGTCATCATTTTGCGATATTGATGACAGGGAGTACAGCTTGAAGTTTGGTTTTGAGCCTCTGGGTTCTAAACAGTTTGTTTTACTTCTTATTGGGGGGGGAGGGGAATGGCACCTCAATCCTATAGTGTTCTCAGTGAACATAATGTACATTCTATTTTAATAGCTTTTCATAGTCTCCATTTTTTATTAATGCACCCTGAATATGCTGTGCTTTTTATTGTGAATAACCAATAAAGGATGGCTGTAAAAATACTCATAACACTATACTATTTTCTTCCATACTTTTACCTCCCACTGTAAATTTAGATGCTGCTCAGAAATGCAATTAAAGTAAAATGAACTCACAAAGAAAAACATTTAGGAATACAACAACAGCTCATTCAGCTCCCCGTGGCTTCTTTCACTGGACATTTTCATAATAGCACAATGTTTGCTTGGCTTATTTCTGTATATAATATTATTTGTAATTATCTAATATCAATGGTTAAAAATTGCATATGGAAATTGAAGACAGGCATTTCATAGGTATTTAACTCCTGGGAGCCTGGTGAATATTAGTTACTTGTGATGAGAGGAAAAGGTTACTACTCTGAGATAAAAATGTTTCTGAAGGGTGATTCAATCCCTTGGGATGCATGAGAACTTTACTTTAAATGGTTACTCTCCACTAAGCTACACTACCCCGTAAATATGTTGTCAGCAAGTACTAATTAATCACCAAATATGTGCAAAGTATTTTTTTCATGGCACAGCCCTGGCCCTCAGGCAATGTATAATCTGAGGGAAAATAGAACATAGTTTAGTAAACAATTAATATGCATAAGCAATAACTAGTTTAACACTTACAGAAGAGAAAGAATCTTGCTTGGCTTATTTTCCAAGGAAGTTTTCACTATTACAGGGGGATTTGGGCCAAATCTGGGTCAATTCCTAGGGGTCAGCTAGATGTAGAGTAGTAAAATGACCTTTCACGTTCCAAAGGTAGGAAGGCAGGACTGTATTTAGGAGGACCAGAAGTAAAATCCTTTTTTTTTTTTTTTTTTGGCAGGAATAGAGACACATGCACCATGAAACCAAAGAGAAGGCTGGAAAAGAAAGGTCAAGGTAGATTTAGAGATTCTTGAATGCAAGGCTGACAAATTTGGGCTTAATCCTGTAGTTGGTTGAAATCCATGGAGGGTTTTTAAGCAGAAGGGTAACATGATTTAAGAGCATCACACAGTGGCATATGGGATCATGGGAAGGGAAGAAACTGAAAGCAGGGAGGCTAGCAAGTGTTGTATTATCATCCTTAGACCAAGCAGGAGGGCACTCAGACTGGAGCCCGGCACTGTAGAGGGAAACTGCAATTAGAAACCCGGGGGAGTGATATATTGAAGAATACAGGGGTGTCACTGGCACTTGGGATCCAGTCCTCAGTGCTGAACACCTCCTTCCATGACCAAATAGCTATTGTTTCTTTTGTTGTTTGTAATTTTGATTTTACATTCAAAAAATAATTGCCTAACCCAAGGCCATGAAAATTTCTCTATTTTCTTCTAAGAGTTTTGTAGTTTTAACTCTAATATTTAGGTTTTTGATTCACTTTAAGTCATGCCTATTGCTTTTCAGTTGTACTACTTTAACCCTGTCTCATGTGTGTGTATATATGGGTGTGTGTGTGTGTGTGTGTGTGTGTATTTTTATTTGGTATTTTCTGAAGGTGAACCCTGGGCTCTTTTCACTCTATGTTCTGTTTTTTGTTGTTTTTTTTAATACTTCACTCCATGTGTCTTCTGTTCCATATCTGACCTGTCCCCACTCCCCCTCATCTCAAACCTACAGCAATTTTTATAAGCCAGAGCTATAGAATTATGACCTGACGGTGAGTATCTCATGTTTATGAATATATATGTATACACATATACATAGACACATATTAACATACATATATACATACACACATTAACATACATATGTGTACATAGACACATATTAACATATACATATACACACATATTAACATATACATATGTACACATTAACATGTACATATATACGCATATGCACATATTGTATATATACACATGCACATATGATTACATATATACATAGGAACATATTAATGTTACATATATAATATATATATACATTTTTATAATTTTTTGCTAGTGTTTCTGAAGACATACTGCTGTTGGAATCTGTTTACTTAGCCCTGGCAACTTTTTGCCGTACTTCACACACAGGATCTCTGCACAAATCTGAGTTGTGTTTTGCAGGCATTATGTTTTCATTTGCAGTTTATAGCTGAGGCTTGGTTTCAATGAAACATGATTTGTATGGTTTTATACATTCATTTTTTGCATTCTTATTATATTCAAGAGGAAAAAAGGAAACTTTCTCTATTATACTGCCATAAACATACTAAAATATCCTCTCTTGATGTTTCCCCGTCACAACACCGATTCTCTACCACCCACGCCTTATTCCTCATTTATAATTTAGAGTACTTTTCTTATTTTTTTTTTTAGCAGAAATCAAAGATACCAGGTTCTTATAAACCTTGCAACAAGCTTATCAAATCTTTTTTCTACAACTTAGCCATAGTTGTGAGCAATAACTTATATACCAAGTTGCAATATCCAGCAGACAATTAGAGATAATGAGTTAGGACTTGGCAAAAGGCCAAGATTAGGGATCTATCCATCACTATTAATAATGAGTGTAAGAAGAATCACTCCTGGAATTTTGTGGAGTAGTACTCATGCTAAGAGTAGTTAGCATGTCTAACCTTATGTATAAGTGAAATAGTTGGTCAGCTCTCTACATGGAATTATTTTCCACCAAAATGATTTCTCCTTATGATCTGTGATAATATCTTAAATTAAAAACTTAGGATTTATTCGATTTGATTAGGTATTGTCCCTTGTTAAAATGCAAAAGTCTGTATCACAGGCAACATAATCCTATATGTCCCAAAGTGTGTTCTTTAGAATACTATATTCAAAAGCTGATAATTGTTTTTCTATGACAAATAATAATTTGGGGAAACTAGAGTTTAAGTAAAATTAAGCAAGTTTCTTCTGGGGGGACTTCTTAGCTCCTGTAGTAAGTGCATTGTGATACCTCAAAAAGGTAAAGTATGTAGTATTTCCAAAGCCTATTTGACCATGAAGCCTTTTTAAAATAAAACATCTATTATACTTCTGTTCTTCTTGATATAGTTTTGGAAATTCTTCACAGTATAAGATCATTTCTCATTGACAGAGTTCTGAGATAAGACTGCTAAACGGACCACAAAACATTTCTGTTTTGATAGATGGGTCAGAGGATAAGAGTGTGGGAGAGAGACTGGTATCTCTATGATCAGATCAGCAATATCAGGGGTGGCTTAGGTCTGTACGATTGTCCCGGATTGAGTAGCCAGTAGGGAAGAGGAGCACTGGAAGGCACATGGGAGAATATCAGTTACACCTTTTGGAACTATAATTTTCATGGTATCAGGCAACTAGTGTGGATGACGGATTAGTAGCCTTTGGATTTATGTAAATCTTCTGCAGCTCTTCAACTTGGAAGTCATTTAGAAATATTCCTGTTACAGTGACATTCACCAAGTATATTATTTCTAATTGGTAAAATTGACAGGGAAATATTTCATTTTAGGGAACACAATTTCTATTTTTAGTCAATGAAACCATCATTCTCTCAGTAACTCAGCCTTAAAAATTTGAAATCATCTATGACATTTATGTCTCCCTTGCCCCCATATTAAATCTATCACTGAGTCCTGCTTCATTAATTTTCTTGCATTATTTCCACAATTCTTGCACAGAACTCTCATCTCCCCATTCAAAATCATGCTTCATATTATGGTCAGCTTCATCTTCATGACACCCCCCCCCATTTTTAACAGTCTCTTGTTCAAGCACCTTCATGGATACAGTATCCAAGTTCTTTCAGATGGCATTTAAGGACTTCCATTTCTTAGTCCATGCACACTTTTTCAATCCTGTATTCCACTGTCCCCTAATAGGATCCCTCTGCTCCTGTCAGAATGATCTAAACATTCACTTCCTACTCATTTCCTCCTTTCCCTTACCTCTTCCCCTATCTAAAATTGACCCTTTCTTCAACACTCAGAACAAGCACTATAGCTGGGAAGACTTTTACAATAACATCAGTACATAGTTATATCTACCTCTTCTGGACTAATTGAGTATTTCCCATTTGTACCACTGATTTGGAACTAAGTCCTATATGTCTTGGATTGTTTGTACCTTATCTTCTCAAGTAAATGGTAAGCTCTTTGAAGGAAACAATTCTACCTTATACTTCTTAGAATGCTCTAAAACATAGAAAAAGCTTTGAAGAATTCTAGTAAAACAAATACAAGTTTTCATAAATAAAAATGCTTTAAGTGACTGTATCTTGATCTCTCAACACAAACTTCAGCATAATAAAAAGAACTCCACTTTTTGTTTTCTTCAAAAATTAATCATTTCTCTGTATTTTCATTTTATCTTAGTTCTTGAAATTGCATCTATTTTCCCTGAAATATTATTTACAAGTATGATGTTGCATCCATGACAAAGCCTCTGATTAATAATTAATGAAATTCCCACTTTTATCCGTGATTTTTTATTAAATGAAAAAGAGTAGAGGAATAGCATTTTTTTTCTGTTGAATTTTAAAACAGAATGTGATGCTTTCATGCCAGAGAATCTCCCAAACTTAGCACTTCTCTGTCTCAGAGAACTTCATATTTCCCTAACTGCCAAATGAATAATTCATATTTATAATAAGCAGAGATGTTATTCTTTTTTGGGAGAGTGAGGAACTCATTTTGATGATCCTAAATTGTTTATCAAAACCACCCTGAAAGTGTTGCTTTGATTTCCTTATTGACTAATTATAATTTGAATGTGTTTTGGCACAGCTTATAGTACAGGACCTGATTGCAGATGTCTAGGATAGCAAACCTGCCCTTTCTCATTTTTTAAAAAAGTAAAACCTCTTGGAAAATGTCAGCATTTGGAGTACTAATATGAAATATGTGTCTCCCAGCAAAATTTCAAAGAAAATTAGGAGGCAGCTAGCGTGTGTGTGCGTGTGTGTGTGTGTGTGTGTGTGTGTGTGTGTGTAGGTGAGGTAGCTGTGAAGGAAGAAGGCTAGAACCAGAGTTTCCTTTAAAAAGCACAAGAACAGTTCATCATTAATATGCATATGAGACAACATCATGGTAGTTGCCTGGAAACAAGTAAGAGGGAGTCAAATAATGAAAAGGACTCTGATGCCCCATTGAACCAAATTGAACTTTAAAACTACTAGAAAAAGGGGTGGTGACCAAATTAGCTTACACAATTCAGTTCTTGAAAATGAGCTTAAAAAAACAAAAAAACAAAAAACAAAAAACCGTTGCATTTAATTTGCCTGTCACCTTATCAGACTTTTTTCGATGGAATACTTAGAGGCAGTGTTAATTGGCCAAAGAGTTTAGGGAAATAGAATGGTAAAGGCGGAAGTAAATGTTTTACAGGGCTATTTGAAATCTTGTAAATGATAAAATATCTCTGAGGACAACCCCTCACATTACACATTTATAACCCCACACCTAAATATTCTATACTATTGAAGGAGGTACCTGTTCATCTGACAGTTTAAGACAGTTCTTAAAAATTCCCTGTAACAGCAATGTGAGACAACTTGCTTCAGAAAGTTTGGAGTGACTTCTACAGTTCTTCTCTGTGGTTTTCAGTGGAGGATACAAAATATCACACAGTGGGATGAGAAGGTCCCTCTGGCTAAATACCTCCCCTGGTAAGTACACAGGATACTCTATGTATCAAACTTGACAGGAGTAAGAAAGACAAATGCATATGCTTTTTATAGAAACACCAGATCATTTAAGTGTGAGAAAAAGTGTGATGGAAGAAATTGGCCCAGGAGTTCTAACATTTTATTGCTGAAAAATGAAATTTATGTATGGCATTATGTTTTTTCATGCTATTAAATAGGTCTTTTTCAAGTACTGGAAATTTCTGTATTAAGACTAATGCAGTTTTTGCTTAGTATCATTATGATATGATAGAGTATCAAGTCTCATCTATTCAATAAGTATTGTTATCAATTATGTACTGAGAATCTGTTGCATCCAGGGTCCTGGTCAGGGGGAGATATGAAGATGATATAAGCTCCAATGCCGAAAAGTCGGAGCTCATAGGCCACAGTGGAGAAGTTATGTAAATAAATAACTATAACAGTGCAATAGGTGCTACAAGTTTTTCTGAAACACAGAGGAAATAAATTATTTTTTCTCTAGAAGAATTAGGGAAAGTTTCACAAAAAAGGTATTTGGGTTGGAGCTTAAATAATAAATAAGACATTTCTCCTGGAGAGAAAAGGGAAAAGGGTTGTCCGAGCAAGATAATATCATGTAAAAAAAAAAAAAATCACAGGGCTTCCCTGGTGGCGCAGTGGTTGAGAGTCCGCCTGCCGATGCAGGGGACATGGCTTCGTGCCCCGGTCAGGG
>NC_041234.1:71827656-71836114 GCF_002837175.3 Physeter macrocephalus | reverse complement strand
AACAGTGAGAGGCCCGCGTACCGCAAAAAAAAAAAAAAAGAAAAAGAAATCACAGAAGCCTGAAAAAAAAAATGAGGTAAAGAAGGAAGGATGAAAAAGATGTTACCAAAGTGTTGGGAATCTCTGGTTGCAACTATTGAAAAGCTTTTGTGATCAGTGGACCCCAAACATTGCTGATTATATATATAAAAAAAAAATCTTCTGGGAGCTTTCTTATACAGATTACCTCATCTTAACATTCCCCAATTTCTTAACCCATTCTAGCATCCACTCTAAGTCCAAAAATTTCATCTAAATATAATCAGCTCAGAAAATCCCAAATATCATATTCCAATCACAACAACCTTCTTTATGAAGTACTATTACTATATCATTCTATATAGATCAGCTCTGTCACTAATAATTAGGTAATATGTTACAATAAATTATGGCTTTGGGCAATTAGTAAAGCCTGGCATGATGTTTCCAAAGGTGCCTGGCAGGATAAAGCAAATGTAGCATATGCTGACAATTTGTTACTCTGGGTGATGGGTATATGGGAATTCCTTGTACTATTCTTGAAATTTTTCTGAAAGTTTGTAATTCAATCAAAAATTTTAAAAAGTTACAAAGGTGTCTAAACATGTAATGTCTTTGAATTCCCATAGTGTGTTTGCCATTAGGCAACAACTCAGAAACCATGGTGACCCTAAGAGTTTGTGATTCATTTGGTTACAAATAGTCTGAGTACAGCACCTCTATTGGGTTTTATGCTTGTCAATACGTTTGTCTTATTGTGATCATTTCTCTAACACTGAGGGAGTGGGGGATTATCCAAACATTAATGATGTTCTCATTTTAAGCAAGTTTGCAGTCAGCACTCAGCGTAGGATAATGACCTCAGCCGCAGGCTTTCTCTGTGGTGAGTGGCCTTTCTGAAGTCTGGGACTCTTTTCTGCCCTGGGAAGCCCTCTAGTTGATTCCCCACCCCACTCCTCACCCCCAGTTTAACCCAAGGTTCCTAATATAAAGACTGATCATTGCAGTGCCCTTTTCCCAGCCTGCCTGTCATCTAGAAAAACACTGAGGCTTTTCAAATAAATTCTCGTCCAGCCTGGAACTCTTTACCTAGGAAAGTTTTAAAATCTATTATAGAGTTTCAAGAGTAAATCTAAAACAACCATGAAAGTGCCTTTACATTGGCAAAGAAAGCCTTGGGTAAACTTTTCATGTGCTTCCAAATTCCCTTTCCTCAATAAATCAGGTAAGGGGTGTGAAGGTGCACAAACATGGCAAGGCAAACTATGTTGGTTTGATTTCACTTTTGAAATTAAAATGGGATCATCCTTGATCATGAAGGTCAAATTCCAGACATAAAGCCCTTTGGAATATCTCCATAAAGGCAATGTTGTGTAGTACTTGGTTACAAGAAAAAGAACTGACTGTTACTGCTGTCTGTGTCAGTTTCTGTGAATAAGTCACCTGTTGAATCATTTCCATCTGGGAGAGATAATCAGACTTGTCCTTTGCCTGTTTGGAAATACTTTGTAAGGACAAAAGCTATAAAAAATGTTCGGGTATTTGCTTTCAGAAATACGTAATGAAATTTTATAAAACACCAAGAATTTTTGAAGTCTCTGTGAGAAGTCCATTGAAGGGAAGTTGGTACAAAAGGTGTGTAAAGCTTTCACCACATGGGTGTGGCTTCTTGATAAGGAAATTTCTTGGGTTTCCATCGGGAGCTTCACAATTCTGATTATTATTGTATTTTTGTTGTTAATTGGGGGATAGAGAGAAATTCCTTAGTGTTATTTATTTGGGAGAAGGAGCTAGCTACCTTTGATAAATCTTGGAACCCCTCTGGCCACATAACACCTAGCATAAAGGAAGTCTTACTAAATAAACGTTTATCAAATGGCCACATGAATTAGCATTGTAAAAGCAGATGGGATTTCTTTCTAAGGTGTGTGGTCATCATTTTGCGATATTGATGACAGGGAGTACAGCTTGAAGTTTGGTTTTGAGCCTCTGGGTTCTAAACAGTTTGTTTTACTTCTTATTGGGGGGGGAGGGGAATGGCACCTCAATCCTATAGTGTTCTCAGTGAACATAATGTACATTCTATTTTAATAGCTTTTCATAGTCTCCATTTTTTATTAATGCACCCTGAATATGCTGTGCTTTTTATTGTGAATAACCAATAAAGGATGGCTGTAAAAATACTCATAACACTATACTATTTTCTTCCATACTTTTACCTCCCACTGTAAATTTAGATGCTGCTCAGAAATGCAATTAAAGTAAAATGAACTCACAAAGAAAAACATTTAGGAATACAACAACAGCTCATTCAGCTCCCCGTGGCTTCTTTCACTGGACATTTTCATAATAGCACAATGTTTGCTTGGCTTATTTCTGTATATAATATTATTTGTAATTATCTAATATCAATGGTTAAAAATTGCATATGGAAATTGAAGACAGGCATTTCATAGGTATTTAACTCCTGGGAGCCTGGTGAATATTAGTTACTTGTGATGAGAGGAAAAGGTTACTACTCTGAGATAAAAATGTTTCTGAAGGGTGATTCAATCCCTTGGGATGCATGAGAACTTTACTTTAAATGGTTACTCTCCACTAAGCTACACTACCCCGTAAATATGTTGTCAGCAAGTACTAATTAATCACCAAATATGTGCAAAGTATTTTTTTCATGGCACAGCCCTGGCCCTCAGGCAATGTATAATCTGAGGGAAAATAGAACATAGTTTAGTAAACAATTAATATGCATAAGCAATAACTAGTTTAACACTTACAGAAGAGAAAGAATCTTGCTTGGCTTATTTTCCAAGGAAGTTTTCACTATTACAGGGGGATTTGGGCCAAATCTGGGTCAATTCCTAGGGGTCAGCTAGATGTAGAGTAGTAAAATGACCTTTCACGTTCCAAAGGTAGGAAGGCAGGACTGTATTTAGGAGGACCAGAAGTAAAATCCTTTTTTTTTTTTTTTTTTGGCAGGAATAGAGGCACATGCCCCATGGAACCAAAGAGAAGGCTGGAAAAGAAAGGTCAAGGTAGATTTAGAGATTCTTGAATGCAAGGCTGACAAATTTGGGCTTAATCCTGTAGTTGGTTGAAATCCATGGAGGGTTTTTAAGCAGAAGGGTAACATGATTTAAGAGCATCACACAGTGGCATATGGGATCATGGGAAGGGAAGAAACTGAAAGCAGGGAGGCTAGCAAGTGTTGTATTATCATCCTTAGACCAAGCAGGAGGGCACTCAGACTGGAGCCCGGCACTGTAGAGGGAAACTGCAATTAGAAACCCGGGGGAGTGATATATTGAAGAATACAGGGGTGTCACTGGCACTTGGGATCCAGTCCTCAGTGCTGAACACCTCCTTCCATGACCAAATAGCTATTGTTTCTTTTGTTGTTTGTAATTTTGATTTTACATTCAAAAAATAATTGCCTAACCCAAGGCCATGAAAATTTCTCTATTTTCTTCTAAGAGTTTTGTAGTTTTAACTCTAATATTTAGGTTTTTGATTCACTTTAAGTCATGCCTATTGCTTTTCAGTTGTACTACTTTAACCCTGTCTCATGTGTGTGTATATATGGGTGTGTGTGTGTGTGTGTGTGTGTGTATTTTTATTTGGTATTTTCTGAAGGTGAACCCTGGGCTCTTTTCACTCTATGTTCTGTTTTTTGTTGTTTTTTTTAATACTTCACTCCATGTGTCTTCTGTTCCATATCTGACCTGTCCCCACTCCCCCTCATCTCAAACCTACAGCAATTTTTATAAGCCAGAGCTATAGAATTATGACCTGACGGTGAGTATCTCATGTTTATGAATATATATGTATACACATATACATAGACACATATTAACATACATATATACATACACACATTAACATACATATGTGTACATAGACACATATTAACATATACATATACACACATATTAACATATACATATGTACACATTAACATGTACATATATACGCATATGCACATATTGTATATATACACATGCACATATGATTACATATATACATAGGAACATATTAATGTTACATATATAATATATATATACATTTTTATAATTTTTTGCTAGTGTTTCTGAAGACATACTGCTGTTGGAATCTGTTTACTTAGCCCTGGCAACTTTTTGCCGTACTTCACACACAGGATCTCTGCACAAATCTGAGTTGTGTTTTGCAGGCATTATGTTTTCATTTGCAGTTTATAGCTGAGGCTTGGTTTCAATGAAACATGATTTGTATGGTTTTATACATTCATTTTTTGCATTCTTATTATATTCAAGAGGAAAAAAGGAAACTTTCTCTATTATACTGCCATAAACATACTAAAATATCCTCTCTTGATGTTTCCCCGTCACAACACCGATTCTCTACCACCCACGCCTTATTCCTCATTTATAATTTAGAGTACTTTTCTTATTTTTTTTTTTTTAGCAGAAATCAAAGATACCAGGTTCTTATAAACCTTGCAACAAGCTTATCAAATCTTTTTTCTACAACTTAGCCATAGTTGTGAGCAATAACTTATATACCAAGTTGCAATATCCAGCAGACAATTAGAGATAATGAGTTAGGACTTGGCAAAAGGCCAAGATTAGGGATCTATCCATCACTATTAATAATGAGTGTAAGAAGAATCACTCCTGGAATTTTGTGGAGTAGTACTCATGCTAAGAGTAGTTAGCATGTCTAACCTTATGTATAAGTGAAATAGTTGGTCAGCTCTCTACATGGAATTATTTTCCACCAAAATGATTTCTCCTTATGATCTGTGATAATATCTTAAATTAAAAACTTAGGATTTATTCGATTTGATTAGGTATTGTCCCTTGTTAAAATGCAAAAGTCTGTATCACAGGCAACATAATCCTATATGTCCCAAAGTGTGTTCTTTAGAATACTATATTCAAAAGCTGATAATTGTTTTTCTATGACAAATAATAATTTGGGGAAACTAGAGTTTAAGTAAAATTAAGCAAGTTTCTTCTGGGGGGACTTCTTAGCTCCTGTAGTAAGTGCATTGTGATACCTCAAAAAGGTAAAGTATGTAGTATTTCCAAAGCCTATTTGACCATGAAGCCTTTTTAAAATAAAACATCTATTATACTTCTGTTCTTCTTGATATAGTTTTGGAAATTCTTCACAGTATAAGATCATTTCTCATTGACAGAGTTCTGAGATAAGACTGCTAAACGGACCACAAAACATTTCTGTTTTGATAGATGGGTCAGAGGATAAGAGTGTGGGAGAGAGACTGGTATCTCTATGATCAGATCAGCAATATCAGGGGTGGCTTAGGTCTGTACGATTGTCCCGGATTGAGTAGCCAGTAGGGAAGAGGAGCACTGGAAGGCACATGGGAGAATATCAGTTACACCTTTTGGAACTATAATTTTCATGGTATCAGGCAACTAGTGTGGATGACGGATTAGTAGCCTTTGGATTTATGTAAATCTTCTGCAGCTCTTCAACTTGGAAGTCATTTAGAAATATTCCTGTTACAGTGACATTCACCAAGTATATTATTTCTAATTGGTAAAATTGACAGGGAAATATTTCATTTTAGGGAACACAATTTCTATTTTTAGTCAATGAAACCATCATTCTCTCAGTAACTCAGCCTTAAAAATTTGAAATCATCTATGACATTTATGTCTCCCTTGCCCCCATATTAAATCTATCACTGAGTCCTGCTTCATTAATTTTCTTGCATTATTTCCACAATTCTTGCACAGAACTCTCATCTCCCCATTCAAAATCATGCTTCATATTATGGTCAGCTTCATCTTCATGACACCCCCCCCCATTTTTAACAGTCTCTTGTTCAAGCACCTTCATGGATACAGTATCCAAGTTCTTTCAGATGGCATTTAAGGACTTCCATTTCTTAGTCCATGCACACTTTTTCAATCCTGTATTCCACTGTCCCCTAATAGGATCCCTCTGCTCCTGTCAGAATGATCTAAACATTCACTTCCTACTCATTTCCTCCTTTCCCTTACCTCTTCCCCTATCTAAAATTGACCCTTTCTTCAACACTCAGAACAAGCACTATAGCTGGGAAGACTTTTACAATAACATCAGTACATAGTTATATCTACCTCTTCTGGACTAATTGAGTATTTCCCATTTGTACCACTGATTTGGAACTAAGTCCTATATGTCTTGGATTGTTTGTACCTTATCTTCTCAAGTAAATGGTAAGCTCTTTGAAGGAAACAATTCTACCTTATACTTCTTAGAATGCTCTAAAACATAGAAAAAGCTTTGAAGAATTCTAGTAAAACAAATACAAGTTTTCATAAATAAAAATGCTTTAAGTGACTGTATCTTGATCTCTCAACACAAACTTCAGCATAATAAAAAGAACTCCACTTTTTGTTTTCTTCAAAAATTAATCATTTCTCTGTATTTTCATTTTATCTTAGTTCTTGAAATTGCATCTATTTTCCCTGAAATATTATTTACAAGTATGATGTTGCATCCATGACAAAGCCTCTGATTAATAATTAATGAAATTCCCACTTTTATCCGTGATTTTTTATTAAATGAAAAAGAGTAGAGGAATAGCATTTTTTTTCTGTTGAATTTTAAAACAGAATGTGATGCTTTCATGCCAGAGAATCTCCCAAACTTAGCACTTCTCTGTCTCAGAGAACTTCATATTTCCCTAACTGCCAAATGAATAATTCATATTTATAATAAGCAGAGATGTTATTCTTTTTTGGGAGAGTGAGGAACTCATTTTGATGATCCTAAATTGTTTATCAAAACCACCCTGAAAGTGTTGCTTTGATTTCCTTATTGACTAATTATAATTTGAATGTGTTTTGGCACAGCTTATAGTACAGGACCTGATTGCAGATGTCTAGGATAGCAAACCTGCCCTTTCTCATTTTTTAAAAAAGTAAAACCTCTTGGAAAATGCCAGCATTTGGAGTACTAATATGAAATATGTGTCTCCCAGCAAAATTTCAAAGAAAATTAGGAGGCAGCTAGCGTGTGTGTGTGTGTGTGTGTGTGTGTGTGTGTGTGTGTGTGTGTAGGTGAGGTAGAGGGCTGTGAAGGAAGAAGGCTAGAACCAGAGTTTCCTTTAAAAAGCACAAGAACAGTTCATCATTAATATGCATATGAGACAACATCATGGTAGTTGCCTGGAAACAAGTAAGAGGGAGTCAAATAATGAAAAGGACTCTGATGCCCCATTGAACCAAATTGAACTTTAAAACTACTAGAAAAAGGGGTGGTGACCAAATTAGCTTACACAATTCAGTTCTTGAAAATGAGCTTAAAAAAACAAAAAAAAACAAAAAACAAAAAACCGTTGCATTTAATTTGCCTGTCACCTTATCAGACTTTTTTCGATGGAATACTTAGAGGCAGTGTTAATTGGCCAAAGAGTTTAGGGAAATAGAATGGTAAAGGCGGAAGTAAATGTTTTACAGGGCTATTTGAAATCTTGTAAATGATAAAATATCTCTGAGGACAACCCCTCACATTACACATTTATAACCCCACACCTAAATATTCTATACTATTGAAGGAGGTACCTGTTCATCTGACAGTTTAAGACAGTTCTTAAAAATTCCCTGTAACAGCAATGTGAGACAACTTGCTTCAGAAAGTTTGGAGTGACTTCTACAATTCTTCTCTGTGGTTTTCAGTGGAGGATACAAAATATCACACAGTGGGATGAGAAGGTCCCTCTGGCTAAATACCTCCCCTGGTAAGTACACAGGATACTCTATGTATCAAACTTGACAGGAGTAAGAAAGACAAATGCATATGCTTTTTATAGAAACACCAGATCATTTAAGTGTGAGAAAAAGTGTGATGGAAGAAATTGGCCCAGGAGTTCTAACATTTTATTGCTGAAAAATGAAATTTATGTATGGCATTATGTTTTTTCATGCTATTAAATAGGTCTTTTTCAAGTACTGGAAATTTCTGTATTAAGACTAATGCAGTTTTTGCTTAGTATCATTATGATATGATAGAGTATCAAGTCTCATCTATTCAATAAGTATTGTTATCAATTATGTACTGAGAATCTGTTGCATCCAGGGTCCTGGTCAGGGGGAGATATGAAGATGATATAAGCTCCAATGCCGAAAAGTCGGAGCTCATAGGCCACAGTGGAGAAGTTATGTAAATAAATAACTATAACAGTGCAATAGGTGCTACAAGTTTTTCTGAAACACAGAGGAAATAAATTATTTTTTCTCTAGAAGAATTAGGGAAAGTTTCACAAAAAAGGTATTTGGGTTGGAGCTTAAATAATAAATAAGACATTTCTCCTGGAGAGAAAAGGGAAAAGGGTTGTCCGAGCAAGATAATATCATGTAAAAAAAAAAAAAATCACAGGGCTTCCCTGGTGGCGCAGTGGTTGAGAGTCCGCCTGCCGATGCAGGGGACATGGCTTCGTGCCCCG
>NC_041234.1:71811135-71827259 GCF_002837175.3 Physeter macrocephalus | reverse complement strand
GGAATCTCTGGTTGCAACTATTGAAAAGCTTTTGTGATCAGTGGACCCCAAACATTGCTGATTATATATATAAAAAAAAATCTTCTGGGAGCTTTCTTATACAGATTACCTCATCTTAACATTCCCCAATTTCTTAACCCATTCTAGCATCCACTCTAAGTCCAAAAATTTCATCTAAATATAATCAGCTCAGAAAATCCCAAATATCATATTCCAATCACAACAACCTTCTTTATGAAGTACTATTACTATCTCTGTTTTATTTTTTGTAAGTCCCATCTTTTTTAATTGAAGTATAGTTGGTTTGCAAAAATTAGATTCAGGTATACAGCATAGAGATTCAATATTTTTATGGATTATACTCCATTTAAAGTTATCACAAAATAATGGCTATAATTCCCTATGCTGTACTATCTATCCTTGTTGCTTATTTATTTTATACATAGTAGTTTGTATCTCGTAATCCCATACCCCTAATTTGTCCCTCCCCCTTTCCCTCTCCTCACTGGTAACCACTAGTTTGTTCTCTATATCTGTGAGTCTGTTTTGTTATATGCATTTGTTTATGTTATTTTTTAAGATTCTACATATGTGATAACATAGAATATTTGTCTCTGTATGACTTATCACTAGGCATAATACCCTCTAGGTCCATCTGTGTTGTTGCAAATGGCAGAATTTCATTCCTTTTTATGGCTGAGTAATATTCCATTGTGTACATATACCACATCTTCTTTATCCATTCATCTGTTGATAGGCACTTAGATTGCTTCTATATCTTGGCTGTTGTAAACAGTGCTTCAGTGAACATTGAGGTGCATGTTATTGGCACATAGGAAGGATATGAATTTGGGGGAGGACTAAAGCGCAGACTGTTGTGGGCAGAATTGTGTCTCTCAAAAGAAATGTTCAAATCCTAATCCCAAGTACCTATGAATGTGATTTTACTTAGAAATAGAGCCTTTGCAGATATAATTAACATGAGGTCATACTGGACTAGGGGGGGCCTTAATCAATGGCTTGTATACTTAAAACAAGAAGGGAATTTAGATACAGCCAGATACAGAAGAAAAATGACCATGGGAAGACAAAGGCAGAGATTGGAGTTATACTTCCAGAAGCCAAGGATTGCCAAGGATTAGTGGCAACCACCAGAAGCTAGGAAGAGGCAAGGAAGGATACTCCCATACAGAGAAGATGGTCCTGCCAACACCTTGATTTTGGATTTCAAACTCAGAACTGTGAGAGGATAAAATTTCTGTTTTAAGCCACCCAATTTGTAGTACTTTGTTACCACAAAGTACCCTAAGAAACTAGACCAGTTCATATCCCTTCACCTTACTGAAAAAGTTGCAATGATTTCCCATTATTCTCAAGATGAAGACAGAAACCTTTAACAATTTCTGTCAGACTCTGCAGTTTGACCTTGTCTACCTGAGTTTGACCTTGCCTACCTCTCCAGCCTCATCTCACACAACTCTCTCCCTTACTTCCCACACTCCAGGCATGCTAGCCTTTTTTCCTATGATCAGATGAATCATGGTTAACTCAGTGACTATGTCAGAGCTTACTGTTATCTGTTCTCATGGCACTTTCACAGGTATGAATTTACATTTCTTTCTGTGATCTTGAGATTAGCATTTCTCTTTTTCACTAGATGATAAGCCCTGTAAGACTGAGGACCATGCCTGGTTTTGCTCACAGTTGGTACTTACGTGCCTAGTATAGTGTCTATGTTGTAGTAGACTTTTAGCACCTATTTATTAAATAAAGAATTTAGTGGATGAATGAGTGATAAATGGATAGGATTATCTAGCAGGGTGTTTTCAATAGTCCAGTAGTTTTAGAAAGAGGAAAAGAGGTCACTGCATCTGTCAATTATGATATTGGTGAGCTTAGCAATAGCAGTTTAAATAGCACTGATTACACTAGACTGGGGAAAGAATGAAGGTTAGGGATGTATATATAGTTCTTTTTAAGAATTTTGAGAAAACCATGAAAAGAATACTCTGAATCCTGGGTAACCCAGTAATTTGAAGAGAATGTAGCATCTAGGTAATGATGCAGAAGGAACCAACAAGGAGGACGTATGAATGATATAAGAAAGGAAGAATCCAGAGGCAGTAGGAAGATATGGATAAAGAGCACCAATAAAAGTGACAGATTTTTCAAAGAAGGGGACCTCTTTCTCCAGCAAGCAAGTAGAAGTTAAATACAGGTGCATAAACACATGCATTTAGAAGTAGAAGAGAGGCATGTTAAGAAAGTTGATCACTTACAGTCTCATTTTCCTTCTGCAAAATAGATGCTAGGTCACAAGTGGAGAGTAGTTATGCAATTTTCCTTAGTAACTCTTTAACAATTCTGTGGCAAGAGATAGTAAAGCAAATTTTAGGACTTCCCTGGTGGCACAGTGGTTAAGAATCCACCTGCCAATACAGGGGACATGGATTTGAGCCCTGGTCTGGGAAGATCCCACATGCCACGGAGCAGCTAAGCCCGTGTGCCACAACTACTGAGCCTGCGCACCTAGAGCCCATGCTCTGCAAAAGGAGAAGCCACCACAATGAGAAGACCGTGCACCTCAACCAAGAGTAGCCCCCGCTCGCCGCAACTAGAGAAAGCCTGTGCACAGCAACAAAGACCCAACGCAGCCAAAAATAAAAATAAATAAATAAATTTATCTTAAAAAAGAAAAGCAAATTTTAGTGTTAATTTAGGATTAAAGAGTGGTAGGGTAGGTTGTATAGAAAGACGAAGTTGTAAAGACATCAACTTTGCAGGTGCAGGTGATATTTGTGTTAGTAAAATTGTAGTAAATATAATTATCATATTATATATCATATAATTGCTAAAGTGATTGGCCAACAGCTCCCATATGGTATCTTTTACATTCTGACATGACTGTATATGATTGATTTTTAAAATACTCTGAATCTTGGATAACCCTAAGAAAAAGGCTGCCACCTAAGTTTGTGTTATTCTATACATCCTCCAATAAAATATAGACATCAACCAAAAGAGCAAATAAAACCACACGTAAGCCAGACCTTTAGAATAGCTAGAAGACAGAGAATACTCTTTACTTCAAATTACTTGAAAATAGAAAAATAACCGTTTAGTCAGCAAACATCTCTCAGGCTCCTACTGAAAGTCTTTTCAGAGAGTGAGGAAAGTCTGGAAAAATTATGTGGAAAAGAGAAAAGTAAAGCTAAACTCACTCCCAGAATAAGGAAGTCCACCAAAAGTGTGAAAATACTGAAAAGATATTAGGTAAGCAAGAGAACTGACCTTGGAATTGTGTAAGACTCGTATCTCAGCAGGCCTTACCTCTGGGCATGAAGAGAATAAAGGGAAAGGGAAGATGCTTTTAGAAGACAGGAAGTTAAAAGAGAGAAAATAGAAGGGGAAAAGTTAGAGTCCTAAAAACAAAACAACCAAATAATTAGAGAACACAACTTATCCCCTCATCACTCTCACCACCATCACCAACAAAAAATTCAAAACTACTCACTAAAGAATTTGCACTTGCTGTACTTAAAGAAAGGGACACTTTTGAATTAGAAATCTTATAAACCACCCCAAACATCCATCTCTGCCTATAAAATGAATATGTGAAATCAATTTGTATCTATAAAACTTACTGTAATTATAAACCAGAAACTGAGTCAAAACATTTCAGGTGCTGACCCTACCTCCCCCAAGTAAACAACCATAAAGTAAAAGGAAATTATATAAAAATACTTCGAACTGAATTTAATATCCTCAATTGCTTGGAGAAATGAAAATGTACCTAGAAGGTGAAATTCAAAAACTACAAATAGAAATGGATAAGCAACAGGAAGAAAAGAAATGATGGTTGATTGAACTCATGAAAGAAATCAAAGAGAAGGACAAAATCATCTCAGAAATAAAGATTGTATTTCAAGCTGCTGTGCTCGAAGCAATCTGAATGTCCAATAATATGGTGTTTAAAAGTATCAAATAATGGCTATTTAATAGAAACTATGTGGCCCTTAAATATGATGTGGCAGGAAAGAGTTTTCAGTCTGCTCTGTGAAGTCTTACAGATTCCTCAATTTGATTTAAAACAGCGGTCCTCAACCTTTCTGGCACCAGGGACCAGTTTCGTGGAAGACAATTTTTCCACGGACCAAGGGACGGCCAGGAGGATGGTTCAGGCAGTAATGCGAGTGATGCGATGGGGAGTGGCAGATGAAGCTTCACTCGCTCGCCCGCCTGCCCGCCGCTCACCTCCTGCTGTGCGGCCCTGTGAGGGGCGGGGTTGGGGACCCCTGATTTAAAAGGTTTCCAACAAAGGGAATGAAAACAGGTGTCAGGTCCTTTAGATCCCTATGCAATGGTCCAAATACACCACTCCTGTTTTTACTTACTTTACAGATTGGTCCATTCTGAGATAGAGAAATGTTTTTAAAACTTACAAAGAATATTAAATATCATTGAAAGTTTTTCATGATATATTGACACAAAGCAGGATGTGAAACAGTAAGTATTTGCCATCTGTCTGACTTTGACCATGTATTTAACCTCTCTTTTCCTCATTTTCATTGTTTGAAAATGGGGTTAATAATCACACTTATCTCATAGTATTATTCTGAAGATTAAATTATCTAATTAGCACCTGGAGTTTAACAAGTGCTCTATAATAGAAAAGATTCTCAAAGGAATATACCAAATGCCTACAGTGATTAACTCAAATTATGAGATTACATATAATTACTTCCTCCATTGGCTTATCTCAAGTTTATCATTTTTTCCTACAATGGTCACAGCAAAAGCATAATAGATGTTGTTGAAAGGAATAAAGACACCTCCATAAACAGGCAGCACTATCTATGCTGTACACTGACAATGACTGCCTCTATGGCTTTCGTTACCATCAACAGAACCTGTCACTGACTGAAGCTGTTTCTTTGCCTTATAATCTCAGAAATAGCAATTTTGCTTGTGATTGAAATCAACAAAAATGGCCTGCTACACTGAATGATCATGTTTTTGCAGTTGTGCTTGAGAGTTTGTTGGGACTGTTTCTTTACCCCACACTCAATCAATAATGGCCTCACGTTGTAGCATTCAGTTTCTGTATGTGAAGTGCTGTGGCAGCATTGTTTATAGCTAACTTGATTCAAGGATCTTGTTATTATTTTTGAAATAGGTCATATGGTTATGGAACAAAAAGTGGCCCCCTTTGAATGTTGTTCAATATTTTCATGACTATTTTTTATTTTTATTACTTTTAACTTCCATTTCATCTTTTCCATCTGTATATTAAAATTCAGTTTTACCCACTTATATAGTCTCAATTCTCTTGAACAAAGCTGCTGGCAAAAGAAACCACATTTGTTCCATGTGTGGTTTACCACATAATTCTAAGGTAAGGAATAGGTAAACAGGAATACAAACTAGGCTAATTTATAAACCCAGCAACATTTTAAATGTTATTTTTCCTAGGTAGAGACTTCTAGGTTGAAAGATGTTTGTTTTCTTTCATTCCTTTGACACTGCTATATATAAAATAGATAAACAACAAGGACCTACTGTATAGCACAGGGAACTCCACTCAACTTGCAATAAATAACCTATAATGGAAAAGAATCTAAAGAAAAATAGATATAGATATACATATGTGTAACTGAATCACTTTGTTGTACACTTGAAACTAACAGAACATTGTCAATCAACTATATTTCAATAAAAACTTTAAAAAAACAGTTGAAGAGTGTCAGGAAAAGAATAAATGAAGGTTAAAAAAAAAAGAGTGGTACTGTTGCCAACATTGCATAACATGGATCTCATCATAAGGAATCATCAGAAAACCCCAAAACCAACCAAATTTTACAAAATAGCTAGCCTGTACTCTTTAAATATGTAAAGGTGAATAAAGATTAAGTGAGGCTGAAGAAGTGTTCCAGATTAAAGAAGACTAAAAGACATAACTAAATGCAATGCATGATCTAGAATTGGATCTTGAATGGAAAAAACAAATACCTGTAAAAGACATTAGTGAGTTGATTGGCAAAATTTGCAGTAGGAAATAGTATTTCATAATGTTAACCTTAATTTTTCTGATAATTGTATTGTACTTATATAAGATAATGTCTTTGTTCCTAGGAAATGCACACTGAAGTATTTTTGGAAAAAGAACATAATGTTGGTAACTTACTCTTTAACGGTTGTTTGGGAAAAAGTATGTATACATGTATGTGTATATATATTATATGTTAGAAAGAATGATAAAGCAAATGTGGCAAAATGGTAACAACTGGTGAATCTAGGTAAGGGTAGAAGAGACAAAGGGCTTCTTTGTACTCATCTTGCAACTTTCTGGTAAGTTTTACATCAGCATAAAAAGTTAAAATGGGAGGAGAGGAAGTAAAGATAACAAGTGTTGGCAAATTGAGAATTTGCTGTGAGGAGGAGCAGCAAAAGGGGGCAATTACTGAAGGGGAATGTGAGATCAAGTAGGACTTTTACAAATAATAATAGTAATAGTACTGACAGAATAATAATACTGGTACAGCACTTACCAAGCCCCAGGTATAGTTCTAAGTGCTTTACCTATCTAACTCATTTAATTCCTACACACACACTCACACACACACACACACACACACACACACACACACACACACACAGAGATATTAATGAGGAAACAGAAGCACAGAGCAGTAAAATAACTTGCTGAAGGCCATACTGCAGTATGTGGTAGAAAGTGAGATATTACAGAACGTTTGTATGCTGATGGGAAAGATCCAAAGAGGGAAATAAGAGACAAGGCCATCAGCTGAGAGTAAGGGTGGGAATAGAGATATTAGAGGTTTAAAAGAGAAAGCAGAAGGTGTGATTTAATCTTCATGGACAGTGGAAGAGTAAATTAGTTAGCAAAATGTACTTAGATTGCAAAGCAGTACTAATGACCTGCTTGAGGCTTTATATCATACATTGAAGATGAGATGAGCTGTCATGGTTCTGTTTTTCTCCAGCCATGTCCAATTGCCGGCATAGCATAGAGTAGGTACAGAATTATGGTTTTTTTCCATCATCATGGTAGAGAGAGAAGGAAACAAGGGATTTGAGAGTGTTTGCAATGGACTTGGAAAGCAACAGACCATAGTATTTATGTATGTATGTATGTATGTATGTATGTATGTATTTATTTTAGACCATGGTATTTAAATGGGATAAGGAGGGGAATGAGGATTTGATGGTGAGAGATTGTGAAAAGATGGTAGGATAGAGACATTTTGGGCCCCAGGAAGATAAAATGCTTGCTATTGTTGAGGTACTAGTGGGAATAAGCTGGAAAGATAGAAGATTGTGGTTAGAGATGTGCATATGTGAATCTGAGATTAGGGAGGCATTGTAGTTAGTGGTAATGACAAAATCTAGGGTTATATCTGTGGGACTGGGCAGCTGAGGTAGGTTGGAGGACAAGATCATTGGAGGAAATGATGTTAAGAAATAGAGAAGCCGTGATAGTAGAAGGATCATTAATGTGTATGTAGAAATCACTGAGAATTATGAGTCAAAGCTAGTACCCATGTTCTTTTGATCATTAATTCATTCACTCCCTTAGTCAGTAAATACTTATGAATACTTTTTAATACATTAGGCACTTTACCAGGTGCTAGCAATACAGTAAAGAAAAGACAAAGTCCAGTGCTACAAGAATCTTATATTTTAGTTGGATAGATAGATAATAAATACATGATGTGAGGTAATGCTAATGCTGTGAAGAAAAAAATGTAGAGTCAGTGGATATTTTAATAGATATAAGCATGGATTCATACATTGTTTTAGGTAGCATTTGTGTCAAAGAGCAAGTCATGCAAAGATCAGTGAAAAATGCCTTTAGGCAGAGGACGGAATAAGTACAATGATCTGGAGGTGAGAATGAGCTTGACTTATTCAAGGCCAGTGTAACTAAAGTGAACAAGTGAGAGAGTGGTAGGAGATGATGTTGGAAAGAAAGGTAGGGCACAGCTATTGGGCCATTTTGAGCAGGGTAGTCACGTAATCTTAGTAATTCTTTTTTTAAAAGATTTACTTTGGTTGCTGTGTGAAGGATTGTCTAAGGGAGGGCACAAGTAGAAACAGGGAGATGGTTTATTTAGGAGGCCATTTCCGTAGTCTGGGCAAGGGATGGTGATGGTGGATGGTGATGATGATGTTGATGATGATGAGAAGGAGGATGATGATGAGGATGATGAAAATGTATTACCTGAATTCTTCTCCATTCCACTCTTTACCACAGTTGTTTTAAGTTAGTTCAAAAATATTTAGTGGTCTCTAATGTAGAAAAATAAAAGACCAAGACTTTTTAGTAGAGAGTTGCTTTAGCCTGAAAAATGTTTCAAAAGTGTCACAAGGTTTAGTGTTGAAATTTAAATCCATATAAATTGTTCATGCAAAAAGTGTGGGGCAGTGAAAAACTTTAGAGTGAGAGGTGTAAAATAAAGAATAAAACTGGCTAAGATAGTAACATGATCACCTATGTAATCTTTGCCATATTGAGAGGGACATACCAGGGGAGTTGTATGCTTCTTATCAGACTGTCTTGAAAGAGTCATTGCATTATATTTTCTAAGTTGTGAAGTGTTATTTAAATGTAAATATGTATTGTCCTTATTAATTGAAGTATAGTTGAGTTACAGTGTAGTTTCAGGTGTACAGCAAAGTGATTCAGCTATACATACATATATATATATTTTTTTTCCAGGTTATTTTCCATTATAGGTTGTTACAAGATATTGAATATAGTTTCCTGTGCTATATAGTAGGTCCTAGTTGTTTATCCTATTTTATCTTTTCAGATTCTTTTCCCTTATAGGTTATTATAAGATATTGAATATAGTTCTATATAATAGGTTCTATTTTTTTTTTCTATTTTATATATAGTAGTGTGTATCTGTTAATCACAAACTCCTAATTTATCCCTCCCCCCCTTTCCCCTTTGGTAACAATATTTTTTTTTCTATGTCTGTGAGTCTATTTCTGTTTTGTAAATAAGTTCATTTGTATCATTTTTTAAAGATTCCATATATGTGATATCATATGATATTTGTCTTTCTCTGACTTACATCATTTAGTATGATGATCTCTAGGTCCATCCATGTTGCTGCAAATGATGTTATTTCATTCTTTTTAATGGCTGAGTAATATTCCATTGTGTATATATACACCAAATCTTCTTTATCCATTCATCTGTTGATGGACATTTAAGTTGTTTCCATGTCTTGGCTATTGTAAATAGTGCTGCTATGAACATTGGGGTGCATATATCTTTTCAAATTAGTGTTTTCATCTTTTCCGGATATATGCCCAGGAGTGGGATTGCTGGATCATATGGTAACTCTATTTTTAGTTTTTTAAGGAACCTCCGTACTGTTCTCCATAATGGCTGCACCAATTTACATTCCCACCAACAGTGTAGGAGGGTTCCATTTTCTCCACACCCTCTCTGACATTTATCATTTGTCGACTTTTTGATGATGGCCATTCTGACTGGTGTGAAGTGGTACCTCATTGTAGTTTTGATTTGCATTTCTCTAATAGTTAGTGATGTTGAGCATCTTTTCAAGTACCTCTTGGCCATCTGTATGTCTTCTTTGGAGAAATGTCTATTTAGGTCTTCTGCCCATTTTTGGATTGGGTTGTTTGTTTTTTTGATATTGAGCTGTATGAGCTGTTTGTATATTTTGGAAATTAAGCCCTTGTTAGTCACATCGTTTGCAAATATTTTCTCCCATTCCATAAGTTGATTTTTGTTTATGGTTTTCTTTGCTGTGCAAAAGCTTTTAAGTTTAATTAGGTCCCATTTGTTTATTTTTGCTTTTATTTCCATTACTCTAGGGGATGGATCCAAAAAAATATTGCTGCAATTTATGTCAAAGAGTGTTTTGCCTATGTTTTCCTCTAGGAGTTTTATAGTATCTGGTCTTACATTTAGGTATTTAATCCATTTTGAGTTTATTTTTATATGTGGTGTTAGAGAATGTTCTAATTTCATATTTTTACGTATAGCTGTTCTGTTTTCCCAGCAGTACTTATTGAAGAGACTCTTTCCTTGATTGTATAATCTTGCCTCCTTTGTCATAGATTAATTGACAATAAGTGCATGGGTTTATTTCTGGGCTTTCTATCCTGTTCCATTGATCTATGTGTCTGTTTTTGTGCCAGTACTGTACTGTTTGGATTACTATAGCTTTGTAGTATTGTCTGAAGTCAGGAAGCGTGATTCCTCTAGCTCTGTTCTTCTTTCTCAAGACTGTTTTGACTATTCGGGGTCTTTTTTATTTCCATACAAATTTTAAAATTATTCTAGCTCTGAAAATTGCTCTTGGTAATTTGATAGGTATTGCACTGAATCTGTAGATTACCTTGGGCAGTATGGTCATTTTAACAATATTGATTTCTCCAATCCCAAAACACGGTACATCTTTCCATCTATTTGTGTTGTCTTCAATTTCTTTCATCAACGTATTATAGTTTTCAAAGTACAGGTCTTTGCCTCCTTAGTTAGGTTTATTCCTAGGTATTTTATTCTTTTTGATGCGATGGTAAATGAGACTGTTTCCTTAAGTTCTCTTTCTGATATTTTGTTGTTAGTGTATAGAAATGCAACAGATTTCTGTGTATTAATTTTGTATCCTGCAACTTTCCTGAAGTCATTAGTGGGCTCTAATAGTTTTCTGGTGGTGTCTTTAGGACTTTCTATGTATAGTATCATGTCATCTGCAAATAGTTTTACTTCTTCCTTTCCAATTTGGATTCCTTTTATATCCTTATTTTTTAAGTTTCTGATATGGAAGAAGGAAAGCTCATTTCTGGTAAAGACATAAAATAATATGATTTTCCTGCCTTTGGCTTTGCTGGTATTAGAGAAGGACAGTGTTGGATAAAGAGTGTAGTTGTTCTAGAGAGGAAAACCTGAAATGAAAAAGGAGAAACTGGAAGTAAAGGTACTACTCTGTCTCAAGGAGCAAAAAAATGGCTGTTATAAGCTGTTAATGGGTGCAGAAACTGTTACAACACCAGAGCCATAGAAGTGCAAAACAAAGGTTTATGATTCTGACAAAAAGAAAGGTTTTCAACTGATCTGTTGTAGAAACAGAAAAGTGTCAATATAGGTCTGGGTTTTTAAAAAATATTTCTTTGTTCTTGCTTTCAATTATCCTTAATTACTACATCTCTTTAATGGCATATATGTTTAATATAAGGTAATATTTTAATAGTTAATTTGTCCAATAAAAAGCAATACTGAGTGTATTCCATGATGCAGTGGGGAAGGATCTGAAAATTACAGAAGTTAAAATAAGGTCTCTGTCCTCTGCAACCTTGAAATTAACAGTACAGTGGTTATCTCTGGAGATATCAATGAAATGGAAACTTTTACTCATATAGACCAAGATACCTGGTAATGCCATAAAGATAATTACCCTATACTATTCAGTCAAGAGCCCAGAGGTCTTAGGGCTATGCCTGCCTGATTTAGTTATATATAGTGACTCAGAATTTAAAACCTCAGAATGTTTATGTGTTTCACTTGCTTGGAAAAAAGCAAGTGCCAATTTTTTTCATAGTCCTTCTTTTACTTCTTTTGAATGCCTTAGAGAACTAGATATTTAAAAGAAGTACCCATTTTTGTTACGGTTACCAGCTGGTTCAATAAACAGGAGTATGCTAGATAAAACTGCAGAGCAAATAAGAATCTATGGAATGCCTATTGGTAATGATCTATATTGCAGCTTATATATTTATTTACATTACATTTCAAAGGGTATTTGCATATATCTTGCCACCATTTTACAGGAAGAAGAACTGGAAACTAGGACCAAAAATAAGATTTAAGGGCAACCATTATAGCTAAAATGCAATGGAAATTAAAAATGAACATCTTTTTAAATGAAAATGTAGAGCAAGATTTACTAATTCGAGAAGATCCAATTTGGGGCTGTCTTTCCTTTTTATCTTCATTCATGGGGTGATTTGTTAGATCCTGACACACTGAATTATAGATTTACCATTTCCCCCTAAAATAAATTTTATTAAATTACTTTTGACAAGCACACACTAATGAAGAAAAACATGGGGAATGATAATATTCCCTACCTTTATGGAAAAAAATGATGATATAATCCACGCATTGCTGCTTGATTATTTAATTGCCAGACATCACCCAAGCTGAAACAAAATAAACAGGAAATTCCTGTTGACTTCCCATTGGGTGTGACCAAATCCCATCTCTCCAGCCTGGGGTTTTGAATAAAGACACTAAGAAAAGGATTTGGCTAATCCATTGAAAACAGCTATGGAATGTAAAAAAACAGATGTATCCCATCTTTTTTATATGAACAGGAAACGTCTAGGGTGCAGAAACAGTCTGTCTTGCCACATTGTATAATGCCTTACCCATATGCTCTTTTATTTGTTTTTTCTTGCTCCTACTTGTTTTTCATTTCTCCTCTTAATTTTCATATAAGGGTGAAGTATTTTCTGGTTTTTAGAAAACTGACAGAGGAGGGAATATGTTACATGTCAATGATTAATTTTAGTGTTAGTTTATATAATTAGGCACAAGGACTACATGAAGTTGCTCAAGTTTTGAGATACCATTAAATTCTCCTTCCAAAGCCTTGTCCAAGGCTTTCCTGGTTACAGAAAACATCTGATCACTCTGCCTATGAAGGCTCCTTTTTCTCATGCCCTTTAATAATAAGTATCATGTGCATTGTGTTTTGTCTGTTTTATTTTTATTTTCTGTTTTTCTATTCATCAGGTATAGTGCCTTGAGTTGCAGATATTTAAAATCCCATTTTCCTCTCTTCATTTTCTTTCTTTCCTTTCCTCTCCCCCCAAGCCTGTGTAGCTCAGTTTCAATCAGTATTTCAGGTCACAAAAAAAGTACATTTCTGCTTCATTTTCATCCTTTACCTTTAGTCAAGGCACTCCTTTGTATGTCTTATATCCTTCTAAAGCTATGCATTTGTGGAAGGGCCAAGGCAGGGGAGAGGGGTCATCATGCATATCAGGATCAGAGTTAGTTGTCAGTTCCCCGAGGATAGTATTTCAGTCCTAGGCATATCCTTGCCAGTTATTTATAGTGTAAATGTTTGTTGAACACATAGTGCCATTGTATTAGGGTTCTCTGGAGAAATAGAACCAATAAATATATACATCCTATTGGTTCTGTTTCTCCAGAGAACCCTAATGATAAATCATAGTCCTTATAATAAATAAATATCATACTAACATATCACTGTCCTTATAATAAATATATATATTTATAAATAAACAAGGTTTTTTATATATATAATATATATTTTCATGATAAAAACCATGATTTATTATAAGGAATAAGTCCCAATATCGGCAGAGAGAATAAACTGGAGAGCCAGGAGATCTGATGGTTTAGTTCTAGTTCGAGTATGAAGGCCTGAGAACCAGGAAAGCTAAAGGTGGAGTTCTGGTCCCAAGGCCCACAGGCTCAAGACCCAGGAAGAGCTAATATTTCAGTTCGAGTCCAAAGGCTGGTGAAAACCCAGTGTCCCAGTTTGAGGACAGTCAGGCAGGAAGAATTTTCTTTTACTCAGAGGAATATCAGCCTTTCTTTCTATTTAGGACTTCAGCTGATAGGATGAGACCCACCCATATTGGGGAGGGCAATCGCTTTATTCAGTCTACAGATGCAACTGTTAATCATATCCAAAAACACCCTCACTGACACAACCAGAATAATGTTTGACCATATATCTGGGCATCCCATGGCCCAGTCAGGTTGACAAATAAAATTAACCATGACATATCCCTAGTAAACTAATTCAGATTTTGATTGATCCTGACCATCAAGGAGAAATTAGACTGCTATTCCACAATGGAGATAAGAAATAGTATGTCTGCATGGAATACAGGAGATCCCTTAGGGCATCTCTTAGTAATATCATGCCCTGTGATTAAGGTCAACGGAAAGCTACAACAACCCAATTTTGGCAGGATTACTAATGGCCCAGACCCTTCAGGAATTAAAGTTTGGGTCACTCCACCAGGTAAAGAACCATGACCAGCTGAGGTACTTGCTTGAGAGCAAAAGAAATACAGAATGGGTAGTAGAAGAAGGTAATTATAACTACCAGTTATGACCACATGACCAGTTAAAGCAACTAAGACTGTAATTATTATGAGTATTTCTTCCTTATTTTGTTAGGAATGTGTGTGTTTCAAATATCTTCATTTTCTTTCTTCTCTTATGGCCTTATCTTGAAACATAAGATGTATTGATTTTATATTCTAGTGTTTAAGTATGGATAACTTTACATCATCGTATTTAATGAGGGGATATTGAAGAGAAGACTGAACATCACCCAAGGACTTTACATCCTCTCTTGGGGAAAGAGTTAGTGCATTTTCAGTTGTACTCAGAATAATCGTATCATGTTAGATGGAAATATAACCTTGTTATTCTCTTTATTTGGAGATTAAATATCATTTAAAGAGATGCATATGGATGCCAAGTTGACAAGGGGTGGTTTTGATGGTTAACTTTATGTGTCAACTTGGCTGGGCTGTGGTGCCCAGGTATTTGGTCAAACATTATTTCATATGTTTCCGTGAAGGTGTTTTATGAATGAGATTAACATTTAAATCAGTGGACTTTTAGTAAAGGAGATTACTATCTGTAATGTGGGTGGGCTTTATCCAATTAGTTGAAGGCCTTACTAAAACAATGACTGACCTCCCTCAAGGAAGTAGAAATTTTACCAAGAGCCTGCTTTGAACTTGGACTGCAACTCTTCCCTGGGTCTCCAGCCTGCTAGCCTACTCTGCAGATTTTATATTTGTACCTCTACAATCACATGAGCTAATTCCTTAAAATTGACCTCTCTCTCTCTTTACCCCTCTCCACCTGCTCCTGTCTCTGTCTGTCTCTTTCTTTGTCTCTCATGTATATGTATATATGTATGTGTGTGTGTCTGTGTGTGTATATAACATATATATGATACATATCCTGTTGGTTCTTTTTCTCTGGAGAACCCTGAATAATACAGTATCTTCATGCATTATGGGTGGGAATTTAAATGGTATAATTACTGTTGACACAGTATGGCAGTTCCTCAAAAAGTAAAATATAAAATTATCATATGATTCAGCAATTCCACTTCTGGGTGTATACCCCAAAGAATTGAAAGCAGGGACTCAAACAGATATTTGCACACCCACATTCATAGCAGTATTTTTCACAATAGTCAAGAGGTGGAAACAACCCAAATGCCTGTTGATGGATGAATGGATACATAAAATGGGTGTGTAACTACAATGCACTATTAGTCATCCTTACAAAGGAATGAGATTCTGACACATGCTACAACATGGATGAATCTTGCAGACATTGTGCTATGTGAAATAAGCCAGACATAAAAGGACAACTATTGTATGATTCTGCTTCAGTGAAGTACCTAGAATAATCAAATCATAGAGACAAAGTAGAATAGTGATTGCCATGGGCTGGGGAACAGGGGATCGGGAGATACTGTTTAATGGGTATAGAGTTTCAATTTGGCATGACGAAAAAGGTTTCCGGAGATGGATAGTGTGATGATTTCACAGCAATGTGAATGTACTTAATATCAATGAAGTGTACACTTAAAAATTATTAAAATTATAAATATTATGTTGTGTACACTTTACCACAAAAATATAGTTAGAGATTTCCATTTTATTATTTCTTAGATTTAGGAAATTTTTATTATATGACATTAAAACTGAATTCTGCCTTGGATCAAAGCCTATTAGGAATTTTTCTGAATTATTTTAAGATCTGAATTTTGTTTGTGTCAATGTAGCTTATTTATTTATTTTAATAAATAAATGTATTTATTTTTGGCTGCTTTGGGTCTCCGTTGCTGCACGCGGGCTTTCTCTAGTTGAGGCGAGCAGGGGCTACTCTTCATTGCAGTGTGCGGGCTTCTCATTGCAGAGGCTTCTCTTGTTGCGGAGCACGGGCTCTAGGTGCGCGGGCTTCAGTAGTTGTGGAACATGGGCTTAGTAGTTGTGGCTCATGGGATCTAGAGTGCAGGCTCAGTAGCTGTGGGGCACGGGCTTAGTTG
>NC_041234.1:71775057-71811029 GCF_002837175.3 Physeter macrocephalus | reverse complement strand
GCACGGGCTTAGTTGCTCCGTGGCATGTGGGATCTTCCCAGACCAGGGCTCCAACCCGTGTCCCTTGCATTGGCAGGCGGATTCTTAACCACTGCACCCCCAGGGAAGCTCTGTGTCAATGTAGTTTAGAATGAATGGGACTGAATGAACTTTGATTATTCTTTTTGTATATAGACCTCTTTCATATATAGACCTTTTTGTTTGTGTTAAAGTTATCTGAAACTATTCCAACCTCTGTAATATAAACTGTCATGTGGGACAAATTTAAGATGGCAGGCAGTGCTTCTATAGGAAACATAGTTTTGCCAAATGAACATCACTCATGGTGGATGTGACCCTGTTCATGATAGATTATGGCAGAGGGGCACAGTGAGAGTATAGGAGTTCAGATACCTCTGTCACTGTCCTAGAATTAATCACATTAGTCACAGCCCATTTAGTCACACTTTCTGTGCCCCGATAATTAAACTGAATAATTATTTAAGGCTATCTAAAGCAATTCTAACCTCAAAATTCAAACCATTCTCTTAGTGTATCAGGCAATAGAATGTGAGGTTAACACATTAATAAATGAAGAAAAAATTGTTGCGTGTGGTGATAGTTCTCAGATAGTTTTGGCTTTAGGAAACAGAGCAAATTTATGACATAAATTTGAGGAAAAATCAAAGCAGTTGTGATACAGCAGCTCAAATATACTGGGCAGATTCAAGGTAAATAACTGGTAAAATGAATTGTTCAGAAAAGGTATTAAGTGGTTAAATAGAAATGAACACAAATTTAATTGTTTGCTGCTATGAAACTATCCAATAAGACAACATGTGAGCAAGAAATATGTTGGCAAAAAATATATCATCAAACAGCCTGATCTGATATCTAGGTTATGTGAACAACTTGTCACAGTTCAGAGGCAGACCATTGTGAAAAACAACAACAGCTAGTTAAATACAGCTAAAATTTATGCCATCCAGCATGAGGTTAAAGAAACATTTGGATTTAACCACACCACAAATAAAAGAGGCCATGCTGATAATGAATTTGGAAATTGATTATATATTCTCAAATAACAGAGAAAGGTGAAGAGCCATCAGTGATTACAAATGAAAAACATGATGCTCTATAGTTCTTTTTCTTCATTTATTAGGAAAATATTTTGGCCATGAGTGAATTTAGGAATACTAACCAGATACGAACTGAATCAGAGTCTCTGGGGCTAATGAATGCCATTTTTAAAAAGTAACCATATGATTGATTCCCTTTTGTGCTAAGGTTTCAGAATCACTAGAATTGACATAAATTCTGGAGTTTGAAAAAACTTAAAACAAATCCTGACTCAGTCACTTAGTGAGCTGACTCTCATCCCTCTCTTGCTAACTCCTGGCTTTTAAGACCTCTTATACCACCTGCTCCCCTTCACCAAAATGCCATTATATCATCCTTTCCCAGTTGAACATGCTCATCCACTTTGTATTTTGTTCTCTGTCTCTGGACATGTCTCTGGACAAAGAATGTTCCCTCAATGGTATTGCCATCTCCTTCCTTTAAAGCACATGTACATTTATCTATTTGACAATCATTTCATATTCCTTTGTTACCAATCTTCAGTCTTAAGATTGCTACCAGTCTTGTATACATCCAAAAAACAAACAAAGCAAACAAAAAATGAAAGCACTAATTCGAAAAGATAAATGCACCCCAATGTTGATAGCAGCATTATCTACAATTGCCAAGGTATGGAAGCAACCTACATGTCCATCAACAGATGAATGGGTAAAGATGTGGTGCATATATATATGTATACACACACACACACACATACACACACACACAGTGGAATACTACTCAGCCATAAAGAATGAAATTTTGCCACTTGCAACAACATGGATGAACTTGGGGGTGTATTATGCCTAATGAAATAGGTCAGACAGAGAAAGAAAAATACTTTATGATATCCCTTATATGTGGAATATAAAAAAATAAAACTAGTGAATATAACAAAAAGGAAACAGACTCACAGATATAGAGAACAAACTAGTGGTTACCCGTGGGGAGAGGGAAGGGAGAAGAGGCAAGACAGGGGTAGGGGATTAAGAGGTACAAACTATTATGCATAAAATAAATAAGCTATAGGATATATTGTAAGTATAGCAAAGGAAATATAGCCAATATTTTATAATAACCATAAATGGAGTAGAACCTTTCAAAATTGTGAATCACTATGTTGTATACCTGTAACTTATGTAATATTGTACATCAAGTATATCTCAATTTTAAAAAATTAATTAAAAAGATTGCTACAAGTCTTGCTCGCCAAGCTTGTTTGATCTGTGGTAGGCATTTCCTTCTCAGGCCTTCAAAGATCTGGTGTTTACTATTGTTTTATCTAGTTTATTGCCATTGTAGCAACCTCAACTCAAATTCACAAACTCCAGTGTTAGAGATTAGGCAGATTCCTAAAAGTGTGTCTGGGGACCATCTGCATGGAAATCATATGAGATGTTTGTTAAAAGTTTTGATCCTGGGCCCCGTACTCAGTTCTGCCCAAAGGGTCTCTGGGAGTACAATCCAGAGATTTACATTTAACAAGCTCCCAGATGATTTTATTATACCCTGGAGCTTAAGAGCCACTGATAGAGAATGATTCCCTGGCTTGAAAAATATATACCTCTAAAAGAGAGGAAATAATTATGGGCCAATACCGTAAGACTCCAGGGAAATGGGCACTGAACTGACAATCCAGAGTCCTGGGGTTTAGTGTAATCTCAGTTCTGCCACACCAAAATATGTTTAGCAAGTAATTTCCCATTGTGGACCTCAATTTCCTAAATGTGTTAAAAGAGCAAGTCAAAGGAAACGTATTACTTACTGTGTACCAGATGTTTTATATATTTTTACCTCATCTGTTCCTCAAAGCATCCTGTTAGTTAGGTACCATTTTACAGATGAAGTGAGCCTGGGGGAAATGGAGTAACTTGCCCAAGGTTGCATAATCTAATGAGTGGCAGAGATATGTTTCAAATATAGGTGGGCTTGGCTCCAAAGCCAGTCTTCCCTCCACTATGCACATCTGCCTTTTAAACTTGAACTTGAAATGGTTTCAGTTGGTCCTTTCCACCTCCTAACATTCTGTATTCTTATGCAGTAGTTCTCTGGCCAGTGCTGATACAACTCAGATAATAATATTCTTATTAGTTTTATTATAAATATGCAGTTTATGTTGGAGAATTTTAGAGATTAAATTCATTGAAGAACTAGGAAACAGTGGTCAAATTACCAATCAAAATTCACAAAGGCAGCAAATCATGGGTGAATAAAGTACTGATGACCATAAACCAAGTTTACCTAAGCAATTGCCTATTTTTTGCCTTTGCTTTTCTCAGAAACCATTCACTCCTGATGTTTGTCAAGCAAATTAGACTACTCCTTTTGAATGTTCAGTGCAATTCATATTTACTTCTCATGACATTTAGTATAGTCCATCTTATATGATAGTTTTTGCATTTTCTCTAATAATAATTTATGTAGATGCTCCACCCTCAAGGTAGTGGAACCCAGCTCCCCACTCCTCAAGTGTGAGCTGTGCATAGTCATTTCCTGATGTCAATATGGAAAGGGTCAAGAAAGGGCACCTTTATAATGGTTAATCCTGATTAGCACTACCTCAGCAGGTGATCAAGATTAACATCATTGACACATCATGTTGATAGTATGTACTCTTGCTATGTGATGGGAATGGCACTTTACCTCTGTGAGCTTCCTTCCCTAAATCCATAACCCTAATCTAATACTGAGAAAAACATCAGGCAAATCCCAGTTGAGGGATATTCTACAAAATATCTGACTGGTACTCCAGAAAACTCTGAAGTTCATTCCAAATAAGGAAAATCTGAGAATCTGTCACAGACAAGATGTGCCTAAGGAGACATGACAACAAAATGTAATGTGGTATCCTGGATGGGATCCTGGAACAGAAGAAGACGTTAGGTAAAAAACTAAGGAAATATAAAGTGTGGACTTTAATTATAATATATCGATATTGGTTCAATGATTGTAACAAGTGTACCATACTAATATAAGATATTGATAATAGGGGAAATTGGTTGCAGGGAATGCAGTAACTCTCTGTACTCTCTTCATAATTTTTCTGTAAATCTAAAACTATTCTAAAAGGCTCATTTAAAAATTCATTTGGCCATGAAATAGAGTTGCCATATGATCCAGCAATCCCACTCCTGGGCATATATCTGGATGAAATTATAATTCAAAAAGATACATGCACCCCTGTGTTCATAGCAGCACTATTCACAATAGCTAAAACATGGAAACAACCTAAATGCCCATTGACAGATGAATGGATAAGGAAGATGTGGTATATATAAATATATACAATGGAATACTACTCAGCCATAATAAAGAATGAAATAATGCCATTTGCAGCAACGTGGATGGAACTAGAGATTATCATACTAAGTGAAGTAAGTCAGAAGAAGACAAATATCATATGATATCACTTATATGTGGAATCTAAAATATGACACAAATTAACTTATCCATGAAACAGAAACAGACTCACAGACATAGAGAACAGACTTGTGGTTGACTAGGGGGAGCAGGGTCGGGGAGGGATGGAGCAGGAGTTTGGGATTAGCAGATGCAAACTATTATACATAGAATGGATAAACAACAAGGTCCTTCTTTATAGCACAGGGAACTTTATTCAATATCCCGTGATAAACCATAATAGAAAGAATATTAAAAAAGAATGTATATATATGTATATGTATAACTGAGTTACTTTGCTGTACAGCAGAAATTAACATAACATTGTAAATCAACTATATTTCGATTAAAAAATTCAGTTGGCCATAAAAAATTATTTAGAAAATGTAAGTGACTAAGGTTACTTGGACTACCTCAATTGTATGCCATAGATTTGTTAGCACGAAGAGAATGGTTTGCTTAGAACCTTACTAAGAATCTCTTAGTTTGAGCATCCACCAAGAAATTGAAGAAAAACAGCCCTGTACTTCCTAACTGTAGGTAACTCTAATTCAATAAAAAAGAACTTCTGATTATAATTCAGCAACCTGCCTCTTCTGTCAACTGTACATTTATCTTCATTGTGAGCAGTCCCAAGTGCACATCAAATCCAGACCATATGCATTGCTAGTAATTTCTTCCCCTAGACACATACTGCTGAATGCAGTCTAAGTGTGCTACATCCAGTGCCCTTGTGTATGTTGTAGCTATCTCATTCTGGCTAGCCTGTAGCAGAGCATTTCTGCTTAAAAAAATAAATGAAAAAAAAAAACATGCTTAATTTTTTTCTTTGCTATAATTCTTTAAAATCTTCTAGGAAGTGTATATATGTCTATGCCACTCTCTCACTTCATCCCAGCTTATCCTTCCCCCTCCCCGTGTCCTCAAGTCCATTCTCAACATCTGCATCTTTATTCCTGTCCTGCCCCTAGGTTCTTCAGAACCATGTTTTTTTAGATTCCATATATATGTGTTAGCATACGGTATTTGTTTTTCTCTTTCTGACTTACTTCACTCTGTATGACAGACTCTAGATCCATCCACCTCACTACAAATAACTCAATTTTGTTTCTTTTTATGGCCGAGTAATATTCCATTGTATATATGTGCCACATCTTCTAGATAGCTAGAGGGAAGCAGCCGCATAGCACAGGGAGATCAGCTCGGTGCTTTGTGACCACCTAGAGGGGTGGGATAGGGAGGATGGGAGGGAGACACAAGAGGGAGGAGATAAGGGGATATATGTATACGTATAGCTGATTCACTTTGTTATAAAGCAGAAACAACGCACCATTGTAAAGCAATTATACTCCAATAAAGATGTTTAAAAAAAATCTTCGAGGAAAACATCATCTCTTTATATATCGTTGTGTAAGACTCAGATTTGGAGTTTGTGAGCAGATCCAATGTTGCTTTTTGTGAAAAGTCTTGGTCCTACCATCATATATTCCTAAGCCTTTTTCTGGGATGAGAAGATATGGTCCTACAAATAGCTTAGAAGGCAAGTCGGATTTTTCTGTTTTCAGAACAAGCATTAATTAATCCGCGAAATGCTTTTATTTAAATGACACTTCTTTTAAACAAACTGTTAAGCAGCGGAAGTTGTAGTGAATTCCAACAGACCACTCTCAGCTCTCCAGAGATTGAGTGTACCTCGATTTATAGCTATGAGGTAGTTAAGTGAATTAAGATGGGTCAAGTTCTTAGAATAGTGTCTGACATACTATAAATGCTATATGAGTGTTCACCATTACTATGAAAGTACCTTATACATACCGATTGCACATGCAGGAGAAATAACTGTCATTAGCTACAAACAATTGCTCCTGTTGGGAAAGAGTGCTGGTGGTGAGCCTCATTCTCAGTGATCTTGAAGGGTCACTGGGAGGTGATTAATGGCAGGAATCTCAAAAGATGATTCCATAAAACAAATGCCAGGACATCAATCCTCATGATTAAGAATCTCTGATTATGTATTTTTAACATAATTAGTCCCCAAATTGCAGGAGTCTTAGTTTCTTTTTGAGCATAAGTCATAACAATAAGCCTCCTCTCAAGGCAGTTTACAAGAGTGTCTCATGTATTTTCTCATTTGATCATCGCAACAAACCTGTGCAGTCAGTAGGAAACTAAAATAGAGCAAAATGTTGGTGCAACTATGTGGAATATACTACCTGTCTTATAATTTCTGCCTTCACATTTGGTGAAAATTTAAGGCTAGAATTGGATTTTTTTCTTTACATATTATGTTAGCATTTTGTGATGTCATTACATAAAAATAAGTTGCTGGTTCTGAATGTAATCCAATTAAAGTCCTGAGATTTTTGAAAATATTTATGAATGCTTAGTTTTCATTGCTTTACTATTTATAAGAGCATTTTCTACAATTGTGGGTAACAGTGGCCATCCTATAGTAAAAATGTCATAGTTTATGATGTTCTAGGTCAAAAACCAAAGCCCAGACCTTCAAAGCCATAGTGAAGTGGAACTGAATTTATCAGATAATATTTATCAGATAATTTAGAATCCCTCATTCTTCTCACCTTCATATTTTTTGGGGATAGGTGATTGATTTAATCTTCTACTATACCTCACCTGAGGAAATACGCGTTCCCAAATACTTTTATTTGCCCCAAATGTGTAGTATCTAGCAGATTCTCTGTCTAAATTTAAGTGCTCAGTATTTGTTGAATGTGTTTGAATATATCAGCCCGTGAGGACTTTAACCACGAATTGTGAAGAAGAGGTTATTAATCATTAAAGAACATGTTAACTGTTCTCCTTGAAATTGTAAATTTTTGTACATCCGCAGTGCCTGGAGAAGATCTATAGCTTTCATCAGATCCTTCAAAGAGACTTTCTATTAAAAAGTTTGTTAAGAAGGATAAGTAAAAGCACAATAGACCTAATCCCAAATCATCCCCATTTTGCATTGATGCATACCAGATAGTTAGAAGGAAACCAGTGTTATTTGGGTAACATCTTTCATAGTTAAATAACTTAATGTTACTTTCAAGTTTATACTCAGATATTACCTTACCAAAGAAATCTCTCCTGACCAACCTTCATAAAACAGTAACTGTTTTCATTCTCTTACTATCACTCCACTTTATTTTTTTTAAAGAATATAGCAGCAACTGAAATAATGTTTTTGTTTGTCTCTCCAAACTGCCTCCTTTATTAGAATGTATGAGCCATCATAATAGAGACTTTGCATTGCTCATTCTCTTATCTTCAGAGCCTAAAACTGTGCCTGGGGAAATAGCAGATGATCAATAAATATACGTTGATGACTACATGAACTAATGCTAAGAAAAAACTGTTAACTCCTGAGCAACCAAATGTGTATGAAGCTTAGTTAACAATCATGAAGTGACCAGTAAAATACAATAATCCATCAAAAACAATGTCATAAATAAGTATCACCTGTTTCAAAACGGGTATGAAATGGCTAGATAACAATACTAGGTTCTTCTGCAGCTATAGATTTTGGTGTGGCTCATTGTGGGAGCCATTTTCAGCTCTTTCCAAGCTAAAAATATACTTTAAAAATTAAAAGAAAATGGTTTCTATTGAAATTCTTGTATTGATTTAGTGAGGTCATAAAAAATTTAGAATTGAACAGAGAGATACATAAAGCATATATGACTCAGAGTACTGTGACTTGAAGGTGTACATTACTGCCTAAATAATGATGTGATTCCTGGCATGAAAAGTATCTATTCCAGGAATTTTGTAAAGTGCATTAAAGTAGAACAAACATTCGGAAATTTCACAACAGAATGGATCTAAGCAGTAGCTATGGCTAGAAACATACTAAGTGAAGAGTGTACTAGAAGTTTAAATTTTGAATTATTGTAGATCAAAGAATTACAAGAAAATATGAAGTACACAGGCCTAAACTTAACAGAAAATATACAGAGTCTATATGATGAGAACTATAAAACTTTCTTCAGAAAAACATAATGAAAGTTTAATAAATGGGGAACTATATTCTTGTTGCAGTTTTATCAGTTTTTGCTTTCTGTATTTTGAAGCTCTGCTATTAGGTGCATAAACATTTAGGATTTTTTTTGTCTTCTTGTTGAATAAAACCCTTATCATTATAAAATGAAATTTTTTTTTTTTTTTTTTTGGTACGCGGGCCTCTCACTGTTGTGGCCTCTCCTGTTGCGGAGCACAGGCTCTGGATGCACAGGCTCAGCAGCCATGGCTCACGGGCTCAGCCGGTCCGTGGCATGTGGGATCTTCCCGGACCGGGGCATGAACCCGTGTCTCCTGCATTGGCAGGCGGACTCTCAACCACTGCGCCACCAGGGAAGCCCATAAAATGAAATTCTTCATCCTTAGTAATATTCTTTGCTCTGAAATGGACTCAATCACTCCAGTTTTCTTTTAATTCTTGTTAGCATGGCATATTTTTTCCCATTCTTTTGTGCTTGTGTGTTTATATTTAGAGTGTGTTTTTTTCAGGCAGAATATAGTTGGGTCTTGCTTTTTATCCAATCTGAAAACCTCTGCCTTTTAACTGGGGTGTTTAGACAATTTAGATTCAATGTAATTATTGACATAGATTTAAATTAACCATCTTACTATTTATTTTCTATTTGTTTAATCTCTTTCTGCCTTCTGCTAATTGATTTTTTATGGTTTATTTTATCTTCTTGTTGCCTTATTAGCTAAAACTCTTTGTTTTGTTACTTTAGTGGTTGCTTTTGGATTGATAGTATATACAACTTTAACTTATCACAGTCAAGCTTCAAATGATATACCACTCAGTGTATACGATTATGTATAAAATGTATAAGAACTTTACTTTTACAATTTTTAATTATTTTTAGTTAAATAGTCAAGAGATTTTAAAAAATAAGGATAAAAAAATCCTTACTATCTACCCAAAATGGTGCCATTCCTAGTGTTCTTCTTTCCCTTGTGTAGACCCAGATTGTCATCTGGTATATTTCCCTTTTGCCTGAAGGACTCACTTTGATATTTCTTATAGTATGGGTCTGCTGCTGCTGAATTCTTTCAGCCTTTATATATCTGAAGTAGTCTTTATTTTATCTTTATTTTTACAAGATAGATTCCTGGAGTATAGAATTCTAAATTGATTTTTTTTTCATCTTTTAGTATTTTAAAGATGTTGCTCCACTATCTTCTCACTTGCATTGTTTCTGACAAGAAATTGGCCATCATCCTTATTTTTGTTTTTCTGTATGCAGCAGATTTTTTTCCTTACTGGTTTTAAGGTTTTATCACTGGTTTTCTGCTTTTAAGGTTTTATCACTGGTTTTGAGCAAGTTGTTTATCATATGCCATGCTATGGCTTTCTTCAGATATTTATGCTTATGGTACATTGTGCTTTTTGCATCTATAGGATTATAGTTTTCACCAAATATGGGAAATTTGTGGCCATTATTTCTTCAAATATTTTTTCTATCTCCCCTTTGACAACTCCAATTACATATATATTAATTAGACTGCTTTAACTTGTTCCACAAATCACTGTTGATTGTTTATTATTCTTATTTAAAAATTCTGTTTTCTTTCTGTTTAATTTTAGATAGCTTTTATTGCTATGTCCTCAAGTTTATCGCTAATTTTTCTATAATATCTAATCAGTCATGAATTAATCCAATATATTTACCATCTCAAATATTATAGTTTTCATCTCTAGAAATCTAATTTGGGTCTGTTAAAATATCTTCTGTGTTTCTACTGAACTTTTTGAACATGTGGAATGAAGTTATAATAACTATTTTAAAGTCTTTATATACTAATTGTAATACCAGTCAGGTTTGCTTTTCATGATCTGATTTTTCTTTTCATTATTTGTTGTATTTTATTGTTTCTTTTCATGCCTGGTAATATTTGAATGGATGTCAGACATTATACATTTTACCTTTTTGGATGCTGGATATTTTTGCATTCCTATAAATATTCTTGAGCTTTGTTCTGGATAGCAGTTAAGGTAATTGGAAACAGTTTTATCTTGGATGTGCTTTTAAGATTTTTCAGTCAGAACAAGAGCAATATTCAGTCTGGGGCTAATTATTCCACATTACTAAGGGAAGACACTTAGTATGATCCTCAATACACCATGAATCATGAGGTTTTCCTGTCTGGCTGGTGGATGCAGGCACCATTCCCAGCCCTGTGTGAGCACTGTATACCGTTACTCCCAATCCTTTCTGGTGGTGCTCTTCCTAGTCTTGTGTAGTTTTCTAACATACTGTTCAGTAGCAGCTGAATACTTGAGGGGGACCTTCTATGGATCTCTGGAGTTTTCTCTCTGTGCAGCTCTCTCATCTCTAATGCTCTGTTCTGCAAACTCAAGCTGCCTGGATCCCTCCAGACTCTCAGCTGTGTTTTTTCAACTTACAGAATTTGCCAGTCTCTACCTGTGTTCTCCCTCCCCCTTGTTGAAGTCTGGAACTCTCTCAATACATTAACCTTGAGAAATCATAGACCTCGACTAGTTTAATTCCCACCTCACAAGGATTATTGTATTTCCTTGTAAGGAATATTATATTTCATTGTCTATATACAGTGTCTTGACAACCATTGTTTCATATATTTTTGTATATTTTTTCACAATTGCTTCAAGCGGGACAGGATATCCAGTCTTTGTTACTCCATGTTGGTTGGAAGCAAAAATCGGAGTCCTTTAGTCTCATTTTGTAATGACTTACTGAATTAAATGCTTATTTCATTGATTGTTTTTCTCACTAAAAGTGAACATTAAGGCTATGTCTTTGCCTCTGTATATTGTTTTCACTAAATCTCAATTTATTTTTGTATTTTTATTATTTTATTTGAGATTATTTTTCAAATATTCTTAGTTTTATTGATTTTTGATCAAATAACATGACTTGACATTTTTTTCTTTTTGGCTTTTTAGGTAGAGTCTTTATTGCTCAATATAAGATCAAGTCTCATTAGCATACCTGAATGTTTACACAGAGTATACACATTAGTTTTGTTAACATAGTCAAGTCCAAGTAAGCATTTTAGAGTACTGTGTATATTTTTTATTTAATACTTTATCTTCAGAACCTCTACATATTATAATACATAAGTTTCTGAACCTCATCATGGAAAATTGTTGTTTCCCCACTTCTCACATAAATAATATCTTCATCCATTATAGGGCAAGTGTTTTATATATGGTTACCTCATTCAGAGCTTGATTGGCTTAAGCCAGTCACCATATGCAATCCCCCAGGCAATAGCGATTGGTTCAAGGGAGGTTAATTTAGGTCACTTGGAAGTAGTACAATTTCTACCACAAGGGACTTTGTTCTTCCCTTTGAGAGCATGGGACAAGGATATGAGGCCTGCAGTTGCTAAAGCAGTTTTATGGCTATAAGGCAAGAATCTGGATTTGACAGATACAGAAATTTCAGTATAGAACCTGAGCATCAAAAACACTATGGATCAAGTTTTGCGTTAAGCCAGCCCACCTCTAAGTTTTCAGTAACTAGAAACAATAGATTTCTTTATTTTTTTTTCTATTGCTTTTGAGGGTTTTTTGTTTGTTTGTTTTGTTGTTGTTGTTATTTTGTTACTTACAACCAAAGGTATCCATAGATCCTGACTGATGTTTTCAATCAAGATGATCATGTTCAGAGTGGGCAAAATAGGTGAGCAGTGCCCATTACAGAAAAAGTGTGGCTGCCTGGGGTTTGCAACACATTACATGTGCTCTAATAATTATGTATTTTATAAATACACAATTTCTTTAGGCCCTGGTTCAGAGTCTTTTGCCTTCTTTTCAAATGACAAAAAAGCTTTATTTGGTTTATTTGGTTTCTAAAGCAATTAGCAGAAAAGTTGCAAATGAAGAAAGGGAAGTGCTACTATTATAGGCAGGCTCTCTGATGGCAGAGGGAAGTCATAGTGAATTTTCTTATATCCAGGAGAAGATGGACAAAATGCACAAAGCATAGTAGTCTGATGGGGCACAGACTCCGATTCTACTCTATATACCTTGAACTCATTAAGGTGACCCTTAATCATCAGGAACAGTAAAATTATTTTTATAATCTTCTAAACATTATCTGTATTTAGTATATTAATTTAAAACACATATTCAGTGATAACAAGAGTTTAAAAACTGAGGGTTCTAGTTAATGAATTTTACTAATTATGAAGTTTGAAAAATTATGAGCTTTTTCTGTAGGTACTTTAGGGATAAGAATAAAAAAGAAAGGTCCTTGGTCATATGACTATGACTAAGCATATTTCTTAAATAATTTTTATAACACTGCCATTCTATTTGCTTATAACTTTGCCCTTGTTCCATTTTCTCTTTACACTTGCAAGGAATATTCTAATAGGCTTCCTTTCCTTTCTGAAAAGAAAAAAAAAAAAGACCATAAAATAGTACTGATTAAACCATTTCCCAGAGGGAAAAGAAGGGGCATATTTTGCCTTGAAAGTACTTAAGAAAGGAAGTACTTTATAGTTGAAATTGAAAGACATTTTTTTAAAGTGGTGGTATGAGAGCTGGTTGCATGGTTTTCTGGGGGTTTTTTTGTTGTTATTTTTGGGTCAATCCCACTTAGAACACTATAGCAGCAGAATACCCTATTGCATATTCATTACTTCACAAGTAGTCTGGCTTTTGCTGAATCCTGTGAAAAATTTATCTAGGATAAAAGAAAACCATTTCTATTTTTCTTTTATCCTCCTAGTTGCCTTAGATTTGTTTGTTTCTCCAGTGGAAAAGGTTGTATTCTTTCCCAAAGAGCTAACCTCAAAGAGAAGAGATGCTGATATCAGTCGTAATTTCAAGTAACATTCAGGTACCTGGTGTTTCTAACATAAGGTGAGGAGCAATGGTAGAGAAACATTTCAAATCTAAGTTATAAAAAGCATGTGCATATGTTTAAATGATTAAATGGAAGTAAGCATTTCAGTTATAAAACTGTGTCTTAGGATGCCCATCAAATGTTTAAAGAAAGGGAAATAGGCAAATTGGGTTTCCATTGAATCTCTTAAGGACACAGTCGATTACACTGTTTGACTCCAGTATCTGTCCAAAAAGATGGTAAACTCTTTAATCAAATAACCATTTTTATTTTAACAGTGGCCTATAAAGAGTATCCTATTGATGTAATGGTTTTTTTCTCCACCACATAGATCTGATTAATATATCCATGATTGAAAGAATGGTCAATTTTCACAAGAAGTTGGGTGACTTTGTTTTCCTTTTTTGTTGATGTTGGATTAGAGTAGTTGTCTTTTTAATTTATTTTATTTTCATGGTATTGTTTCTAAAGAACCGGAGGAGATGTGAAGCAAGTCATTCAATTCTTTCGAGGCTCCAGTAGTATGAGGATAGTGATGAGGTCACTCACAAAATTGTTTGTTCCTTAGGTTGATCTATTTGTTTGGCTCTGTGTAAATAACTATAAAACCATTATTTCAGAACAAAAATTCAAGTTTTCTTTAAATCAGTGTCATGTTGAGATGTGACCTCATCTGAGTTTTGACCTCTATATTCTGACCCATGTTATGAAATACAAGGCATAAGTTGTAGGTATGGATAGTGCATCATTTTAATTAGCAGATAATTCAAAAATAAGAATCTCTGTCATTTCCAATTGTGAAAATGTTTAAAGACTGTATGTGTATGTGAGTATGTGCATGTATCTGTATCAGTCAGCGTTCTCCAGAGAAAGAAACTAAACCAAGAGGAGATATATATATGTATAGTGTGTGTGTTTGTGTATGTGTGTGTGTGTGTGTGTGTGTGTGTGTGTGTGTGTGTGTGTGTGAGAGAGAGAGAGAGAGAGAGAGAGAGAGAGAGTGTAAACCTAAAGAATTCGCTCACATAATTGTGGGGGCTGGCAAGTCTGAAATTTGAATGGAAAGCTAGCAGGCTGAAAACTCAGGCAGGAGTGTCTGCAGTCTTGAGACAGAATTTCTTCTTGCTGGGAAACCTGTTTTTGCTCTTAAGGTCTTTCAACAGATTGGATGAAGCCTACCCACATTATTGAGAGTAATCTTTACTTGAAATCAACTGACTGTAGAGGTTAACCATGTCTACAAAGTACCTTCACAGCAACACCTAGATTAGTGTTTGATTAAATACCTAGGTATTGTCGCCTAGCCAAGTTGACACATAAAAGTAGCCATCACAATATTGAAAAGGTGGAAAAAATTTCTTTTCTTTGCTTCTACATTCTTTTGCTTGTCTAATAATCAAATTGACATAAGACAGATTAACAGGAGAAAAACAAAAGTTTAATAACATGAATACCTCTTGGATATACATGAGAGAGACCCAGAGAAATGGGAGTAACTCTCTGAAATGGCCAAAGCCATCACCTCAAATACCATATTTGGCTAAAGACAAAAGAAAATGTTTTGGGTGGGGAGTCAGTTATGGAAGGTGACCAAGAAAAGCATAGCAAGCAAGGTTATGGTTGTTATGCGGATTTAAGTCCTTGCCTTCTTCATTGATAAGAACTTCTAGTGATTTAGAGTCATCCTTCTCCTCCTGGTACAGAGACGGAGACACCCTTACAAATGGATATTTCCCTTATAAATGTAAATCTTTCTTATAAAAGGATAACTTCTCAGTTTTAAGAGCTTCTCTTATGTCTGCTGTTTTTCTTAAAATAGTCAATATTCCAAAGAGGCATATTTTGGGGTTGCAAAATCTGCTCCCCTTCAATATCTTACAGGAACATACAATTCTTATTTTCAAGGTTTTTTTGAAATTGATTAATTTCTTAAACAATTGTCTGTTACATAGAGAAATTATCCTTATTTTTTTCTGTAAATCACTGAGTGAATATTCTTCATAGAGATTAGGTTTATTATCGCTAACATTTTTATTCCTGGGAAGAAGCACCATCACACTTATTACTTGCTGTCTCTCACTTGCTGTCTCAACATAACCTGTTTCTGATCATGTTCATGTTTTTTGCAAGATTTTGGTGGGTGGACTTGTTACCGAAAGCTCAGCCTCTCTGTACACCTGGTGCTGAATCAAATCTCAGAGACAAAGTTTTGGGTGAAGTAGAAAAGGATAGCTTTATTACTTTGCCAGGCAAAGGGAAACACACTCAGCTTCTGCCTTGAAAAACTATGTGTCCCAACCCTGGAGGATTTGATGAGGGGTTTTATAACAGTGATTCAAAGGTAGGGTCTCTGACAAGATTATGGTGTGATCAGTGCTTGCACTCCCTTAATCTTGTCTCAGGTGGCTGGTCTCCTAATCTTTTTTTTTTTTTCCTCTCCCGTTGCAGAACACAGGCCCCGGACGCGCAGGCCCAGCAGCCATGGCTCACGGCCCTAGCCGCTCCGCGGCATGCGGGATCTTCCCGGAGCGGGGCACGAACCCCTATCCCCTGTATCGGTAGGCGGATTCTCAACCACTGCGCCACCAGGGAAGCCCAGATCTCCTAATCTTAATGAGCTTCTTCTGGTTCCTTTAATCTTGCCTCAGGTGGTTTCTTGGCTGCTCCTCCCTTGATTAGCAACTGTTCCAATCAGCCCTTTGGAACTCAGGGAAGGTCATGGAGGCTGGAGTCTTACCTACAAGAAAATGGGGACAGAAACGCTTCCGTTTAAGTCCTTGCCTTCCTTGTGGGTGCCCCACAAGGCCTCACTCGGTTTCAGTCTTAGGTCATTTCAGGAACATTCACTGTCTCCAAATTGGAGAAACAACAGCTTACTAGAGCCTCATGGGTAAAGGACTATTTTGAAATAGTCCATCTTGCTTTTATGAAACAGATAATTATTGCAGAGGAAAACACATCCCATTTTCAACCAGGTTTATTCTCTTTTCCTTTTATTGCTGTTTTTGGTCCTAAGGGCCTACCATAATCCATTATAAGGATGTGATTTTTAACAACATGGTAATTAACTCTTTAGTATTCCATTCTTTTACTGTCCACATTTGTGAGAAATCTCCTCCTGTTCCTTTGATAATGACAGTGACAAAAGTAACTTTATTCATAATTATAGCTCTAAGTATTTTATAAAACTCTCGGTATTTAAATATCATTCTCTTGAAGATACATCATTTTGGATTGTGAGTTGTCCAATAGATCACACAACTTACTATGGCCTAAGATAAAATTAAGTAATATCTAGCATATTTGGATAGTCTTAGGCTGTTTATATCTAGATGAAAATAATGAATTTTTTGTTCTCTGATTACATTGGATAAGTAATTTGAAATTCAAATCATTAAAAGATTATAGATATAGATGCTATTCCAAAACATATCTTATCCCTGCTTCTCCATAGCCAAAAGAAAATAGCTTTCAAAATGGGCCAGAAATACATTCTCATAGGGCTGATTAATGAGATTTGAAGAAAAGAAAAAAAAAAAGAATCCAGTAATAATGTTGGAGGTTATTGAGTACATGCTGTTGCCTTCAGGAAGGATGCACCAAGTTGTCCCAAACATGTACAAGCTTTGCATTTTAAGACCTTTAGGGAAAAAATCACCTTCACTAATCCATTTTAGTGTTTAAAAGCCCTAAAAATGCAGGTACACAGCAGATACCTGTTGTGATCAATTAGCTCTGATGGTATTATACCAGAAAGCGCTTGCTTTCATGAATAATCAACAAATCTAACAATACTTTTCTTTGAAGTTGTTGAGCTATGTCCCATTCTTATTTCAGAAGATTATGCAACAGGCATTCTGAAGTCGCAAATCTAATGCCACGGTTGTTAGACTGACTCTATAGGACATCTCAAGTCAATAGTGACCTTTAGTAAAATTTCATATAATCTAAGCTAGGAAACAATTTTTACCTGACAAATGGTTGGAAAGAAGGTGTTTGGTTAAATTTGTGTACTTTGTCTTTTAGGTAGTGTATCCATTAGTGGGATGCCTTTGTAACACAGATGCCTTTATAACATGATGTGTGATGGAGTAAAATTTGCCTTTATAACATGATGTGTGATGGAGTACGATTTCATTATTGATGCTGATTTAAAAAAGAAAAGGTTAGCCCATAGGAGTTAGTTTCATCTTTAACATCTCAATTGACACTTGATTTCATGCATGGCACTCATAAAAAGAAGGTTATATTGAGGATTCAGAATCCAGGGTATTAATAACTGTATTTATCAATACAGATCTAGAAGTGGCAGTAGGATAATTAAACTACTTTAAGAAAATTGTACAACTGTACTCATGAAAAGAAAAATAAAATCATCAACACAGGAGTTCAGCCAAGGTGCTGCATTTGATTTGTGTACCTCTATACAACCTTGACCTATGCTACCTAGAAGATTAATGCATTAAATATATCTTAGCCTTTTAAACACAGTAAGAGAAATCTGCTCAAGCTTTTATTACACACGTACACAAAATATTCGGCAAAATAAGGGGGAAAGTAATTTTCAATTCATTTGCAAAGTCTTTGTATAGATAATGGAAAAAGAGATTATTGCCAAGTTATGGACTTGATGTGCTATAATTAGAAATAAGACCTAAATTATTTATTGAACTAGAAATACATTCAGGATCACAGAGCTTGGATGCAATGTATTTTCCTATGTTATGAAAATAAACACTATGGTAAGCTACCTTCTGTATTTAATATAAGTGGTGACAAAATAAATAACTCCAAATCACATAAATGCTCCAGAGATTTTCAAGGAGATAGGAAGGTGTGTTCATTTATTTTCAAGCATGCCATTCTATGGCACTGGGAGGACTCCAAATGAGTTTGCCTCATTCTTTGATATGGATTATGTTGACTGTTGTGCCTATTGCATTTTGATCTTTGCAGTATAAAACTATATTTTACACAGTAAATAATAAAACTGTTCTGAATTGATTCATAAAACAGCAGCAATTCATGAAATTCTTACATTACTTAACGATTCACTCTACCACCCAATGAACTGGAGTTTTCCTGACTACCCCACAGAGGAGGGATTGTCCACTGTTTGATGTCACCTGGGAGAGCAATTTGACTTTCAAGGTCACTGAGTTTAAATTCACTCAATTTTATGAACTCAAATGACATCATTCTGAATTTTGTACTGTGTGTAGCAGAATTGAAATACGGCAAAATTTTAAAGTGGGTGAGGTTAATCTTTAGTTGCCTTCTATCTCTACATTGAGAACCCCTTTCTCCTTTTCTGGTAGCAGTCTAAGACTCAAAGGACATTGTATTTCATGGTGGAGTAGATATCTTTCGGCTTCACAGATTCCCATATTCTAGTTCTGCTTCACTGAGAAAAGCTCACTGCTTCTAGAAAATTCCCTGAGAAAAATCATTAAAGGTAATCTTACTCTGAAGTAATATGCATTATTATTATTTGTATAATTCACTCTAACACATTGGATAATTTACAAAATACATAATTCACACTTATTGTTAGCATATATAGTTTATAATGTAAATAAGACAAGACAATCATTTAAATAGATGCACCCATAATGTGATTGGTATGGCCGGGTTAAGCACATAGATAAAATCATCAGCAAAGGCCTGCACTCCAAATGCACAAATTTCTGTATGGTTAAACAATGCCTTTCGTGATTTACATTAGAAATGAAGCTTATATAGACTTGAAAAATAGCAAAATGGGTTACAAGATGATCGCAAACTTAAAAATCAGAGTGGATCTTTAAAAATCCCTACAGTAAGGTAAGTAACACAGGTGTCTATACTGCAATGACTGCATTTCTTGAAGCCATAGGAAAACTTTGTTTTTTGCAATGCTTCACTGTTCAGCAGAGCCAAGGTAAATCTAACTGCATTTGGTAAGGCTTTTGCTACTGCTCTGAGCAGTTAAAACATTTTGGCATATCTCGTATTCATTTTTGGCCCTTAAGGCATCTTCCATTCACAGAGGTTTTTCCATATTAATATTCATGCCTTCTACTGGCTTTCCCTATTCTTTCAACTGATGTCTTATTAGTTGACATAATGAAAAGAGCGAATTGCCTAATCAGGCTTTTTATAGTACTAAGAACTGGGGAAAGATTTTTTTAAATTATATGCATATAATGCATGTCATCAAAATCAGCGGCATTGTTAACAAGAATGAGCTCACCACGTAGTCACTTGAAAAGAAAAACTATTTCTGCCCTCCCCCTATGATCATCACACAGAAAGGAGAAACAAAGATATACAGACTGTCAACATCTGTAAAGTGAAATTTCCAAATTTATAATGGAATTAATGCTTTTGAAGCTATAAATATCAAAATGTTGCTCTGCATCTGCTAACTCATGCTTTTTGACAACAAGCTGTGCTGAAAGGCAGTCAGTTGGTGTTGCAGGCAAGCACTATGGGCTGTGAGTTGCAATTTGTTTATTGCTTCTTGATGCACATCCATGGGCCATATGGTCAGGGTCTTCATGGAAACAAATTGTCCATAATTTTCTTCCAGCATGAGGATAGGGTAGTAAAAGTCTTTCAGAGGTGCAGAACAACTTCAACAAAACCTTTTAATTATACACATTGTATGAAGGTGGATTTGATCTATCACTCATCTCATCTGCTTGTCTGCATATATCTCATTCAGGTATGCACACTATTGCAATTGGTGTATCAGAGATAGTTTATGCCATCTTCTCCAGGACTTAGATGTTTTTCTCTCCATCAAGGTGAGAACGGAGTAGCACACCTCCTGACTGTTCCCAGAGCCAAGGAAACCCAGCTTAGAAGAATAATCAAACTCACCATTGTTGTTTAAAACTAGTTTCACACTGACAGAGTTGTTACCAGGACTCAGAATGTGTATGTTTTTCTACCACAGCAGATGTATGTCTTCACATTTGTTTTCTTTTGATTTTGTAGTTGTGTGTTGCTAGTATCACCGATTCAGAGTATTATCCTGGGAGCTGTACTTTCAAAAGCATTTTGTTTTAAAAAGTCTTTTCTAATTCATTTACTAAGTGCACATCATTATAATAGAAGTCAATAAGAAAAGTTAGGACAGATAAAGTAAATATCAGTACTGTGTGCTTTGCACATGGTTAAAAAGCTATATATCATGGAAATCAAGTGTTTTAATAAGAAATGTGATGTCTTTAATCTTCAGAGATAATAGTGGTCAACAGTCTGCAGGTACTGAGCTTTGAGTTGTTTAGTCAGAAGCAAGATGAGGCTGTGTGCAAAATAATTTTCATTCTTTGTGCCTTGTGACCTGTGGCACAGACTTGCAATCGAGCCAACTAATTGGGGGTGCCTTCTCTAATCAGAAAGTGAAACTAAACCAACTGGCCTATGTGGGAATTTACCCCATAATGTGGATCTTTTTAATACCATGTTGTAACCACTGCAGCAAATAGGTTCTAGCTCAAAGTAGAAATAAGAGTATCTATTGTCCAAATTGCCCATAATTATTGCTATGATTGCAATTCTGAAATTCTGGTTCTAGTGAGTGAAAAAATAAATGTGTTATATATTATAGGAGAGGCAAAGAGTTTTCGCTTGATGTAAAATGAAAGGTAAAACAACATGGTGACATCCTTGATTTTTATGGTACTTAAGAAATTATTTGAAATGAAAATTATTAAATTGCCTGAAAATGGATCTGACTTAATTGTCTATAAATGCAAAGTGTTGGGGCAGTTGCCTTTATATCTTCTGATTTGGATAGCATTAAGTTAAATGTACCCTCAAGTTCTTACACTATGGCAGAAATTCTAAGGCCTTGTCATCACCACTGCCATTCCCTCTGAAAGACCACCCACCTTTGGTAATAGCAAGTGCTCCACAGTAAAAAGATGTGTGGATTTTCTCCTTTATTTAAGTTTGTCTTAAAAGGATTTGAATGGCAATTTCAACTAGTAAGTTGTTACAACGTATTTTATATTACCAGTCACATTCATGTGCTATTTAAAATCTGTGATGAAAAAATCTGCATATACTTGGATTTGGCTGAAAAATGATATTATGCTTATCCAGACCACTTAGGTTTGATAATGTGAGTTTAATAGCTCAATCTCACAAGAACAATTTCCCATGAGATTTCCAGATTGTACAGCTGTGCTCTTAGCTGTGTATCCTGTAAGAACTGCCTGGATTGTACATTTCATCTTGGGTTTACTTGGCATAAACATGCAATTTCTAGAACTGTTTTTAGTCACCACCTCTGATATGCACATATTCTTTTGCCCGTACCTCATGTTAAGAGTTGATAAGTTATTAGTTAACTAGTTAATAGTTTATGCCTTGGCAAATTCATTTTCTTTTTAGAGAGGATGATTATATCACCATATTTATCGTAGATGTTTGTTAGAATTCTGGAGAGCAAAAATCAAGTGAGTTAAAAGCAGTAGCAACCAAGAACTTATTAAAATGCTACTGTGTATAAACGTATAAAGCACTATTACCACACTTTACTGGCAGCACCGAGATATAGGTGATATCTGTGGGAGGGGATTATAAATATCTAGATGTGGATTAGTGAGGCATGTAAAAAGATCACATAGAGGTTGGGGATTGAATTAGAAATTGCAGAAAAACAGACCTAGACAAGTAGCAAAGAACGATGGGAGCTCATAAAAGGCAGAGCATTCTAGACCGTAAAATGACAGGAGCAAAATGTGAGGTTATTGAGAGCTTCACCCAGTGCCTCAAACAAGTGCTAAGAAAGGGTCTTTTATGTTAATCTTGCTGTTAATTGCATGTGTATATGCAATTCCATAAAAGCTATTGTTGATTGACTGCAAAGTGGTATCATTATTATTGTTATTTCAGACAGAATTCTTTTTACATGAGAAGTAGCATTTCAGGCAAATTTCGGTTCACACGACTATCATCAATGTATGAAAAGTGCCCACATATGTATTTTGCATTGTTTTTCTCCTGGTGGGAGCAGGAAGGGAGGAGGCAAGCTAAGGGGTAGCTGTGGTTGGTCCAGTTCTCTTGACTCATGGTCTAAGAGCCATTACTGACCCCTCCTTTTTCATCTTCTCAAACAGTTCCAATACCTGAAACTAGGAAGATATAAAAACTTCCACACTTCCTACTAGCACAAAATGTGCACAAAACAGCATGTAAACAACAGACCTGCAAATTCACAAAAAGGAGTAAGACACTGGGATGGGGTAGCTTATAGGTGTGTACATGAAACCTTCTTTGTCACCTCTTATTACCACCCTCCCCGAGTATTGTGTTCTCTTTGTTTTCCTCCATCAATATCTAAAATACTGCTTTTCACTTGTTAATTTAAAGAGAGAGACTAGGTATCAGCTCCTGTGGGTGGTAACAAAATAGCACAGAACAAAAATGAATTCTGAAGTCTAATTTTCATAATAGTGAGATTTTTACCTTCTCCCTAATGTGTGTAATTGCAATCTCCCTGACATATGATTTCAGAAAGCATCCTCCTTTTTGTTCACTGAAGCAACAGGGCCCCGGCTACTAAGTGCATTATGTGGTCAACAAAGGGCTATCCAGTAAAGTCTGTGCTGGGCAGGCTGGGGGGTAGGCAGGTGCTCTGCTATAGGGTTCAGTAATTAGAGAACTCCATCATTTGAATTTGACCGGCCTCTCTTTCATTCCTGACAATTTGAGCCATTTCAGCTGTGCTATGCCAGTGCATTAAAAGGTCACATTTCCACTGCCAGAGTGAAAAGTGAAGAATTGAGGAATTCAATTACACAAATGATCCAGACCTTGACTTTTATTTTTCATTTTTGCCTAAAATTGCCCAAGTATTTATTCCATTGTGTTTTGACCTCAGAATATATTTACCAACAAGAAAATACAGATTAAATATATCCTTATGGTATAAACAACTCTTGCCATCCTTTGTTACAACAAGGTTTAAAATGTGAAATGGATCTATGCCATGGAGAAAATCTAACCAATACAAGCTGTTAAAATGTAATTCAGTTATATTTAGTATACTGTTTGTACTTGATGGGACATAATGTTTTGGGAGCTGCATTTTACTTCTTCATTCATGGCCATCATATTTCTACCAAAAAGAAGAGGCATTTAAGCGGTTCCTATCTCTATCCCCTGTGGCTGACCGTGTAGGTGATGGGAAATTTTCACTGATCTCTTCTGCATTTGTCTCAGGATCTTCTTTTTCCTGTTTGATTGAAGCCGTAAGGAACAGCTGTTGAATGCTGATGAGACACTGGGTAAAGCCTCCAGCCAGTTTTTGTTTGGGTTTTTTTTTTTCTTTTATTTTGGCAAATTTGTTTCAGAAAGTTAGACACCTGTCTTGCTCTTAATCGGGAACCTCTAAGGTCAGTTAAAACCATTTCCCATAGCTGTTTAAGTTGTGCTTATGACTGCCTGACCAGGTGAATAAAACATTTCAGTCATTGCTTGGGAGAATAAATCACCTTGCTTGGACAGGGCTTGGAGAGAAAAATGAATCAAATGCCACAGAGTCTTAGCTGTAGCTGTCTCTGTGCTTGGTGGAATGCTTCCATCTTTTGTGATGCAAATAGTAATTTATTTTTGCCCAACAGCAGGTCAGCCACAAGGATTTAGTTTTCTTCCAAGGTAGGAGAGCTGATTTAACCTGCCGTTATGCTTTTCTACAAGATTCTTATTTACAACAGTTTCTTAATGAGTTATGTCAGAGTAGCTGCTGGTATGATCCTCTTGATATCAGGACCTGTGAAGCAGAATGGTTAATGATGCACACCTTGCTAGTTTCCAGTGGAGAACATTTACCAAATGACTATAGCGCTGTGGACAGTATGCCAAGCTCATAATAAATGGAACAGTGCCACCTTTTGGTCATAAAATAGGAAAACAAATTAAGATGGTTGGGATTCTGCAAGTCAGAGAGGTGGTTTCAAACTAACTGACTGATCTGGTGGTCATGCAATCTACAAATAATAGTAACCTAATTCTTTTCTCTCTTTTGTCCTTTATTTCCCCTTTGTGGCAGCACCTATGATTTGACTGTATGCATTTCATATAATAACGCTGCTTAGGGAGAAACTGAAGTATGCTACATACTAATTATGTTTGGCACAGGAATGAATTACTCATGCATTATGCAGATAATCTGAAGGATTCCATGGTTACCATTGTACACATGGCAACTTCTTTTATACAGTGACAGTTAATCTGAGGAAATATTTGGGAAGAATTTTGAAAGAAGGAAACAATTAAGCATTGCAGTATTTGTTTAGGACTGTGATTTGGACACTGATTTTAATTAAAAGAATTTTGGGGGTCTGCCTTGTTCTTTCCCTACATAGCCTTTCTCATGATGCAATAAAATACCAATTAACTGAATAATAATCATTCAAATATTGAAATTCATTTTTTAAATTACTTTTTTAGAAGAAAGGCAAATTACAAGAAAGTAAGGAGATAGAAGGGACTTAATCAAAAAAGAAAATCCTAGGGTACATCCTTATAGATATCTATAAACAGTCAACCCAGCCTCCTATACCATCTGCAGGTCATTGCAATGGTGATTGATGTCCAGAACATGCAAGATCCAAATTCTAAAAGAAACATGAAAATATGTTCCCTGGGTACCAACTAGAAGAAAAATTTTTTAAATAAATACTAGTGTCCAAATCACAATCGTAAAAAAGTAGTGCAGCACTAAACTAGAATTTCCTTCTTTCAAAATCCTTCCCAAATATTTCATATTAATTGTCACTATATAACAGAAGTTCCTCATTTTCAAAAGAGTTTTCAGCTTTTATTAAATGAGAGGTTTAATCTGCATCTTAATGATGAATTATGGGAGATAGTTTCTCTCAACCGGAAGGAACAAATAGTGCAACTTTAAGCATATCATCAAGCCTGGTAAAAAAAAAAAAAGATATTATTAAATGGTTGGGCCTCTCCAGCAGTGAAAGTTGATACTTATTCAACTAGGCATAGGATTACCCTTTCCAAAGTGAGAAAAGATGAAGACTGTATTTCAGTAGCCAAAATGTTTGCCTTAATGGTTATTATTCAAATACCATGCCCACCTTAGTCCTTCTTTGCCATTGAAACATTCACTGATGACCCTTGGGCTGGCTCCTGGAGCTTTTCTGCACACACTCTATGTTTTGGTTGTCATCATTCCAGACAAAGGATGAAAACAGGAAGAAGGTTTGCTTTTTTTTTCTTTTTTTTAACAATCAATACTATATAATCCAGCATGTTTCCTGTTGTGCTTTAGCTGGAGAAAACAGGGAATTTCAGTCCCAAACAGTAGTAACTAGCATATCTCAGATACCTTAAGAACATTTAGTTTCTCTAGATCTATTTAATGCTGTCTATTCTGTTTTTAGCTTTAATTATCATGAATTACATTAGTTTGATAGCATCTTAGCTTGGGCTGCTATAACAAAATGGCATAGACTGAGTGGCTTAAACAACAAATTTATTTCTCACACTTCTGGAGGTCGAGAAGTCCAAGATTAAGGTGCCAGCAAGGTAGGTTTCATTCTAAGGCCTCTCCTCTTGGCCTGTAGGGGGCTACCATCTCACTGTGTGCTCATATGACCTCTTCTTTGTGCACACTGGGAAAGAGGGAAAGAGAGAGCTCCCTGGTGTCTCTTATAAGGGCACTAATCCTATCACGAGGGCCCCGCCCTCATGATCTCGTCTAACCCTAATTATTTCTAAGAAGTCCCATCTCCAAATACCATCACATTGGGGTTCAGGATTTCAACATATGAGTTTTAGAGGGACACAAAGCATTCAGTTTATAACAAATAGCTTCTTCAAATCCTTTAGGAAAGAACTGGGACCTAACTATAAAACTATAAATATCACATATATAAGACACTATATTAGGGACTAGAGAGGATAGAATACATTTAACAAGGACTCTACATTTGAAGAGTTTTTGTCATTAAAGCAAATGCAAATAAGTATAGTTCAGTTCGCTTTGTGAATTAAACTTACTTTCCAAAAGTAGCATTTATACATCATATAAAGTATATGTGATATTAAAACCAATGAAACGTATTTCAAACGTAATTTTTATCTTCTACTTGCATAAAATGTGTTCAATTTAATATGTTTAGATATAGAAATGTTCTTGTCACAGGAAACTGTATTTAATTTTCTCTCTTCTATCTTGATTGAAAATACTACAAGCTAGTTCCATTCATTATCTTGATGTAGTTGAAACATATTGTTATATTTGATATACTTGGTGAATAGACATAATATGCTGTATGATATATCAAAGGTAATGAATTTTTAGTCCTGTGGAAATGTACCAAATGATGGAAATTAGAAAGATTAAATATGCACTCCTCTTCAAGTCAACATATATTTAATTAAATATAATATTCTGATTAAGGAAACTCTCAGGGTTGAGGGACCATAAGTTTTGAGTTATGTTTTCTTTCTTAAATGCCTTGAAAATTCATGTAATTTTTTTTCTACGTGTATTTCTTTTCCTTCCCGAGGAACCTACTTCAAAGCCTTCTTAAATACCTACTTTACTGCTTCTTAATGTATCATAAACAAAGAGAATGTCCTTTCCTCAAATAGGCTAGGCTCTGAGGAGATATCACTGGTGAACCGAACAAGAATCAAGACCTTGCTCTTTCATTAGCATTTTCAAGTCCTATCCAGTAGTGAAGGACTTGCAGCAAAGGCATATGATAGGCCAACATTTAGACTTGTTTTGCCTGATTCACTCCTCTCAGATTGCAAGGGACCAGCAGAAACCAAATTTCCCTCTGCTTTGGTCTTATTTCCTCTTCTTGAGCCATGGCTTCGGCCACGTTTGGATAGAGATTTGCTGAATCATAAAATACTGATTTTTTTATGGTTCATTAGATAAGGTCAGTGCATGGTCAGAGATCTACACTATCTTCTGACTCCAAACTAACTCCCCCAACTGGCCTGACCTAGTACCTGACTAAGAAAGACCCTCCTTCTTGAACTAGACTCAGCTGACCAATGAAAAGTAAAATGTAATATTCTTTAATAGCCATTAATGCATTCATTTTTTCAGATTTGATATGTTTAAAAATTAAAAAGGACTTAGAGAACACAGCAAAGAAGAGAGAACTGGAGAGAAAACTTTCCATAGTGGAGGATGATGACTTGGTTCATTAAAGGCTGAATCTAGGGAGATATTCTATAGGAGTTCTTTTAGAAGTTAGTGTATATGTGTGGGTCCAGGCCCTGGATAAGGTGGTAGAAAAGGGAAGAGCAGAGAGACAATTTTGCAAAATATCAACTAAGCCTTCTTCACAATTTTGCCTAAGATTGAATCTGCTCTATGTCTGTCAGTAAATCACACCTGAAGGACCAATTCTTGGAAAAATAGAAGCAGAAAGGGAATAGTAGGGAACAAGGTATTATGGAAGCCCTATACTACATTCTCAAATGACGTGAAAGTTGTCAGATTTATTCTCAGAGAATACTAACATGTATGTGCTGAAAGAGTTTGGCCAACCAGTTATTTCTTCCAGTATGCATATTTATATAATGAAAATTACATTATGTTCTTTTGTTTTAAATTTTATTTTTCTTTGGGATAATTAATGCACATGGCAAGCATTGTACTAGTCAAAAAGTTATATGGTGGCAAATGAGTCTCCCATACCTAATCCCCATGCTTCCAGTCCCCTGTTGCCCAGAGAAAATCTATATTGCTAATTTTCTTGATATTCTTCCAGAGATATTCTATGAATATAAGTCATATCTATGTGTACATATCTTCATTTAACAAAAATGGGAGCACACTCTACACTCTGTTGTGCATCTTCCTTTTTAAATTAAAAATGTATCTTGAATATCATTCCATTTTAGTATAAATAGAGCTTTCTCTTCTTATTAGCAGTTGCATAGCATTCCATCTTATAGATGTACTGTAATTTATGTAACCTATCACCTATTGAAGGACCTTAGGGTTGTTTTCAATCTTTCTGTACTACAGACAAATTTGCAATGAATATTCTTGCATGTCTATCATTGTGTGCATACGTAAGCATATGTCTAGATAAATTCCTAGAAGTGGAATTGTTGGTTCAAAGGGCATGTGCATTTTAAATTTCAATAAATATAAATCACAATTAGGTTCCAATATTATGAGTATTAGATAACACGGTAGACATTCAGCATTGAAGGATGACTGCAAAAACCTGTTGCTGTAAGCTTGAGTTTGTTCCACATTTATTAAGCAAATACTTATTGAGCATCTACTATATGTCAAGCACTAATCTAGGCACCAGTGAGACAGCAAAGTCCTTCCCCTCAATTACATTCTAGTAGGGAGCTTACATGGATGATATGGAGGGCAGTTTACATAGTTACTCTCATTTATTCAGGCACAGGGCTTGGTGAAAGATAGGTCTAGCTTCCTGCATTGCTCCTATTTTGCATCTCCTTTTTTCCCAGTGCTACTGTTACAGGAATTAGTTTTGGGGCTAGAGAGGAATATCCAGAAAATCCCTAGGGACATCATCGTAAATGTTACACTTCTCTCAGCAAGCTGCACCCCCAGAGTGGTGGCAATAAAAAGCAACTGTAAACTATACCTTCCCAATGTAAATAATCATGCTTAATCTAAGCACTTTTTGCTGGTAGTGGACCTCTTAGGGTATTCGCCACCTTCCAAATTTGTCAGCTCTTAATATTTACCTCCATTTTGCAGATACATGTTCCATGTGTAAGTGAATGTGTTGTCCACATTGAGTTTTCAGGGAGCACAGCTGCTTCTAGTCAACAGTAATAAAGTAATCCCTACACCCAATTATTTGACCAAACAATTAGCGCCAGCCTGTGTACTCAATAAATTGTTGGTTGGTTGCTGGCTCTATTGAGAAACTGAGAATGGTAATTATAGCAGTAGCATATTTCAGCTGGTGATACAACAGGCAAGATGAGTAAGGCATTTGTTTAGAGCAGCTGGTTCTTTGGATGGACAGAAACCCAGATGGAGTAGTTCCGAGTGACTGAGCATTAGCAAGGTTATGTAGTGTTCTGGCACACAGTCATCTCTGCTTTGGGAAGATTTCAGTGGGGCCTTCGCAGTTAAGAACTTGGAACAAGAAGCTAGAACATAAAGAAGATACTTTGAGTGAAAAAAGTGATTTAAAAAATGAATGAAGAGCCTATTTATCCCAATCATGTCTTAACATTATTTAGGCACACTCTAGTTTTTAGAAAGTATAAGCAAAACTAATTGTAAATTAAATTTATAGTGAAATTTATGGAATTAGAATATATTTTACAAACCATTATTATATATAGAATGGGTAAACAACAAGGTCCTACTGTATAGCACAGGGAACTATATTCAACATACTGTGATAAACCATAATAGAAAAGAATATAAAAAAGGATATGTGTATATATATGTATAACTGAATCACTTTGCTGTAGAAAAGAAATTAACACAACATTGTAAATCAACTAAACTTCAATTAAATAAATACATTTTATTTTTCTCTGGCTATAAATAAGACTGTATTGACTTTTTTAAAAAGGATTTTATTTATTTTTTATTTTTTGGCTGTGTTGGGTCTTCATTGCTGCGTGCGGGCTTTCTCTAGTTACGGTGAGTGAGGGCTACTCTTTCATTGTGGTGTGCGGGCTTAATGTTGCGGTGGCTTCTTTTGTGGTGGAGCACGAGCTCTAGGCACTCGGGCTTCAGTAGTTGTGGAACGTGGGCTCAATAGTTGCAGCGCATGGGCTCTAGAGCGCAGGCTCAGTAGTTGTGCATCACGGGCTTAGTTGTTCCGCAGCATGTGGGCTCTTCCCGGACCAGGGCTTGAACCCGTGTTCCCTGCATTGACAGGCGGATTCTTAACCATTGCACCACCAGGGAAGTCCTGGACTTTTATGTTTAATGAAATAGGGTGAAAACCAAACTGGAATTTGTACAATGTATATTCTTAAATATGAAAAGAGAGTTGGGAAAAATAAAGAGACAGTTGGCATAGCCTGGTGGTTCCTCTATTCTGGTTTCTAGATGTTCTTTTGAGAGAGTTTCTCTGGGACAAGGTATGCTGCCCAGAACAGTGCGAAAACTACTTTTGTGTGTCAAGAACTAGATGTCTATTAATCACTAAGATTTCATATAAAATAAGCCTTTTTGAGAGAATGTTTTTAAATTCCGGAAAATATATATTCCTACAAGGAGAAACTATCATAATTTTGGATTTCCCTTATGGAATATCATCTGCTGACTATATCAAGGATATTGATATATTTTGTTACATTTATTGATGACTCAACTGGTTATCAGTTAAGTACTGTTAATATGATTTCAGTAGCCAGAAGAAGTATTTATGGTCCTGTGATTTCTTAACAAGTAAATTGGTGCAACTACTTGACCATGCAAATCCATTGCTTGGTGCCTGAAATGCAGATTACCATGAAATCTGCATTCTACCCACGAGGTCTCTTAAAAAAGCAGGTATTTGCAAAAGGCTACGCAAAGAAGTGATGTAAAAAGTGAATCCCTCGGGCTTCCCTGGTGGCGCAGTGGTTGAGAGTCCGCCTGCCGATGCAGGGGACGCGGGTTCCTGCCCCGGTCCGGGAAGATCCCACATGCCTTCGAGCAGCTGGGCCCGTGAGTCATGGCCTCTGGGCCTGCGCATCCGGAGCCTGTGCCCCGCAACGGGAGAGGCCACACAGTGAGTGGCCCGCGTACCGCAAAAAAAAAAAAAAAAAAAAAAAAAAAGCGAATCCCTCATTTAATAAAAAATTTACTTATTTTGTGCCATGAGATAGTATAAACAAAAATAAAATGAAATAAATTTATTTAGGCTAAAAAGCCATGTAAAATTTAAAAAGTTGTCTCATAGGTGCAAATGTGTTGTTAGCTTTTCCATTTCCTTGCATTCATAACACATAGCTACCCAAATCTAGAAATTACCACATTTACTTAAATATTTTCCTTTCTCTTATATAGACCCACTTTTTTCATTTCTCCCACATAGTACCAATATTGAAGACAGTTTGGGTAACAATTAGCATCTCTTTACAATTATATAAATTCTGTATTTCTGAAGTCTCTGCAAAACTAGGAGGTAAAACCTTGTTTTGTGTTTTTCTCTGGCCCAGTTTTGGAGGGAGGTGTTCTGTCTCTCCCAGTTTCCACACGCAGTGTATTCCCAACAGTCAGCATGGTACCGACCCTATTCTGCTGGATTTCTTGACGATAGATGTAATTTGTGGAATTTTTTTCCTCCCACATTTTTCTAGTCTTTTTCAAGGGAGTTTAAGATGCTAGGGAATAAGTAATATTTAGACAACCCTCTAAATTTCTGATTTTTCAGAGGACTTCTGATTCTTGTAACCATAAAGCCTGGCAATGGAATTTATGTTACAAGCTGCTCTGACTGCCAAGATACACCCTGTCAAAGCAGTATATTTGTGTAATCCCACCCTAAAAACTCTGGGTGCACAGGGTAAAGTTTTTAAGGGTAAACAATGGTAACGGGAGATTTTATTAATGTTGCTTGAGATATTACCTGTACATTTTTTTCTTTCAGATCATTATGCCACTAGTAGTGTTTCAAAGTATTTTAATAACCCAAAAGAATTAGTATCCTTTTTCACAAATCCTTACTTATCAAACATGTTTTCTTCCACTTAAATCCAGTTAAAGTCTGGAGCAGTAATTTCTACAAAGCAAAGTAATTTCCAGGTGTTCCTAGATTCCTTTTCAGAGTTGTCACTATTTGCATATAACATATATCACAAATGAGGTATAACAATCAGAATAAATTTGAGAGAGCTATAATATCAGAACACTGAAAATAATTTCTAGAAATGAGAATGATACCAAAATCCATAACTTTAGACTCTAAATATTGTATTTTTTCCACTAGAAAAATTTTACAAAACTTCAAAATTGACAATGATTTTTATTGCAAATATTTATTGCAAATATCTTACAGTCATGTACATGTCTAATCCTTCTAAACCTCCCATTTGATCCTGATATCTTTCATATACTAAGGAGAGGGGAACCTCAGATATACTTTGCATCTATATAGCAATTTGATTATAAAAATATTCCAGAGAATTCACCATCGAGTATAAGTAATTTCAATAAGTTTCAGTAAGTTTCCTTTCCTGAATCGGACCTCCTATGTTTTTCTATCCCATGGAGGTATTGCTTTCATATTTGGGACAACTGACTATAAACTATAAGATTCTAGTCAGTAAAGTTCAGTGCTCCTGTGGTCATACCGTCTGCTGCTTATTATTTCCTTATTAGTGAAACAACAACGCATGGTCTTTTAACTACGTGGGAAAGGCAAATTCAATGGGTTTCTAGTTTCGTGCCAAGATTGTACTGCTTTTCTTAGGTTGACAGTTGGCTTTGGCATTTGGCTGTTCTCCAGGTATGTTTTTGATAAACACTGCTTCACATGAAAGAGAAAGGATATCATTACACTACATTAATATATGATGGCAAACTGCCCCCAGAAATTTTATTTCAGCTGCTAAGCTGGAGTTTGATCTTGTATTGCTTACCACATTCATTAAAAAATGAGAAATTCTATTGCTTTAAAAAATTGTATTCAACACTGAGTATATATAAAAGCATACATTATTTATAAATATGTAAGATATAATGCATTATAATGAACACTCTTTTCTCACCCAGTTTAAGATAAATAGCATTATCATTTCTTTCAAGTCCGAAGTGCCCCACCCTTCCCTCCTCTCATTGAAGTAGTCTCTATCCTGAATTTTTTATTTATCATTCTCTTGCTTTTCTTTCTACCTTTATTGCATATATTTGTATCCCTATACAACCATCTTTTTAGTTTTGCACAGAATAATCGCTTTTTAAATTTTTTTAAAAATTGAAGTATAGTTGATTTACAATGTATGAATTTCTGGTGTGCAGCAAAGTGATTCAGTTTTTTATATATATATATATATATATATATATATATATATATATATACATTCTCTTTCATATTCTTTTCCATTATGGTTTATCACAGGATACTGAATATAGTTCCCTATGTTATACAGTAGGACCTTGTTGTTTATCCATTCTATATATAATAGTTTGCATCTGATAATCCCAAACTCCCAATCCATCCCTCCCCCATGCCCCCTCCCCCTTGACAACCACAAGGCTGTTCTCTATGTCTGTGAGTCTGTTTCTGTTTCATGGATAAGTTCATTTGTGTCATATTTTAGATTCCACATATAAGCGATATCATATGGTATTTATATTTCTCTGTCTGGCTTACTTCACTTAGTATGATCATCTCTATGTCCATCCACGTTGCTGCAAATGGCATTATTTCATTCCTTTTTATGGCGGAGTAGTATTCCATTGTTTATATATATATATATATATATATATATATATATATATATATCTCACATCTTCTTTATCCATTCATCTGCTAATAGACATTTAGGTTGCTTCCATGTCTTGGCTATTGTAAATATGCAGTTTAATCTTTATATACAGGAAATCATATTGTAGGCATTTTTATGTGACTTCTTTTTAAGATAAGTAGTAAGTTCTTCAGACTTATTCATGTTGTTTCATGAAGTTCCAGTATGTGACTACTCAAGAATGTATTTAATAATTCTACTACTGATGGACATATGAGTTACTTACATTTTCTTTTTTTGTTTTGTTTTGTTTTTCTTTTCAACATCTTTATTGGAGTATAATTGCTTTACAATGGTGTGTTAGTTTCTACTTTATAACAAAGTGAATCAGCTATACATATACATATATCCCCATATCTCTTCCCTCTTGCATCTCCCTCCCATGTTCCCTATTCCTTCCCTCTAGGTGGTCACAAAGCACCGAGATTATCTCCCTGTGCTATGCGGCTGCTTCCCACTAGCTATCTATTTTACGTTTAGTAGTATATATAAGTCCATGCCACTCTCTCATTTCGTCCCAGCTTACCGTTCCCCATCCCTGTGTCCTCAAGTCCATTCTCTACATCTGCGTCTTTATTCCTGTCCTGTCCCTAGGTTCTTCAGAACCATTTTTTTTTACATTGCATATATATGTGTTAGCATACAGTATTTGTTTTCCTCTTTCTGACTTACTTCACTCTGTGTGACAGACTCTAGGTCCACCCACTTCACGACTAATAACTCAATTTTGTTTCTTTTTATGGCTGAGTAATATTCCATTGTATACATGTGCCACATCTTCTTTATCCATTCGTCTGATGATGGACACTTAGGTTGCTTCCATCTCCTGGCTATTGTAAATAGTGCTGCCATGAACATTTTGGTACATGACTCTTTTTGAATAATGGTTTTCTCAGGGTATATGCCCAGTAGTGGGATTGCTGGGTCGTATGGTAGTTCTATTTTTAGTTTTTTAAAGAACCTCCATAGTGTTCTCCATAGTGGCTGTATCAATTTACATTCCCACCAACACTGCAAGAGCGTTCCCTTTTCTCCACACTCTCTCCAGCATTTATTGTTTGTAGATTTTTTGATGATGGCCCTTCTGACTGCTGTGCGGTGATATCTCATTGTAGTTTTGATGTGCATTTCTGTAATGATTAGTGGTGTAGAGCATCCTTTCATGTGTTTGTTGGCAATTTGTATATCTTCTTTGGAGAAATGTCTATTTAGGTCTTCTGCCCATTTTTGGATTCGGTTGTTTGTTTTTTTGATATTGAGCTGCATGAGCTGCTTGTAAATTTTGCAGATTAATCCTTTGTCAGTTGCTTCATTTGTAAATATTTTCTCCCATTCTGAGGGCTGCCTTTCCGTCTTGTTTATGGTTTCCTTTGCTGTGCAAAAGATTTTAAGTTTCATTAGGTCCTATTTTTTTTTAGGGTCCCAATGTTTTTATTTCCGTTTCTCTAGGATGTGGGTCCAAAAGTATCTTGATCTGATTTATGTGATAGAGTGTTCTTCCTATGTTTTCCTCTAAGAGTTTTACAGTGTCTGGACTTACATTTAGGTCTTTAATCCATTTTGAGTTTATTTTTGTGTACGGTGTAAGGTAGTGTTCTAATTTCATTCTTTTACATGTAAATGTCCAGTATTCCCAGCACCACTTATTGAAGAGGCTGTCTTTTCTCCATTGTATATTCTTGCCTCCTTTATCGAAAATAAGGTGACCATATGTGTGTGGGTTTATCTCTGGACTTTCTATCCTGTTCCATTGATCTGTATTTCTGTTTTTGTGCCAGTACCATACTGTCTTGAATACTGTATCTTTATAATATAGTCTGAAGTCAGAGAGTCTGATTCCTCCAGCTCCGATTTTCTTTCTCAAGATTGCTTTGGGTATACAGGGTCTTTTGTGTTTCCATACAAATTGTGAAATTTTTTGTTCTAGTTCTGTGAAAACGACACTGGTAGTTTGATAGGCATTGCATTGAATCTGTAGATTGCTTTGGGTAGTATAGTCACTTTCAAAATGTTGATTCTTCCAATCGAAGAACATGGTATATCTCTCCATCTGTTTGTGTCATCTTTAATTTCTTTCATCAGTGTCTTATAGTTTTCTGCATACAGGTCTTTTGTCTCCTTAGGTAGGTTTATTCCTAGGTATTTTATTCTTTTTGTTGCAAT
>NC_041234.1:71773636-71774898 GCF_002837175.3 Physeter macrocephalus | reverse complement strand
ATGTTGATTCTTCCAATCCAAGAACATGGTATATTTCTCCACCTATTTGTGTCATCTTTAATTTCTTTCATCAGTGTCTTATAGTTTTCTGCATACAGGTCTTTTGTCTCCTTAGGTAGGTTTATTCCTAGGTATTTTATTCTTTTACTTGCAATGGTAAATGGGAGTGTTTCCTTAATTTCTCATCTAATATTTTATCATTAGTGTATAGGAATGCAAGAGATTTCTGTGCATTAATTTTGTATCCTGCTACATTACCAAATTCATTGATTAGCTCTAGTAGTTTCCTGGTAGCATCTTTCAGATTCTCTATAGAATCATGTCATCTGCAAACAGTGACAGCTTTACTTCTTCTTTTCCGATTTGGATTCTTTTTGTTTCTTTTTCTTCTCTGATTGCTGTGGCTAAAACTTCCAAAACTATGTTGAACAATAGTGGTGAAAGTGGGCAACTTTGTCTCGTTCCTGATCTTAGTGGAAATGGTTTCAGTTTTTCACCATTGAGGATGATGTTGGCTGTGGGTTTGTCATATATGGCCTTTATTATGTTGAGGAAAGTTCCCTCTATGCCTGCTTTCTGGAGGGTTTTTATCATACATGGGTGTTGAGTGTTGTCAAAAGCTTTCTCTGCATCTATTGAGATGTTCATATGGTTTTTATTCTTCAGTTTGTTAATATGGTGTATCACATTGATTGATTTGTGTCTATTGAAGAATCCTTGTGTTCCTCGGATAAACCCCACTTAATCATGGTGTATGATCCTTTTGATGTGCTCTTGGATTCTGTTTGCTAGTATTTTGTTGAGTATTTTTCCATCTATGTTAATCAGTGATATTGGTCTGTAGTTATCTTTTTTTGTGACATCTTTGGCTTTGGTATCAGGGTGATGGTGGCCTCGTAGAATGAGTTTGGGAGTGTTCCTCCCTCTGCCATATTTTGGAAGAGTTTGAGAAGGATAAGTGTTAGCTCTTCTCTAAGTGTTTGATAGACTTTACCTGTGAAGCCATCTGGTCCAGGGCTTTTGTTGTTGGAAGATTTTTAATCACAGTCTCAATTTCAGAGCTTGTGAATGGTTTCTTTATATTTTCCATTTCTTCCTGGTTCAGTCTTGGAAGATTGTGTTTTTCTAAGAATTTGTCCATTTCTTCCCTGTTGTCCATTTTTTTGGCATATAGTGTCTTGTAGTAATCTCTCATGATCCTTTGTATTTCTGCACTGTCAGTTGTAACTTCTCCTTTTTCATTTCTAATTCTATTGATTTGT
>NC_041234.1:71672903-71773626 GCF_002837175.3 Physeter macrocephalus | reverse complement strand
AAGGTATGATCTATCCTGGAGAATGTTTCATGAGCACTTGAGAAGAAAGTATATTTTGTTTTTTTTTGGATGGAATGTCCTACAAATACCCTATTGTTTCCTTCATTTCTTTTTCATTTATTTCTGATCTGTTCTTTATGGTTTCTTTCCTACTGTTAACTTTGGGGTTTTAAAATTCTTCTTTCTCTAATTGCTTTAGGTATAAGGTTAGGTTGTTTCTTTCAGGTGTTTCTTGTTTCTTGAAGTACGCTTATATTGTTATAAACTTCCTTCTTAGAACTGTTTTTGCTGCATCCCATAGGTTTTGAGTCATCGTGTTTTCATTCTCATTTGTTTCTAGGTATTTTTTTATTTCCACTTTGATTTTTTTCAGTGATCTCTTGGTTTTTAAGTAGTGTATTGTTTAGCCTCCATGTGTTTGTATTTTTTACAGATTTTTTCATGTAATTGATAGCTAGTTCATAGCATTGTGGTTGGAAAAGATACTTGATATGATTTCAGTTTTCTTAAATTTATCAAGGCTTGATTTGTGACCCAAGGTATGATCTATCCTGGAGAATGTTTCATGAGCACTTGAGAAGAAAGTATATTTTGTTTTTTTTTGGATGGAATGTCCTACAAATACCAATTAAGTCCATCTTGTTTAATGTATAATTTAAAGCTTGTGTTTCCTTATTTATTTTCACTTCGGATGATCTGTCCATTGGTGAAAGTGGGGTGTTAAAGTCCCCTACTGTGATTGTGTTACTGTCAATTTCCCCTTTCATGGCTGTTAGCATTTGCCATATGTATGGAGGTGCTCCTAATTTGGGTGCATAAATATTTACAATTGTTTTATCTTCTTCTTGGATTGATTCCCTTGATCATTATGTAGTGTCCTTCTTTGTATCTTGTAATAGTCTTTATTTTAAAGTCTATTTTTTCTGATATGAGAATTGCTACTCCAGCTTTCTTTTGATTTCCATTTGTATGGAATATTTTTCCCATCTCCTCACTTGCAGTCTGTATGTGTCCCTAGGTCTGAAGTGGGTCTCTTGTAGACAGCATATATACAGGTCTTGTTTTTGTATCCATTGAGCCAGTCTATTTTTTTTTTTGGTTGGAGCATTTAATCCATTTACATTTAAGGTAATTATTGATATGTATGTTCCTATTCCCATTTTCTTAATTTTTGGGGTTTTTTTTGTAGGTCTTTTCCTCCTCTTGTGTTTCCTGCCTACATAAGTTCCTTTAGCATTTGTTGTAAAGCTGGTTTGGTGGTGCTGAATTCTCTTAGCTTTTGCATGTTTGTAAAGGTTTTAATCTCTCCATCGAATCTGAATGAGATCCTTGCTGGGTAGAGTAATGTTGGTTGTAGGTCTTTCCCTTTCATCACTTTAAATATGTCCTGCCACTCCCTTCTGACTTTCAGAGTTTCTGCTGAAATGTCAGCTGTTAACCTTATGGGGATTCCCTTATATGTTATTTGTTGTTTTTCCCTTGCTGCTTTTAATATTTTTTGTTTGTATTTAATTTTTGACAGTTTGACTGATATGTGTCTTGGTGTTTTTCCCCTTGGATTTATCCTGTATGGGACTCTCTGTGCTTCCTGGACTTGATTAACTCTTTCCTTTCCCATATTAGGGTAGTTTTCAACTATAATCTCTTCAAGTGTTTTCTCAGTCCCTTTCTTTTCCTCTTCTTCTTTGGGACCCCTATAATTCAAATGTTGGTGCATTTAATGTTTTCCCAGAGGTCTCTGAGACTGTCCTCAATTCTTTTCATTCTTTTTTCTTTATTCTGCTCTGCAGTAGTTATTTCCACTATTTTATCTTCCAGGTCACTTATCTGTTCTTCTGCCTCAGTTATTCTGCTCTTGATTCCTTCTAGAGAATTTTTAATTTCATTTATTGTGTTGTGCATCATTGTTTGTTTGCTCTTTATTTCTTCTAGGTCCTTGTTAAATGTTTCTTGTATTTTCTCCATTCTATTTCCAAGATTCTGGATCATCTTTACTGTCATTACTGTGAATTCTTTTTCAGGTAGGCTGGCTATTTCCTCTTCATTTGTTAGGTCTGGTGGGTTTTTACCTTGCTCCTTCATCTGCTGCGTGTTTCTCTGTGTTCTCATTTTGCTTAACTTACTGTGTTTGGCCTCTCTTTTTCGCAGGCTGCAAGTTCGTAGTTCCTGTTGTTTTTGGTGTCCGCCCCCAGTGGGTAATGTTGGTTCAGTGTGTTGTTAAGCTTCCTGGTGGAGGGGACAAGTGCCTGTGTTCTGGTGGACGAGCCTGGATCTTGTCTTTCTGGTGGGCAGGTCCGTGTCCAGTGGTGTGTTTTGGTGTATCTGTGACTTATTATGATTATAGGCAAGCTCTCTGCTAATGGGTGGGGTTGTGTTCCTATCTTGCTAGTTGTTTGGCATAGGTTGCCCAGCACTGTAGGTTGCTGGTTGTTGAGTGGAGCTGGCTCTTAGCATTGAGATGGAGATCCTTGGGAGAGCTCTCGCTGTTTGATATTACGTGTTGCTGCGAGGTCTGTGGTGGACAGATGTCCTGAACTTGGCTCTCCCACCTCAGAGGCACAGGCCTGACACCCAATCGGAGTACCAAGCCCCTGTCAGCCACACAGCTCCGAAGAAATGGGACAAAAAAAGAAAGAAAGAAAAAATAAAATAAAATGATGTTATTAAAATAAAAAATATAAAATAATGATTAAAAATAAAAACAAATTAATAAGTAAGAAGAAAAAGAAAGAAAGAAAGAAAGAAGAGCGCAACCAAACCGAAAAACAAATCCAGCAATGATAACAAGTGCTAAAAACTGTACTTAAAAAAGAAAAATGAAAAAATGGACAGACAGAACCCTAGGACAGATGGTAAAAGCAAAGCTATACAGACAAAATCACACAAAGAGGCGTACACATACACACTCACAAAAAGAGAAAAAGGGAAAATATATATATATCGTTGCTCCCAACGTCCACTGCCTCAATTTTGGGATGATTCATTGTTTATTCCGGTATTCCACAGATGCAGGGTACATCAAGTTGATTGTGGGGATTTAATCCACTGCTCCTGAGGCTGCTGGGAGAGATTTCCCTTTCTCTTCTTTGTTCGCACAGCTCCCGGGGTTCAGCTTTGGATTTGGCCCTGCCTCTGCATGTAGGTCACCTGAGGGTGTCTGTTCTTCCCTCAGACAGGACGGGGTTAAAGGAGCAGCTGATTCTGGGGCTCTGGCTCACTCAGGCTGGGCGGAGGGGTGGGTACGGATGCGGGATAAGTCTGCGGCGGCACAGGCCAGCGTGACGTTGCAACAGCCTGAGGCACGCTGTGTGTTCTCCCTGGGAATCTGTCCCTTAATCACGGGACCCTGGCAGTGTCAGGCTGTAAAGGCTCCTGGGAGAGGAGGTTTGGATAGTGACCTGTGCTCACACAAAGGCTTCTTGGTGGCTGCAGCAGCAGTGTTAGCATTTCTTTCCCGTCTCTGATGTCCGTGCTGATAGCCGTGGCTCGCGCCCGTCTCTGGAGCTCTTTTAGGCAGTGCTCCGAATCCCCTCTCCTCGCACACCCTGAAACAATGGTCTCTTGCCTCTTAGGCAGGTCCACACTTTTTCCCAGACTCCCTCCCAGCTAGCTGTGGCGCACTAGCCCTCTTCAGGCTGTGTTCACACAGCCAACCCCAGTCCTCTCCCTGGGATCTGACCTCCGAAGCCCGAGCCTCAGCTCCCAGCCCCCACCCGTGCCGGCGGGTGAGCAGACAAGCCTCTCAGGCTGGTGAGTGCTGGTCGGCACCAATCCTCTGTGCGGGAATCTCTCACTTTGCTTTCTGCACCTCTGTTGCTGTGCTCTCCTCTGTAGCTCTGAAGCTTCCCCCCTGCCACCCCCGTCTCCGCCAGTGAGGGGACTTCCTAGTGTGTGGAAACTTTTCCTCCTTCACAGCTCCCTCCCACTGGTGCAGGTCCCTCCCCTATTCTTTTGTCTCTGTTTTTTCTTTTTTCTTTTGCCCTACCCAGTTACGTGGGGAGTTTCTTGCCTTTTGGGAGGTCTGAGGTCTTCTGTCGGCGCTCAGTAGGTGTTCTGTAGGAGTTGTTCCACATGTAGATGTATTTCTGATGTATTTGTGGGGAGGAAGGTGATCTCCAGGTCTTACTTTTCTGCCATCTTGAAGGTCTCTGCTTTTTGTTTTTAACTTACAAACAGTGCTGTTATGAAAATTCCTGTAGCTAGCTCCTGATGCACATCTGCAAGAGTTTATCCAGTGTACATACCTAGGAGTGCAATTACTGGGTCATAAGGTATGTGTGACTTCACTAGATAACACCAGTTTATTTTTCAAAATGGTTTTGTATATGTTCTCCAGTTACTCTGCGTCTTTTAACAGCACTTAAGATCATCGAACTTAAATGTTTGCCAATCTGGTGGATGTAAAACAGTGTCACAGTTGGGTGAATTTAGCATTTCCTCTAGTAGTGAGGTTGAGCTTTCTCCATGTGCTTTGTGGCCATTTGTGCTTCTGTAAAGTGAGTGGCCAAAATTTGCCCATTTGTCTATTAGAGTTTTGTAGTTTTCTTATTGATTTAAAAAAATACACTCTGGACACTAGTCCTTTGTCAATTGTGTGTTGCAGATATCTCCTCTCAGTTTGTGATTTGTCTTTTCATTTTGATGACCTGTTTCAATAAACAGAAGTTTTAAATGTAAGCATGATCAAATTTGATAATCTTTTTCTTTCTGTTTTTTCTTTGTGTGTTTTCATAAATTCTTCCTTACCTTAAGTTCATAAAGGTATTTCCTACATTGTTTACATTCTTGCCTTTTACATTTAACTTTCTAAATCTATTTGGATTTTTTTATTTTTTTATGGTGTTAGGTAGGGATTCAGTTCCCATATGCAGAGCAAGTTGTTCCAGAACTACGTACTGAGATGTTCTTCCTTTCCTCACTGATCTGCAGTGCCAGTTCTGTCATAAGTCAAGTTTTTATATATGTATGGGTCTCTTTCTGGGCTCATAATTCTGTTTCATTAATTGATTTGTCTATCTCTCTACTAATACTAAATTATCTTAATTATTACAGCTTTATAAAAATTCTTGATCAGTGGTTTTTCTACTTCTGGTTTGTTATGACTATTCTTGGTCTTTTTGTTCTTCCATATAAATTTTTGAATCATACTTCAAAATTACACATGCACACACATACACATACATACACACACACACATCCCTGTTAGGGTTTGGGTTTGGTATTGCATGGAATCTCTATTTTAGTCTGAAGTGGATTGACATTACTATAATGTTGAGTTTTTCAATCCATAGCTACAGTGTATCTCTCAATTTAAGTGTTTAAGCTATTTTTCTAAAATTTTAGCATTATCTCCATAAAATTTTTGCAGTTTATTTGGTTTTATTCTTAAGTACCTGATATTCTTGATACTGTTGTTTAAGGTGTTATTCTTACATTTTTGAACAATTTGTTACTGGAATATAGAGATGCAGTGGATTTGATTTTTTGATTTTATATTCAGAAATCTTGTTAAACTGCCTTATTCTAAATATTTATCTGTAGATTACATTGGGTTTCTCTAAATATAATCTTATAACTTGTAAATAATGGTAATTTTATTTCTTTATTCCCAATGATTTTTCCTCACCACTCCCTTTTGCTTGCCTCATGTGCTGGCAAGGAATTCCTGAAAAATGTTGGGGAGAATTTTTGAGAGGAGTTTCCATTTCTTGTTCCTGATCTTAAAAGGAACAACTTTAATATTTTACCATTGAGTACCATATTTGTTGAAGGAGTTCTTTAAAATATTCTTTATCAGGTTAAAGAAGTTTTCTTTGGTTTTTAGTTTGTTGAGTTGTATCTTGAATGGTATTGAATTTTACTGAAAACTTTTTTCTGAAGCTCTTGAGATGATTTTTTCCCTTTTAGTTGTTAATGTGGTGAATTATTGTATTGTATACCACTTGGCCACACCTTTAGATATTTCAGTCTACCTTTTACTATACTCCTTGTGGTGGCAGGCAGGGCAACCAGCTTTGTGCAGGTGTAATCTGAGAGGGCTCACCTCTGCTATACTTCTTTTTTTTTTTCTTAACTAAAGTATAGTTGATGTACAGTATTGCGTTAGTTTCAGATGTACAGCAAAGTGATTCAGTTTTATATATATATATATATATATGTATATACACATATTTTTTCAGATTATTTTCCATTATAGGTCATCACAAGATAGTAAGTATAGTTCCCTGTGCTATACAGTAAATTCTTGTTGCTTATCTACTATATGTATAGTGGTTTGTATCTGTTAATACCATACTCCTCATTCATCCATCTCTCCCCTTCCCCTTTGGTAACACCCCTTGCTGTACTTCTTATCTCTCATCCTCTGCCCCAGGGACTTCTCTGATGCCATGGTGTCGAAAGCCCTGGGTACCTGCTTGGAGGTTATGTACAGATTGGAAATAAGAAAGAGTTAAAGTCCCCCTGGGACAACTCAAGCCAGTCAAAAAATATTTTTATCTTCTCTGTTTGGAATGGATAATTCTGAGGTGTTTTCTTTGTGGCTCCACAGTGGTCAAAGCCAAGTTACCCATGGTTGAAACTGCTCCATTATACTGGCTGTCCATTTTTCACTTTCAATTTCCCCAAATAATTACTTGCATGCAAATCTTTATGCATGGATGGAGAATGGGGTGGAATGAGGACTCAGGTTATGACAATTATATTGTTTATTGAGTGTTATCAACTTTAAATTCCAGGATAAGCCCAGCTTTGTCATGGTGTCTAATGTTTCTTGCAGTGAATTTGACTTACTGATAATTTGCTTATTATTTTGCATCAATTTCATGAGACATATTGGCTTACAAACTTTCTTTTCCTTCTAAGACTCTCATATCATGGTTTTGCTAGTCTCAGTGAGCCAGGGGTGTTTCCTCTTTTTTATACTCTGGAATAGTTTGTGAAAAATTAAGGTTATTTATTTCTTGATTGCTTGATAGATCTCACTAATACAACCATCTGGTCCTGAAGTTTTCATTGTGAGACTATTTTAAACTACTGATTCCATTTCTTTAATATTTGGATATTATCTTTATTCCTGAAACATCTTTATTAAGTCATTTTATTAAGTCCTTTTATCTAAGCTTTTTAATTTATGAAGATAAAGTTATTTCCAATGTCCTATTTCTGTCTTTTTTATTCCAAAGGTTTTTTATTTGTAACTTTCTTTTATACTCCCTCATTTTTTCTCGTTTGCCATTTTAGGTTTTTATTTTTATTTATCTATTTTAGGTCAGTTTTATCAGTCTCTTCAAAAAAACATTTTGCTTTATTTATCTTCCTTATTCTAAGTTTGCTTTGTAGTTCATTTCTGCTCTTATATTTGTTTGTCCCTTGTATTTTATTTAGGTTTGTTTTTCTATTCTTTTTCTCATTTCTTAAACTGGATGCTCAGCCCATTAATTTTCAGCCCTTATTCTTTTCTAATGTCATAATTTAAGAGAATAAATTTCCTTCTAAATACTACTTTAGGGCTTCCCTGGTGGCGCAGTGGTTGCGCGTCCGCCTGCCGATGCAGGGGAACCGGGTTCGCGCCCCGGTCTGGGAGGATCCCATATGCCGCGGAGCGGCTGGGCCCGTGAGCCATGGCCGCTGAGCCTGCGCGTCCGGGGCCTGTGCTCTGCAACGGGAGAGACCGCAGCAGCGGGAGGACCGCATACCACAAAAAAAAAAAAAAAAAAAAAATACTACTTTAGATGTACTCACTCGTGTTCTCTCTCTGCCTCCCTCTGTATTTCTCCACACTGCCTTTCAAACTGCCCTCTGTTAGGGCTTTTTCAATGTATAGTAGCATTAGGGTAGTTGGACTTATTACATGGTTGCTCAGGGGTTCAACAGACTGAAACAGAAGCTTCCCAGTTCCTAAAGATTAGACGTGGAACTGACAAAGCTGCACTTCCACCCTACTCTATTGGCCAAAGCAATCCTAGTCTCTCCCAGATTCAAGAGGAGGGGAAAATATGGGGAAATAGAACCAATATCTCAATGGGAAGAGAGTCAAAAAATCTGAAGCCAATTTTAATGTGATACAAGTTCTGTCCCTGAAATTTTAATATGTAGTATTTTATTATTGTTTAACTTAGTACATTTTTAAATTTTAACTATGATTTCTTCTTGGACCTAAGAGTTACTTAGAAGTATGTTTCTTAATTTTTTAAGAAACATATGGTTATTTTCTAGTATATCTTCACGTCACTGACTTATAATTTAATTGTATTATTGTCAGTGAATTTGCTCTGTGTAATGCTGATATCTTTAAGTTTCTCCAATCAGTTAAGATCTTAGAGTACATTAAGGACAATCTTCCCTTCCCACTCATATGTTATTGCTGTGTTATTTATTTCTATATTATAACTCCATGAAATATTATTTTTATAGAGTCAATATTTACCACTGTCTTTGCTCTTCTTTCCTTCTTTATCTCAGGCATTCCATGGGGGATAATTTTTCTTCTGCTTGAAGTACTTCCTTTGGCATTCGTTTTAGTGATGGTCTGATAGTATAAATCTCAGTACATTTTGGTTACCTTTAAATTGTCTTTATTTCACCCTCATTGTTAAAATATATTTCTCCTGTAAATAGATGTCTTGGTTGACATCTATTTTTTCTCAGCACAATGAAGATATAAATCCACTGTCTTCTGGTTTCCACTCTTTCTTTTGAAAACCTAGCCATTAATATAACTACATTTTTGTACGTGATTTTTTCTTTTCTTTTCCAGCTGCTTTAAAAATCTTTTCTTTGCAGTATTCTTCACTTTCACTATGATGTGTATAAAAGTGAGTTTCTTTTTATGTAAACTCTGAGATTTATTATGCTTGTTGAATTCGTATATTACTATCTTTTTTAAATTCTGGAAATTTCTCAACCATTAAATCTTCAAATATTACCTCTGCCCCTTTCTCTCCCTCCTCTCCTTTGGAACTCCAATTATATGGGTGTTAAAACTTTTACTCCATGTTCCATGTCTCTTAAATCCTTTCTGTATATTTTGCATCTCTGTCTTTCCATATGGCATACTAATGATTTATTTAGATCTATCTTCCAGTTTTCTATGTTGTTAGGTGCATTTAATGCTTTTACTAGTGGTTGAGATTTTTAAAATTATTAAAGTATAAAATATAAATTAGATAACTTGAAATTCTTTTTTCATTTTTATATATGCTTGCCATTACTTTTATTTTCAAACCTCACCCTTAGTTTTTGAAACTTTAAACACAATTATTTAATATTATGTGTCTTATAGTTCCAATTCCTGAATTCTTGTTGGATTACTATTCTGTTGTCTATTTCTGTTGGTTCTCAGTCATGTTACTTTGTTCTCTGGTTTTCTTTTTTAAAAAATGGTCATGGCACTTGGATGGTCATACTGGTAGAAATGGAAGTCCCATAAAGTCTATTGATGTTTTACAGGAATTCATTAGTATGTGAAGAGAATTCGATTTCTTGATAAATAGTGGATACCTGCTTATATAAAGAGGTACCTCTAGGGAGTTCCCTGGTTGCCTAGTGGTTAGGATCCTGGGCTTTCACTGCAGTGTCCCGGATTCAGTCCCTGGCTGAAATAATACTCAATTGATTTTAAATATCTCAGAAATTGGTATGCTATAAAATTGGAATGTCAATTGGGTTTAAAATTTGGGGGTCAAAGTAAAATGCTCCTCTTGAAATTTTGAGGAACAAGTTAGGCTGCCAGCTTTTGATTGTGCCAAGAAAGTGTACTGTTTAAGACACATTGTATCATATACTTATTTCATATAAGAAAAGACATGTTAACATCAAAAAAGTAGAAAAGATGAGCAATCTTTTTGAAAAAGGGACAGTGGGGGTTAAACTGACTGTATATAAAATTGTGATTTTTGTAATTTTACCATAGATCAGTAAAAGAAGAAACCTTAACCAGTACCATGGTCCATGGATTAGCATTTTAGAGCCATTATATTAGAAGCCAAACCTGGAAATTTGAAATTTAGGAATTCAAACTCCATAGAGATCAGTTACTTTTCTCCATTCAAATAATATAGACTCTATCCTTGACTTCATCCATATGTCTCCTAATGCATATTACTGATTGTAACATTACTGGTGACAAAATGTGGCTAGATTGGAGAAAAATCTATTCCTTCTACCTAAAAGGAAATTTTAAAAATAATTAGAAACTTATACCATAATACATACAGATTATCAGTACCCCTTCCTGTCTGAAAAGTAGCCTCTTATTCAGTAAGTATTCACTTTTCTTTTTACTTTTAGTTTTGGATACTCAGGAGTCTGGGAGTGATGATTATAACATAAACATATTGTCCTTATTGTATAATGCAAGCTCTGAGAAAAAGGGCCTAGTCACTTCTAACAGTTCCTCACCATCCCTTGTAAAAACAGAATATCTCAAGTCCTTTCTGTAGTTGTGCCAATACTAGCATTAAAGTGGAAAAACACATCTTTTCCTTCTTCCTTTCACCATCGTTCCTTCCCTCTGTACCAACAGATAGTTGAAACCTTTCATCATTGCTTGATCTTATCTCTCTGTCAAACATATTTCTCCTGAGATGCTGGAACTGCTCAGCTTTCTTATTTGTGGGGTGAAAAATCAGGCAGAGTTCATTTTTTGCTTCTTATTTTCCAGTAGTCTGAGAAAGAGCACCCTAAGTGTGATAATAGTGATTGTCTCTTTATTCTCACTACCCATAGCCCTCTGGTCCTGCTACCCTCACCTACACCCACCCTCACTCCAAACAGCTGGAAGGAAATTTGCTATGTGCTAGACTTTGAAGGGAGCCTTTGCTGACATTAGTTTTGCCTTTGTAATACAATAAAAAGTACCCTATTACCTCCTGGCAAGTAAAGAACTCATTAACTTTAACTGTACAAGTTTACTTCATAGATGCTGAAATAAATGGAAACAACAAGAACAGGTCCAGATGTACTACAATACTTATTTGAGACCACAGTTGTATCATTCAAATTCTTCTAAGAGTTAATCACACTTTTCTAGGTGTGAAGTTAAAAAATTATGGCAACACTGTAGGAAAGGAAAAAAGGGATGATGTTTATATACTGGAGACCAAAAGTCTTAAATCATAAGCGAAGACTGAGTCATGTTGCTTCACCCTTTTACTTAACTAAGTTCACTAATTAACTAAGCCACCTGTCTTAGTTCTTTTAGTAGGTAACTTAATAATAACATCCTTTATTGAATTAATACAGTTAGGATATGTTTGCTTAATGTAACCTCTGCTCTTACATTACTTCTTTTTAAGCATACAAATCTAACATAATTTATAATTTGATCAGTCTGATAAGTTCAAAGAATTTTTGAAAATAATTAAAATAGTGTTTTTATATAGATTACACATTAATTGGAACATTTAATAGTCTTTCTTTTTTTCTTCTCAATTATAACACTAACAGTTCTCCAGATGTCTTAGATATTCCACCAACCAGACTATTTTTTTCTTCTTAAGCCTCTGGCAGTGTTCTCTTTTTCAGATCATATTAGCCTGGATCAGAATTTCCAAAAGGTGTTTGTTCTGTAGAACACTAGTTTCTTTAGATGTTTAATATGTGTTACATGAGGGAAGAATACCATGATCAAACAATTTTGGGAACACTTGGTTAAGCAAATGTGAAGAGGATTATTTATTCATTTATTTATTCATTCATTCAATGAATATTTGTGCTCCAGGTATTGTTTAACCATTGTTCAACAAGGCAGAACAAGGCCTTACCATCATGACACTTAGACTTTAGGGAAAGTTATAGATGAACAGCAAATATGTCATGTTAATATCAGATAGAGAAAACTGCTGTGAAGGATATTAAAGCAAGAAAAATGATGAAGACTGATGGGGTTTTGAGGTTCATTTTAGACCAGAGGTAAAGAGAGATATTGGAGAAGGTGTTATTTGAACAGAAACTTGAATGTAATGAGGGAGCCAACCATGCTATGATTGGGGGTGTGGTGGGGAGAGTTTTCAAAGTCGAGGAAAGAGCAAATTCAAAGGCTCTAATATGGGAATAAGCTTGATGTATTTGAGGACCAGCATGAAGGCCAGTGTGGCTGAAGTGTAATAGTGAGGTGGAGCGAGGTGGGGAATGAGGTCCAAGATGCAGTGAAGGTCTAGATTATGTAGAGCCTGTTAAACCATAGTAAGGGTTTTAGATTTTATTACTAGGAGACTTCTTAGGACTTTCGAAACATGAATATGCAGTGGTATACTGTGAAGCAAAAGTAGGGTATTGTATATGCTTTCCCAAAGTTATATAGCCATGGATCCCCCTTTTAATTGAATATCTCTCAGGATTAGGCATTAAGTGTGATCCTTGAAAAACACTTTGAGAAAGACTGGACTAGATGCTTCTGAACCACTGGTTTTAGGTAGAATATATGAATCAGTATGATTGATTAAAGTGTAAAGTACAAAGAACTCAATTCACATTTATATTTATATTCCCACATCCCAACATTAGTATGAGTTACATTTCAGTCCACTTTTCAAACCTAATTCACTATAAATTTCCTTTGAAATAAATGAGCCAATTTATCTTAATGAGAGTTTTTGGAGGAAGAGAGACTTTGGGAAAGCAGTTTATTTAAATATTGAAAAACTTGCTATTTTTATTGAAATGGCTTTTTCCTTGCTCTTTCCACAGGCATTTTAGATTCAAGAACCATGTAATGTCTTGTTATTTTTATATTACGAATTAAGAATTGGTGCACTCTAGAAAAACTTCATCTTGCGGATTCTTGTAAAACACTTTAAATCATGGGACGAATGAGATTTGCACATTAGAATAATTGTCTCCCTTGTTCTTTCATATCTCTTATCTACCTGTGCCTAAAGTCATGATTTGATATATTTACTCTGTACTTTCATGTATATGGTGCTGTATTAGGCATTGTAAAGTACAACTCATAAATCACAGGTCCTTTTATCTATGAGTTTCTTGTTGAAGGCAGGCTACGCTAGATGTAAGCATACAACATTTATTAAATACTTAGTATGTGAAAGGCAGTCTTGTAGAAGTGTATAGTTATAGGGAACACATGCTAAAATTAGTAAAGAGATTTTGGTACCTATATATTTGTTGTTTTTGATGAAAGATGTTAGCCTCCTTCCTAGCTGTGAAAAAACAGTGAATTACTACTATCTAGCAAGCCAGGAAAAGTTAATAGGGAGAATGGGTCAATTAGTCTCCCTTAAATCCATGTTCCCAGGAGCCCCTAGAACTAGGAAATCAGAGGCTAAAATCTGTTTATAGATTTTCTAGAAGTTTAGTAGTTTAATTTCAGCCATGTAAGTCTGGTCAGTGTGGGAAAAGCTGCAATGTTTGTGTTCTGGCCTGAGGTAGCCACCACTTCTGCATAGTATAAATGAAAACTGGTCTTCCTGCTAGTAACGGAGGTAAAAGAGTTCATCCAGGAGGTGATCTTGGCCTCTTCTCTGAGCTACGCATGCATATATTGAGTTCTTTACTTGACATTGCCACTTGGATGGATCAAAAGTAATATTCCATTGTATGTATGTACCATACCTTCTTTATCCATTCACCTGTCGATGGGCATTTAGGTTGCTTCCATGACCTGCCTATTGTAAATAGTGCTGCAATGAACATTGGACTGCATGTGTCTTTTTGAACTATGGTTTCCTCTGGGTATATGCCCAGTAGCGGGATTGCTGAGTCATATGGTAATTCTATTTTTAGTTTTTCAAGGAACCTCTATACTCTTCTCCACAGTGGCTGTATCAATTTACATTCCCACCAACAGTGCAAGAGGGTTCCCTTTTCTTCACACCCTCTCCAGCATTTGTTGTTTGTAGATTTTCTGATGATGCCCATTCAAACTGGTGTGAGGTGATACCTATATTTTGGAGATTAATCCTTTGTCCGTTGATTCGTTTGCAAGTATTTTCTCCCATTCTGAGGGTTGTCTTTTCGTCTTGTTTATGGTTTCCTTTGCTGTGCAAAAGCTTTTAAGTTTCATTAGGTCCCATTTGTTTATTTTTGTTTTTATTTCCATTACTCTAGGAGGTGAATCAAAAAAGATCTTGCTGTGATTTATGTCAAAGAGTGTTCTTCCTATGTTTTCCTCTAAGAGTTTTATAGTGTCCGGTCTTACATTTAGGTCTCTAATCCATTTTGAGCTTATTTTTGTGTGTGGTGTTAGGGAGTGCTCTAATTTCGTTCTTTTACGTGTAGCTGTCCAGTTTTCCCAACACCACTTATTGAAGAAACAGTCTTTTCTCCATTGTATATCCTTGCCTCTTTGTCATAGATTAGTTGACCATAGGTGTGTGGGTTTATCTCTGGGCTTTCTATCCTGTTCCATTGATCTATATCTCTATTTTTGTGCCAGTACCATATTGTCTTGATAAGTGTAGCTTAGTAGTATAGTCTGAAGTCAGGGAGTCTGATTCCTCCAGCTCCGTTTTTTTCCCTCAAAACTGCTTTGGCTATTCGGGGTCTTTTTTGTCTCCATACACATTTTAAGATTTTTTGTTCTAGTTCTGTAAAAAATGCCCCCACACCCAAATTCAATGTTTTCTTTTGTTATTAAGATATAATTAAAATATTTAACATGGCTTATAGTGTTTGGCTTTTGCTTTCGTCTCCAATCTTAACTTCCTGTACGCCAGTCATTCTAATATTTTTGTTCAGTTTCTCAAAATGTCCTTGTGCTCCCTTGCTCCAGGTCCATGCACATCCTTTTCTTTCTGCTGGGAATTCCTTTATCCCCCTATGCTTTGCTTACTTAACTGATATTCATTCTTCATATTTAAGCTCAAATATGACTTCAGAGAAGCCTTCCCTGACCTCCCTAACTGGTACAACCCCTTCTATTAAATGCTACTCAATGCTCCTCTCCTTCATACCCTTAGCATTCTTAGAGTTTTTTCTTTAAATAATTACTTTTTAACCAGGTCTGTCTTGATGACTATACTGTGATCTTCATTCTGTCAGAGTCCATGTCTATTTTTCTTTACGATTTTGCCCCCAGAGCCCAACACAGTGCCTGGCATATAGTAGACACTCCATATTTGTTGAAAGGATGGATGGATTAATGAGCTTGAAGAATGAGTTCCTGATCTCTGGTATACTTGATAGGATCAAGGAACCTTACAGTGAATGAAATGATGATCATAAAGAAATTCATGATGAGAATCATCCTAAGGGGGTAAGGAGCTGAAATCGGTATCAAGATACTGTAGTGAGTTTGGTGTGACACAGAGGAGAAAGTGGAGCAGAAATTCAGTAGCACTGGAGTTATGCCATGCATCTATGATTCTTAACTTTCAATGAAGCAGGAGTGTTCCCCATGACAGGAATAATAACTGAAAAAAGAGAAAACTTAGGAAACACAGGCTACCAACTAGAAGACTATGTAGACTTCATGGAGAACTCTCTTTTGTCTCACTAGCTGGAAGAAGTTTCACATCATTAAACTTTCCTATCCATTGGATAGGCTGCCTTGTAAGACCGGGAACTCTCTCACAGAAATTGTTTAAGCATAACCTAGATTATTATCTGAATGATATTAAAGAACAGCTTCCTGTATTATACGGGAAATAGTACAAGATGAATTCTCTGCTATATCAAAATTCCATGATTTTAAGACATGATGTTTTCTACTTCAGGAACTAATTATCTAGTGAGGAGATACAGTGAAAATATAAAGAAGTGTATGTTAAATGACCTAAAGAGATAAATGAAGTATTATTGAACTTGTGAAGAGCAAAGATCTCTTCTGGATGGGGAGCCCAAACCATTTTTATTGGAGAAGGTGGCATTTGAGCAAGGCCTTAAGAGTGGATGAAGTATTCAATAGATAGAAAAAGAGAGAAAAGAGAGAAATTCATGGTAAAGTGTATGGCCATGGCTTTCCTTTGGCTGAGTCCTTGCCAGGAAAGAAGAGGAGTCTTTCCTCTTCCTGCTGAGCTCTGCTATCATTTCAAGGTGTGAGAGTGCCCCCTTCTGGTCTCAACTCTATTTAAGTTTCTGTTTATTAATTTGTTCAGAGACTTGTAGGACAGTGTTCTATGGTGCAAAGAGATGGGAGAAGATGAAAGTTGAATAAAGGCTGTTGATGAGATATTCACAAACACTTTTAGCAATGCTTCCATATTCACAGAATACTGTGACCCAGGCGAAGGGAGAAAAACCTTTCCTCCTTTCTGCTTCAGTGGGACTTGAGCCTGTTTAAGCAGAGAATTGCTCAGCTGTCATCAGTGGCCACCAGCTAACACGGGGTACTAAGTATGTCCAAAAGCTGCTTAGGAAACTGTCATATCTGAAGCTTAGAGGCAGCTGCTGCATGTATCACAAGGGAAAGTGTATGTTTCACTTTATTGCACTGACTGTACCAGTCCCTATATAGAGGGCAAATTGAGTGATATGCTGCTGTGAGGTTCTCTGACTTATTAGATTAGATTTCTCTGACAGCCATCCTCCTTTTCACTCAATTTTTTGAATTGTCAGGGTATAGAAATCATAATCTTCAATGGCCCCCATTGTTATTTTCCTCTTTCTTTCCCATTCTACCATTTCTTTCTGTGTTTTATAATAAAAAGATGTAGGGCAGTACTGGCATTTACATTGTAACTCACAGTATGATTAAGAGAAGACAATGTGATTATGACTAATCCTTTCATTTTATTTTATTTGGCTATCATTAAGTTTCCTTCCCACCCCTCTGAATTGTTATATTTTATATACCTCTTATGAAAACTTGACATTTATTAAAGATATATAATTGTTATAATGGAGATAAAGTGCCTTCCTTTTAACACTGTAGAGGACCTACTCCTGGATTGCTCCTCTAACTGTCTCATCTGGGTGAATCAAAATGTAACATCTATAAAGATGTTAAAAAAAAACCAAAACAAACAAACAAACAAAATGTAACATCTATAGATCATACACCTTGAAATTTTTTTCAAATGGGGTTTGTACATCCATAAATTTCCACCAAATTATCTATGCAACAGTATTTATAAAATAGCTATCTAGAATAAGAGTGTAGCAAATAGACAGCAGAACAAAGTTGTGTGGCTTAGAATTACTTTTTTTTTAGAATCAGGAGTTAGTTTTCTAGTTAAAAAAGCACTTCATTTCATTAACTGTACTGTTTCAAAATCATTTTAGAGTCATTAAATCACATGTAGATACAGGTATATGATTTAGTCCAGTGGATTAATCAATGGCAATCATGAGGTTAACGTCTCTGCCCCTATATTAGTTTAAGCCAGTGGTTTTAATCAAGGGGTTTTTTGCCCTGCAAGGGACATTTGGCAATATCTGGCAACAATTTTGTTTGTCACAACTGGGTGGGAGAGTGAATGGGCCCTACTACTGGCATCTAGTGGGTAAAGGCCAGAGATACTGTTAAACATCTTCCACAACAAAGAATTATCCAGCCCAAAATGTCAATAGTCCTGAGGTTAAGAAATCTTGGGTAAAGCTCTGCTCTTCAAACAGACCCCTCATTCTTTCACTGTAGCCAATCTTTTCATAAATATATGGTATAAATTACTGGGATTCCTGAACATATCAGTGTAATATCTCCTTGTAAGTCTTTCCCACTAGAGAAAGGATTGGGGTGTGGAGAGGAAGTTCTAGAAAATCTGGCACTTATAAGAGCTTCCACTGTATACCAAACACTCTGTTAGGTGTCTGCATATATTATTTGACTTAATCATCACACAGAAACCTTATGAGGTAGGCCATTTTTACAGATGTTCAAAATGAGGCTCAGAGCAGGGAGAATAACTTTCCAAGGTCATACTGTGCCTCAGAAGAATTGCAATTTGCCACACCTCAGTGCATGTTCTAACACTAAACTGGAAAGGCCATGCAAAGTACTTACTGTAGATAGTGCAGCAATGGCATAATATTCCTACATGAAAGCCCTCTCATTATTATTCAGTAAGAGTACTGACACACTGAAAAAATTTTGCTTGCAAAACTGATTCAAGAACATACCAAATTCTGTCCCATCTTTGACAAAAAATAAAGAGAAGCTGACAATCTTGCCTTTATAATAGAACATTCATTGTTCAGCGAAAGTGAAGGTCTTTTCAAAGCACAATTTGCTTCATCTTACTAGATATGAACAAATTAGATGTTCTCTCTAGGTCCTTTCCATTCTTAAGAGAGTATGGTCACCCAAACTTTCTTTATTCCCCCAGTTTCTGTTACTTAAGTCCTAAATTGCTATTTCATGAACAAGCAAATATTCAGGAGTAGGCACTAAAAGAGAGACAGAGGGAGAGACACAGAGATGGAAAGGGGAAATATACATGTGCCTAAGAGTGTGCTTTTAGGATACTTCGGTACCAAGATGTGGCTGTATCACAGTTGTTGTAGTGAAAATTAACTGACAATGTTTTTGAAATAGCGTTCAGAGCCAGTCTCCATGATATGACCAGCTTAATTAAAATTCCTAAGCAACAAGGTCCTACTATATTCAATAGCACAGGGAACTATATTCAATATCCTGTGATAAACTATAACGGAAAAGAAAATGGAAAAGATTTTGTATATATATGTATAACAGAGTCACTTTGCTGTACAGCAGAAGTTAACAACATTGTAAATCAACTATACTTCAATAAGATAAATTTAAAAAATTTTTAAAAATTCCTATATCCTACTATCTTGGAGACTGGTAACAAGAACAACCACAAAAACCTAGTGGGTGGACTAATTTTTGCCATAATACGTCTAGATACCTGGCGTTTAGCAAGTATGCACGTAAGAACAGAAATATGTCCCCATATTTAATACAAACACTTTAGTTTGAAAACATCTAAACACTGTTCTTATGATAGCTATTTCATTGAATTGATTTGCCAACTGTTGTGTGGGAGCTGATGTGGGAAGTCGCCATCTTCCCAGCCTCCCTCAAGGACTCCACTCAGATCTCTAAAATTAGTGATTAGTGACTGTTCCTGACGAACAGAGATATTTTATCAGATTCACAATTTTATGACCCATACCATGACCTAAATTTTTAAAACAAATTCTACACCTCATACAGCATAATTAGAAAATGCTTAAATTGAAAGCCTCAGACTGAAAGTGGAGTGATTGAGGTGGGAGCTATGTGTGCCGTAGAACATTATTTCCCCTCTCTGTAGTTCCAGAGGACAAAACAGAGATGTAGTGTGGTGATTATTCTGTATTCCTTTATAGGGGAGCATTTGCACACCCCCTTGGGGGGGGGTGAGTAGTTTTGGCAGCATGTTCTTACACTAGATATTTTAAGTCCACCAGGGATTCATAAGTGGAAAGTTTTAATCCCTAGACTACTTTTAACCAAGATACCCTAGGAAACAAAGCACCCTTGGTTGCAGAGTGCTAGTCAGGCCAGAGAAAGAAATATTCATGTAATGCTGGCATTTGGATTCTTGAAATGACTTCTTCATCTTGCTCTCAATTCATGCCGTGATAAAGGAAAAATAAAAACAGCATTGAAATTGGAATGTAAGAGATTGCATGGAGGGCTTCCCTGGTGGCGCAGTGGTTGCGCGTCCGCCTGCCGATGCAGGGGAACCGGGTTCGCGCCCCGGTCTGGGAGGATCCCCCATGCCCCGGAGCGGCTGGGCCCGTGAGCCATGGCTGCGGAGCCTGTGCTCCGCGACGGCAGAGGCCACAACAGAGGGAGGCCCGCATACCACAAAAAAAAAAAAAAAAAAAAAAAAAAAAAAAGAGATTGCATGGAGACGGCTGTTTATATTTTAGAGTTAATCTAATCTAGTGTCAGAGGGAGGAAAAGCAACTCTTTATCACCAAAATACCCTAAAGTCAAACAAAAAGTCAAATATTTGAGTTAAATTTTAAACACAGGGACAAAAATATATAGATTTAAGAAATGTGGTGTTTTACTGTCCTGTGGAGCACTGCACTAATGCTTCTTTATAGCCATAAGGTTGGCCATTTATAAGGTGCAAATGTAGAGTCCATTAGGATCTTGTTTAAGTTCTTTATGGTCTTCCTTTCATTTGCATCCAGTTTTACAGTTATAAATCCACCATATATATTGGTGACTTGAATTTGAAATGCAATAGAATTACTTTAAACTTTATTGGAATGAGACTTTAGTAAAGGTAGGCATTAGAACTTTGGTATTCTTCATGTTGACCTCTAAAATCTAGGTAAGTTTTAGTGAGAGAAAGATGGAAAGAAAATGACTCATCCCAAATATTTACAAGATGAAAAAAGATGATCACGAAATTCACTGATGTAAAATGCAGAAATGTCTTTCCATTTTGTATTAATGTCATCTCCTACTTTCCAGTGTGTCTCTATTGCTCTCAAGAGATCCATCTTTAAGTAAGGCTACAGTATGTCTGCAAAGTAATCTAAAGCAGGCTGACAGCCTATTGAGGAAGTCCTGCCCAGTGAATATTTATGATACCTCTGATTATTTAAAAATGTATTGACTTTTAACTTTTATTATGATCCATGAAATGCGGGCTATGTACCTGCATATGGATGGTGTGGACATATACATGTCCTTGTATATCATGTCACCTGGCTTAGAAAGTTCCATCTTTATTAAGAACAGTGTAGTAGATTACTTTTTGAAGCTCACCAGCAGTATTTTCCTGGAATGGAAATTATCATCCAAATGACTAAAACTCCCACAGAGATGATATAAGTTATTTGTTTTGCATTTGACAGGTTAATTATAAAGATGGGGATGACAATGGTAACTCGATTTGTCAATTTAAAATTCAGGTATTAAACAAATAGAGAGCGTGTAATTTAAATTTGAAAAAATAGGCAATTAATGACCACTAATGGTAATCAAAACAGGTAGGAATTTAAGTGTTATACCTTACAGAATTAGATCTTTAGACTGATTTTTGAATACTCTTTGATACTCGGTGTTCAAGAAGCTGCTCAAGCAAAAACGGGCACAAACAGAATTCATAAGGTCAAAATGCATAACATGAATGAAGAATACTTGGTTAATAAAGAAAATTGACTGTGCAAAGGACTTGAACATAAGGATTCAATTGGTCCTTTAAAAAGATTCCTAGCACATCATCATATGTGACCATGAGGGAAACTTGAGTTGCTCGTGTTACCATAAAAATATTAGAATATAGGTATTTGAAAGTGTTCTTTCTTCCATTTGAGACTATTCTCAAAAGTCTGAACTCCTACAGATCAAATTCCCATCAAAGGAAATAAGGGTGTTTTAAAAAGTAGGGTCTGCAGTCCCTCCAGCAGCATAATCCTGTGACAAAGAGTATAGCAATTCCAGCAGCATCCGGACAGCTGCACACAGTCCCAATCTGCCTAATGGTCTGTCAGCTCACAGTGCTGCAAAGCTTTCACACATTTCGGCACTCAGCTTTAGCAAGCCCCATCCAGGCTGGCTGCATGACCACCAGGCCGAGTCTGTGCTTTCTGGGCTTAGGGAAATGGAATCTAAAATGCAGGGAAGAAAGAATATGTGCCTCATTTAAAAAGAAGTATTTTAAACCAGTTCTGTTTTTGACTAATTTGAGAACTTATCACATGATTGCCTTTGAGGCAGAAAGTATTTCAGCATTCTTGTAAGGAGGCTGAATATTAAAGTATTCAGTGCTTCTCTCTTTATGGCTGTAAGTACACTGAGGCATAATTCTCCATGGTTTGACACAGATGTGTATTTTGCAATGATAATGGTCAATCTTTGCTAAGATAGAGGATGTTGTCTGAAATACTGATGAACCACCTAAATTGATTCTCTGGTAGATTGTGGAATAAGTTGTGGAATGTAGGTGAGGGAGAAAAGAAACAAGATAATATGAATCTAGATACTGAAAATGAAATCTACATTTTTAAAAAAACATTATGCATTTGGTTACCATTAGAACATCAAGAAAAACTTAACGCTGAAGGTACTTGGCTAAAATAGGTAAAGTTGACAGAAATGTTTTATCAATAGATTTTTGGTTTAGTGGTTGTTTTATCTACCGTACCAGGAAATGGACATGAGTGTGCCAATTTCCATAGTAATCTATGTCCTTCCTAAATTCAGACAAGCACTGGAATATATAAGGCCCAAATCAATGCTACTAAGCCCCCTAAAAGCATGAGTAAGTTATTCTAATGATTTAGACCCGCTCTTTCTCTAAACCCTTGGCAGAAAAATTTGCAGTAGGGATTGTTAATAAATATATTTTGTTATAATATGCTAATGATAAAATATCTATTTAAATATATACATATATTTACACATATGTAATCGTGCCTGCTTTAAAGGACCAGCACTTGCAGCTGACCCTTAGAGGGTATGGCGATCTCTCCACTTTTAGATAAGGAGAGTTTCAGATAAAAATAGTATTTCCTGCAGTTAGGTAGGGACCTCTTAGGATTATAGCTGTAACTCTTCATTCCCCTTTCCATTTTCTGGTTGTAAACTGACTTCCTGGTTTAGAGACTAAGTATGTTCTCAGTTATTTTATATCCATGCCTCATTGAAGATGCCAATTTAGAGGATAAATGGTTGGAGTATGAGAAACATGTTTTACTCTTCTTTGAATATTTGTACAACTTTATACTGCGTATTAATGATCACTTAATATTTGTAGATAAAGTGATCAACATATATTGAATATTAATGAGCCCCGACTAAGAACCAGATACTATGCTAGAAACTGGAAATAGATGGGTAAACAGATAAGATCCCAGCTTTCATTTTATAGGGTGGGGGAGGGCAGACAGTAAACGAGTAACGCATTGTGATAAGTGAAATGAAGAAGGCAAAGGAGGGTGATGTGATCAAGAATGGCTGTGCCAAGAGGTGGAGAGTAATTTTAGAAAAGTCTGAGTAGGTGATGTTTGAACTAAGACCAATTTTTCTAATTTATGGCATTCTTCTTACTTGCATTTTGATCTTGTCCTTATAACTAGATTTTTAAGCAAAAACACATGCCTTTTTTTTTCTTTACCTGTAACATTAATCGTGGTCTATAATTTTGCTTTAGGTTGAATAGGAAATAAGCAAATTTGGTCTTTCTGATGATTTGGGACAGTTGAAAGAATACAAAAAAGAAAAATGATCATGTTGTTAAGGTTAGCAAACTTATATGAAGTACATTTTAAATAAAATGCTTGGTTCAAGGCTTGGACTAAAGTTCATGGCAGGTCTTATTTTATTTGAACAAGTTTGCTGCCTCTAATCACATCCCTACAGTACTTGATGCATACCAATAAAATATATCTAATGATCTTTCTGACAGTTCCATAACCAGACAGTGCTATGTATCTCTTTCTAGAGCTCTGGAAAGCATTTTTTGACTTAGAATGTGCAGCCAGCTTGGATTTGTTTCAGAAAGATGGTAAATTTTACATTAAAATTGGTATATCCCAATAAGCTTGAAAGTTCTTTTAAGTTCTAAAATGATAATATCACTTTGCTGACTAAAATCCACCAATGGATCCTCACTGTCATTAGAATTAAATCTTAAATCCTTACTGTGGTTTACAAGGTTCTACAACTTCCTGCCTCTCTGGCCTCATGTTGTCGCCCTCTTGCACTCATTCACTTTGTTAGAACCACCCTGGACTGCTTTCCGCTCTTTGAACAGGCTAAACTCTCCTGCTTCAATGTATGTGCACATGGTACTTTTAGGTCTCAGTGCAAATGTCACCTATCTGTAAAGCTGTGTATCCACAGTCACCCACTATGAAACTGGGATATTTTAATTTCCTATTAGTGTTTACCAGTATATGATATTATACCATAATTTGTTTGTGTATTGTATATCGTTTGCCTTCTGCTTCTAGAAGTACCATGGGGTTAGAACCTTGTCTTTTGTATTGATTTCGTACCCAGAACAGTGTCTTGCATATAGTGGGTACTCAACAAATGTTTCTTTTTTTTTTTTTTTAATTGAGCTATAGTTGATTTGTAATGTGTTAATTTCAGGTGTACAGCAGAGTAATTCAGTTATACATATATATTTTCTCAGATTCCTTCCCATTATAGGTTATTACAAGATATTGAATATAGTTCCCTGTGCTATATAGTAGGACCTTGTTGATTATTTTATATATAAGATCTGTTAATCTGTATCCTTTAATCCCAAACTCCTAATTTATCCCTCCCCCACTTTCCCCTTTGGTAACCATATGTTTGTCTTCTGTGTGAGTCTATTTCTCAACAAGTGTTTCTTGAATGAATCCAAGAATGAACAAGTTTGCTTGTTGCTTTGGATCAGTGTGTTGCTACACCACCAAATTTCATCTGTCTTTGTCCTCAAAATGATAAACCTTCATAGTTATTTTTTTTTTTTACTTTCAATTTCTTGAAAATCTGCTATGAGAAATCAACTACAGGAGTCCACAAATCTGTAAACTTCCTTTATAATACAGAATTATATCGTGAAACATGTTTTAAGATAGATTGTTCATTGCCCTGCAATCAAGGTATCTTTATGAACATAGCTATACCAGTTCAGGTGGTCTCCTGACTGATTTCCCTATGAAAGTGGCATTTTCAACATTGCATTTGCTTATTGTTTGGTTGTCTCAGTGGCATTAATTCAGCAAGCATTTATGTGTTGAATATCTTCTTAGATCTGTGACTCAAAGATGAATAAAAAGTGCTCTTTACTCTTGAAGATCTCACAGTCTAGTGTAACTGAGATTAGTGCAAAATAACATTCAGTACTACAGTAGTATAGGTAATCTGGCACTTTCCTAACTAGAACCCTCAACTAATGTGAATTCTTTTCAGTACTAGTGTGAAACTGTATTTATTGTCTCTGGAGAGAGTCTACATGTTATTTTAAATTTACCTCTTCCCCTTGTTAGCTGTGAACCTTGGGCTAGTTGCTGAACTTCATGTGTTATATTTTCCTCATCTGTAAAATTGGGGATAATAACAGTACCTACCACATAGGTAATTTAATAGATGATTCATATAAAGAACTTAAATAAGCACAGTGCCTAACACTTAATATATTCTCAGTAAGTGATGATGATGATGATGATGATAATTATTTCAGAAGTTCTGTCATGCAGACAGTCTGATTCATTTGACTGGGAAAAAAAATTTCATCTAAACCCCTACATCTAAACACAACAGCCTGCATTGATCACAATCATCATGTTTTTGCTTATTTTGTTTTCCTTTGCATCTTTAATATCATGTTTCATCAAGAAGGAAGGGACATTGAAGTGATATTTGTTTATTAGCTTCTTGGAATTTGTTTTCTTATTTTTTGTTTCCAAGTTGTTTGTCTTGATGGAATTAAATTTAACTGTGTCTCCAAGGTAGTTTAGTAGTGTTACAAGCTGAATTAACATCGTGAAGTTGTTAACATCATGAAGTTGTTAACCTAACTCTTGAAATTTTTTTCAACATGGGTTTGAACTGGGAGGGTCCACTTATACACACAGTTTTTTCACTAAATGCATACTACAGTTCTACACAAGCCATGGTTGGTTGAATCTCTGGATGTGGAACCTCGGACGTGGAGGGCCGGTTGTAAAGTTATACAGAGATGTTTAACTACACAGAGTTGGTGTTCCTAACCCCACAATGTTCAAGGGTCAACTGTACTTGTTAACCATGTAGTTTGCAAAAGCTCTGTGAGGCAGAGATATGGAGTGTTTAACCATACTGGTGGGTTTTTTGGTTTGTTTGCTTTAATAATTTAAATATTTAATATTTTAGTAATTTAAAAAATAGAAAAAGGAGATATAAGAGTTTGATATAGAATTTCGTTAAATATGTTCTAAAGATTTGTAAATATTGTTATAAAGTTCTTTCTCTTTGTTTAGCTGAGGGTTGGGAGGTTGGGGGCAGAAATCTAAAATCCAGAAAAAAGAAGGAATTGAGAGGAAGGAAAGTTATTTATAGCTACACTTTACTAGGGGGATGTGAGGGCATTTGGTATATTTTGACATAAGATCATTTTCACCATTTACCTGTAGCCATAAATGGTTAAATGACCCTTATTTGACCAAATGCCACATTTCCTCAAGCATTGTGATCAAAAAATGTTTTACTTTATATCAATTTCAGGTAATAATGTTCATCAATATTTCTTAAATGAATAAAATGCTTAGTGAATATATTAGGCAGCTGCTATAGAAGACCACAACATATAAAATATATGATTATTTAGCTTAGGAGCTAGCACAGAGTAATAACTCAAAATTTGTTAGCTAATATGAAAAAATATTTTGATAGCATTCTTGCCTTTAAGGGAATTTTCTTGAAATGAACAGACACAAAGACAGATATACCTACATAGAATTAATTTATTCACTAAGCATTAATTAAGTGCATGCTATGCTTAAGTTACTGGCTGAGAGGAATGGAAGAAGTAAAGCTCAATTAAAAAAAAAAACAATGGACAAAAAGCTCACAGTCTACTTTGTGATGGGCGAGGGACTAAAAACCATTTATTGACCAGCTTACATACTCATCTCATTTAATTCTTAGAATTTTATCAGCTAAGTATAACTATACCTATTTGACACATGATGAAATTGAGGCTCAGAGAGGTGAAAGAGCTTAACCAAAGTCACATAGGTAGTTAAGTGGTAGAATCTGAATTCCAACTCACATCTGTCTCAATCTGAATATGGTACTGTTTCCATTATGCAGTAGGTGCCTTAATAGCGGAGACTATGAAAACAGAAAATTAGTATAATGCAGAACAAAATATTAGGATCATAAAAATATATAAATAAAGTGCTATATTATGAGGATTCAGGGTGAGAGCAAGATAAAAGGATAGCGGGTATATTTTGGGCCACTTATTAATTTTTGCCCACATTTATTGTATACTATGCCCTATGCACTATGCTAGGCACAAAATGCAACACCAATATACTATGCTCTAGATTTTAATATTATTTATTTAGTTTTGAGTTAATTAAAAACATTTCGATGCAGTGGTGGTTTGTGTGTGTGTGTGTTAAATTTTATTAAAAGCAAAAGGAATGCAGTTTGAGGAAGAATGGGTAACTGAGATTATATATATATATATATATATATATATATATATGTATACCACATATATATATGTATACTACATATATATATATATACTTTTTTTCCCATGAAAATATACCAAGAAAGCAAATTTTCTCATCTTGAAGATTATTGACTCTTGGCTGTGATCAGGGAAGGAAAATACTAGATGTAGGGGAGAATCAGCTGAGAATATCTTGAAGTGATTTATTGAAAGTATTTATTCTGGAAATAAGAAGCCATGAAAAGAGAAATGGCCATCTTGTCTAAAGAATGTAAAAAAAACTCTATGTTTGCCCTAAGCAAAGAAGACGATCATGAGTGGTGCAGAGACTCCCTTTGGAAGTTAGTGATAGAGACTTCTGTATGACCAAGTAATGCACAAGTAGCTTATTATTTTTCAAAAATACAAATTTATGAACCTCACTAGAATCAAGGATATTGATTGACTGTTTAACATTCTTAAATGGTTGGCTAATCTCTGTGTACCACATACTTGGAACTGTAGCTCTGTTCTTTCTGACACATCACTCAATCAGTATAATTTACAGGACAAGAGCAGCAACCAGCAGCTGCTGTAGTTAGAGATGTGGGTGTTTCAGATGGAAATCCTTAAGTGCAGGTGACTTTTAAAATTTGATCTCAAATATGTTTTGTGTTGAAACTTGCAAATCTCATTAAACAAAATCAAAAGTGTTCAAGTCTTTCACTTAACTGCAGAGCATTTTGAGGACCAGTAGAATTCCTCCCTATTCACTTCCTAGCTAAATGCATTTTAGTTTTCTTTCTAATGGAAAATAGAGCCCTCTCTTGTAACTTTTGCATTTTAACTCCTTGTCAATTGAAGAATATATATAAAGAGAAGACTATTTTCATATCAACACACCCCTCCCCAAGCAGTCTTCATCATTGGAAAGTTTCTAATATATTTCTAATCATATTTTCCAGAAACAAAACTGAATCAGGAAATGCAAATTTTCAGAAATTCTTTAGGGAAACAATGTTACTTCATTTGTTTTAAAGAAATCTTTTGATGTACAAGATAGTATATTTGATACCAATAATAATAATAATAATAATTTTACTATGATGATCACTCTACTAATAGAATATATTGCATTAGTAAAAATTAATAAAATTCCATGGGTATCATTTTCAGTGAGAGTTATTAGTGTATAATGTTGATTTTGATTATATATTTCAAATTTGTTAATGATCACTATTATTTTTATTGAAGATATTATTACATTAAATAAAATATCAAGCATTTTAAACTCACATATAATACTAACATAAAATGGTACTTTTCATTATTATACACTTTACAATTATGTGTATTTTCTACATAGCTGCAGTTATCCTAAATACCTATTGCTTATTTTCTTCTTCACTCTTAATATTATATCAGGAATAGTGTTCAGTTTTCTACAGTTTTTAACAATTATTAGAATTTTAATGCGTACTTAGTAGCTTACAGTGCTGATAAGCCATAATTTATTAAGCTGCTTTCCTAGTCATGTGGGTCACATCATAATTTTTACTGGTTTAAATAATACTACAGAGGATTTTGATGTTCCATTTTTGCTTTTAAGAATTCTTTCCCTTTTTTGAGAAGAAACAACAGTAACTTTATGTCTTTCATCTGTAGGAAATTATATTTAAATACATTGAAAAACTATAACACTTCTAATTGGAAAAATGGCAGACAATAGCATTCAAGAATTTTAATTTTATAAAATGTGTCTCACTTTGTCCTTTTACCAGTACTCTTCCTTTTACCCTTCCTTATACGTATCTGAAGTGATAGAGGATACCATATCATACAAATGCCTTCTATTTGATACATTCAAAATTTATTTTTTCTTTTTTTAAAGCAGAATTCATGTATAAACATAGTACATAGTACAGACTTCCATGGCAGCAATTGGTCTGTATCAGTTTAACTCCCCACAAAGAATATATCAGCAGAGCTGATGCCTCATAAATTTACTTCCTTTGCATTCTGAAACAAGTGAACTTGATTCCTTTTTGTCACCTCCTCTCTCAGCCTCCAAATTCTTTCCTGCTTCTTGTAATTCATATTCATATTCTGGTGTGTGCACTTCAAAAAAGTACACTATCATCATCCAGATCATCTTTACTTATTCTACCCAACAGGCAGTTCTTGGAGGAGATGTCATCATCCACAAGGAACTTTGCTTTCTTCTTTCTCTTTTTCATTTGTGTCATCAGGTTAGTCAACTGTCCCTGTTCTTGTGTTGGGCACACTGGGCTCAACTTTCAAGTCTTTTCTCTTTCTTCCTTTTTGTATTCCATTATATGACTGTTGAGTGCCTCCTGATTGATTCTGCACAGATTTGAGAGCAAGGCAGATTCCATGCTATCAGAGACCGTAATGGACTGTCCAGTCTTAAGTTCCCTGAAGTCATTTTGTATAAAGTCATCTTTTTAATTAGGAGATCCAAAATCAGCAATTGCCATAACCAATCAATCACTACAACAGCTGCATTTTCTTTGCCTTGAAAAAATGCTATAGGTGGTACATTCCTTAAGGTCTACTGGGACATCCGATGTTTATTGCAATTACTCACAATAGATAAGATATGGAAACAACTCAAATGTCCCTCAAAAGATGAATGGATAAAAATGATATGGTACATATACACAGTGGAATATTATTCAGCCCTGAGAAAGGAGGATATCCTTCCATTTGCAACAACATGGATGGACCTTGAGCATATTGTTAGGTGAGATAAGATAGACAAAGATAGTTACTGTATGAAATCACTTATATATGGAATCTGAAAAAGTTAAACCTGTAAAAAACAGAGAGTAAAATGGTAGCTACCAGAGGATAGGGGGATGGGGATAAGTGTGATGGTGTTTAAGGGTAAAATTTGTGACAAGTAGTAAATAAGCCATGGAGATCTTATGCACAGTATAATGAATATAGACAATAATATACTATAATTATGTAATGTGACAAATATTGCTACATCAACAATTGCACTACAATATATAAATGTATCAAAGTAACACACAGCACATCTTAAACTTACACAATGTTACATGCCAAATTTATTAGATTAAAAATAAAAGATGCGGGCTTCCCTGGTGGCGCAGTGGCTGAGAGTCTGCCTGCTGACGCAGGGGACACGGGTTCGTGTCCCGGTCTGGGAGGATCCCATGTGCCGCGGAGCAGCTGGGCCCGTGAGCCATGGTCGCTGAGCCTGCACGTCCGGAGCCTGTGCTCCACAACGGGAGAGACCATGACAGTGAGAGGCCTGCGTACTGCAAAAATAAAAAATAAAATAAAAATAAAAAAATAAAAGGTGCCTCATATGTGCATTACGTTCCTGTAACATGGCTTCTATGTACTCCTGAAAAAGTTTTCTCCAATATACTCCATATACTGAGAATTCTTGGAAAGCTCCATGTTTGGGTCATAGATCTTAGTTCACTTCAGAGGTACACAGCAAATCTGTCAGTGCTTTATAAAGAAAGCTGTTCAGTGTTCTTAGGTGCACATGGTTTTCCTTCTTGTTTTTTTGTTTTGTTTTGTTTGTTTGTTTTTGAGGCATTCTTCATTAGGAATTCCAGCTTGGGTGGTTTGTAAGTAAAGTGAGATCCCAAGGAAGGATATTCATATCAATTTTCCTTCCTGAGGCAAGTTTCTTGAGCAAGTTCTTGTTGCTACGGGATACAGAGAAGCCCCGTGTTGCAGCCTTTCAGCAGTGCCCAGAGCCCTGCTCAGGGTCCCCTAGCACTGTGGATAGTTGCCCACATGACTACCTAAATGCCACCTCCTCACTGCCATCTACATGCCACCTGGTCTAGGGCCAGGGTGCTGGAGCCATCTGTAGGAGTGTGGAGCAGTGTATGGGCAGTGTGCACACAGGACATGGAGTGGATGAAGCATAGGTAGAAGAATTATTTCTTGAGAATAAAGTCCTAGGAGTGGAATTACTAAGTCAATTTTAACATAATTATGGCCCTTGCTTCAAAGGTTTTACCAATTAAATTAGTCAACAGAAATAAGTTGCTACATTAGTTTCATTTCATTCTTGTCAAAATCAGGCATTGTTATTACTTTTCTAGCTGTTGCTATTTTAGTTTTTGTAGTTCACTCAATGTAAATTTACTGAGCTTCTTTTGTATGCCAGGCACTATGCTAGGTTCTGGGAATAAAAATATGAATAAGACTATACGTCTACCCTGGAATAAGTTATGATCTACCAAAAATAACAGTTGTAAAAATAGATTTACAAAAATTACTGTTATGAGAGTATGAAAAAAGTACTATTTGACCACCACAGACAAAGCAATTAACCTCACTTATGGTAGGTAGGGAAGATTTCATAATAAGGAAACACTCTTTGTTTTGGGTATTGAAGGTAGAATGATGCCAGCAAAGAAAGGGAACTTCTTTAGCCATCAGAAGGAATGCTAAATCAAAGGCATACAGTTACTAAAAATCGTGTAACAGGAGTATAGGGTGCATATGGGAGAGTAGCAGATTACTGAGACTGTAAAGATTGTTTGAAAACAGATTGTGAAGGCCTGTGATAAATTAAAGAGATTTACTTCAATCTTTGGAAAAGGGAGGAACCACAAAGTTTTTAATTTGGGTTACAAAGACGATATTATTTTATTAGAAATATGCAGTGTCCTCTATATGAAAGATGAGCTGGAGTGGAAAAAGACTGGTTTAAGGAAGATTATGAGTGTTCCCAAATAAGTCAAAAATTAGGATTGAGAGAGAAGACCAGATTTGAAATATTGGTCATGTAGAATCAAGAAGATTTTGTGATCAACTGGATTTTGGAGTGGAAGCAGATATTACATGAGTTTCTGGCTTGGAAGCCTGAGTGAATAGGGATGCCATTAACTGAGAGCAAGAATAGAATAGGCAGGAGACTTATGATTCCAAATATGATGGAGTAGTTTGTAGCAGACTAATATTCCTGCTATGAAAAAATAGAAAACTGGATATAATACAAAACCATATGTTTAAAAACATCGGAGAGCTGCTGAGCCAACTGAGGGGAAAAAAGGAACCTCAGAGAGGTAAGCATACATTCTGTGAGTCACTTTTTCCTCAGGGCATTTTTCAAATCTTGCTGTAAAGAAAGAGGCTGAGAATCAGAACATAGGGATATAGCTAAGAGGTCGAGAAGCTAAACAAAGTTTCAGGCAATCTCACAGGGCTGGAGAGTGAAAAATTAGAGTTCAGGGATACCAAGTCAGCCAGAACTTGAGGTGCCCAGAATCCAGAGAGAGTGTAAGAACAGAAAAGTGAGTCTGACACTCTAGAATTTCCCTTTGAGGTATTCATTAAATTCTTAACCTATGCAAGGTCAGAGGCTAAGAAACTAAACAGAAAACCTCTGAAAAGCAGAGTGAAGTTTTTGGTATTCTTAGAGAACTAAAGTGACCAAAAGTAATTCAGGACTTGCCAAGGAGGAAGGACCCTAGTAAACACTCCAGACTTTCACTTTGGACCTCTGGAGGACTATTCCCTGGGAATAGAAGTAAAACTGAGGTAGTCTAAACTTATAAAAACTGTCACCCCAATTTCAAGCTGGCTCAGTCCCTAAGCTGATTAACATGACTTGCCTCCATTTTATCTGCCTACCCGTATATAATGTGAATTTTCTCTGAAAAAAATAAAACAGGATCCAGAGCCTCTGTAATTTTTATTTACAATATCTGGCATTTGAACAAAAATTACTAAGTATGCCAAGAAACAGAATGAAAAGAAAAAATAATAGAAACAGATTCATCCTCATTTTTGGAGTTATCAGACATGGACATGAAATAATGGTGGTTAATGTGTTTCAGAATATAGATGACAAGATGGAGACTTTTATCAGAGAGAAGGAATCATAAAAAAATAAAATGGTAATTATAGATCTGAAAAATGTAATAATTAAAGTAAATGACTAACAAGATAAGTTTAATAGCAGATTAGATTCAGCAGAATATAGAATTAATGAAATAGAAGATAGTCATATGAAATATGCAGACTGAAACACAGAGAGCAAAAAAGATGAAACATAGAAATGAGCATAAGAGATTTATTGGTGAAATGACTAATATACTTGCAGCTGGACTCTTAGAAGGAGAGAACAGGTCAGAAGTAATATTTGAAAAAATAATGGCTAAGAATTTTCTAAAATCAATAGAAGGTATCAAGACACAAATTTAATAAGCTCTGTAAGCCCCAAGAAGATGGATTAGAAAGAAAAACACACTTAGACATATACCATAGTGAAATTGCTAAAAATAAAAGCATCAAAATATCCAGGAAAAAATTATCTTCAAATGAGAAACTATAATACTGACAAGTGACTTAAAAGAGATAAAGAAGCCAGAATACAGGAAAATGACATAAAGTGTTCAAAAGAAAATAATGGCCAAGCTAGAATCCTATATTTAGCAAATATATCCTTAAAATATGAGGAAAAATACATTTTTAGACAAACAAAAAGATCATTTATTGTCAAATGACTCTCCCTAAAAGCAATAGCAAAGAGACTTCTTCAGGTAAAGTGAAAATGATCCAAGACGAAAAATGGAAGGCAGTTAAAAAAAGAAGAGTAACAGAAAGGATAAGTGGATGGATAATTATCAATGAATATTGATTGTAGAGAACAATAAGAATAACGTCTTTTTGAAAAAAGAATTCAGCACACTGGCAGGGAACTGAAATCTGCTACTCAGGGATAAGCGGGAGCTATGCCTGATGAATTTGATACGAAGACTTGTGGGCCTACTAAGGAGGGGGATTTGCCATTGAGTCACTTGAGGCCCTCCCAGTTTTCCCCCATGTCAAGGCAGCACATAATATTTGTCCTTTATTTTAGGCCATATGCTGCAATTAACCTCTGGATGCCTTATCAATTTAAACTTTGTTGTTGACTAAGACTTTGAGGAGTAGGATGAGGATGTTAAGTAGGCACTTGACCAAGAGGTAGAGGGCTACAATGTAAGCTGGTCATAAAAAAATGAACTTCATAGTCAATGAAAGCAACTGATGGCCATGTGTGGCATTGGTGTAGGGAGCTGTAAATTTAGACTAATTAATGCTTCTGGCAATAGTGATACCCAGCAGGGAAGTACAGCCCTTATTTTATAATAACTTTAAATGGAGTACAATCTATAAAAATATCACTATGTTGTACACTTGAAACTAATATATTGTAAATCAGCTATACTTCAATAAAAAAAATTAAAAATAAATAATAATGACACCCAGTTAGGGGCCCATTTGCAACTTTGTAACTTAAACAGGAGTGCTTTGAGGAGCTCATTAAAAACCAGCTGCGGGGTCCTGCAGGAGAGGTGGAAGTTCCATTGAACACCTTCTTCAAGAGCACAGAACTGTGTGCTCTGAGAATTGAAATGAGTGCCCTGGTCATTATGAATAATCGCTGCAACTTCATAGGGAATAAGGAATACCCTGGTGAGATTTTGTATTATGGCCTTAGTATTATATTTATAGAAGCATCTGTCAGCTTGATTTATATTTTGGGTGTTGTGAGGCAAGAAATTTCTAGAGTTCTTAATCCAAACAGGATATATCAGTTTCCTGGGGGGTTATAACAAAGTACAGCAAACTGGATGACTTAAAACAACAGAAATTTATTCTTGCACAGGTCTCTAGGCTAGAAGTCTGAAATCGAGGCTGTGCTGTGCTCTGAAACCTCCAGGGGAGGATCGTTTCTTGCCTCTTCCTACTCTGGTGGCCCCAGGTGTTCCTTGGCTTGTGGCAACATACCTCTCATCTCTGCCTGTATCTTCACATGGCATTCTCCTTGTGTCTTTGTGTCTTCACATGGCTGTATTCTTGTAAGGACATCAGTTATATTGGATTAGAAGCCCACCTTATTCCACTAGGGCATTATCTTAACCAATTATGTCTATGATGATCCTATTTCCAAATGAAGTCACATTCTGACATACTAGGGGTTAGGGTATCAACATAGTTTTTCTAGGGGATACAATTCAACCCATAACATAAGATAACTGTTAGGCAATGGCTCAAAGGTTTTTGAAAATGTAAAGATGGGTCTAATTATTGGCAAGGGCACCAGTGCTAAGATGACTGCCTGAAGTTCAATCAAGTGTACTAACTTGGGGTCCCATCCTTGGTCAGAAACATACTAGTTAAAAAATGAAAACCAGAAATTCTCCACCAAGTTCCATTATGCAAAATTGTGGCTATGCCATTTGTAAAGTATATTGCTGTTCACTCAGTTGATCCCAAGGGGCTTTTCAGGTAGCCAAGAAATCTGGGAGGGGGTGAAATCCTCTAGCATCATGGCGAGGGACTGAGGACAGGGGAGGCCACTGCCCCCTGCATTTGGGATATTCCAGAGGGCCCAGGTTTGGTTCAGTTCTGTAGAAAGGAGACCTTGATAGCGATGCCAAGCTTGCAGGGTGCTGCTTCCATGATCCAAGACATAATGGAGAGCTGAACACAGAGGGTCGCAGGATGATAGTCTGTGAGATCCTCTATTTTCAGGAAGGCCAAGTATGTGGCCACTAATTACTGCTGTAATTATGTAGAGTGTGGAGCTGAAGAGAGCAATCTCTTGCATCAGAAGCCCAGGGGCAACTCATGAGGCATGAGAGGAGGTTGCTAAAGCCTCTATAGTGGGTCTCTACAGTGCCCTCTGAGGGCACTAATGGGGATGCCTATTACACTGTAATTTGAACAGATTCTAAAGCCTTTTGTTGGAAGAGGCACCATTCAAAGGGGGATGATTCGCAAGTAACACGATAAATGGGCTTAAGTAAAATTTGTAAATGAGGAATAATATGTTGCCTCCAGATCTCAAAAAGGCCTAAAAGTTATTGGGCTTATATTAATATTGTGGGTGCTAAGAGAGTCAATAAGCTCTTTCTTGATGGTGGCAGCCCTTGGTTTACTGAGTAATTTTCAGGAGTTTAATGAATGGAGTCAGTTATTTCAATAATATTGTATATCAGGACCTTAATAGATGTGACCTTAATAGAATTAGGTTACAGTAATCTACTGTCAGGCACTATTCAATCTTTCCAGATTTCTGAATAGGACAAATTGGGATGTTAGATGGAGAAGCAGTGAGGATAATCATTCCTTCATTAATTAGGTCTTTTATAGGTTTCCATCCTTAAAGGTCCTCTTGTAATTTACTTTGGGCCATATTAACTATTTTAACTTCAGGGTGGAGTGTCAGTTAGTGTCCCATTTTTTTCAAGCAAATTTGTACGTGCCAGAGATTCAATTTTAATTTATTACTCATTGGGTCAGAGCGGTCATGCCTACTGTGGGATTTTTTTAGGGTAATGACATTGGGGCTTTTGGTGAGACAATAATTCTTACAGTTAAGATGAGTCATAACTAGTCCTCTATTTTATATGTAGCTATTCCCCTAAGGTTATAGGGAATGACATGTTTAAATTTAGTGGAATCCCCAGATAAAATGGTATTTGAGCCCTGGTATTAAGGTCATGAAGGTTTGCCAATTAGTGCATTTCAACAGATGTTAAAGTTAATTCAGAACCTATGTTGTAGAGGTACAAAACCCATTCAGTGCCCTTTTATATTTTTTATGAATAATTAATTTTAGTAAACTTTAGATTGCCAATTGGGTGAAAATGTAAATCTTTGTTTCACATTTTTTTGTTTGTTTCCTTTCCCTGTATCCAGGTTTCTTTCTTTTCTTTTCTCTCTTTTCCTTCTGAGATACAGTAAGACATATATATTTGGTCTTTGTTCCTGGTTCCTGGCATGCAACTAAAATCCCTGGAATCTCCAGAGTGATAAAAGGGTCTTCTGTATGCTAATGAGATGACTGGTGGTTGGGGGCCCTAGATCAGATGGGGGTTGATTGCCAGAAGGACCAAGGTATGATTAGAGGCTTGGACCTTTGAGCCCCACTCCATGACTTTGAGAGAGTGGAGAGGGGCTGAAGATTTTTAATCACCAATGGCCAATTACTTAATCAATCATGCCTACATAATAAAACCTCTATAAAACCCTAAATGAAAGGGTTTGGAGAGCTTCCAGGTTGGTGAACAAATCAAAGTGGTGGGAATGTGACAAGCCTGGAGAAGGAATGGAAGCTCTACACCCCTTCTCTCATACCTTGCCCTATGTATTCCTTCCATTTTGCTGTTTTTGAGTTGTATCCCTTATAATAAACTAGTAATAGTAAATAAAATGTTTTCCTGAATCTTGTGAGCCATTCTAGCAAATTATCAAATCTGAGGAAGGGGTTGTGGGAATCCCCAATTTACATCTGGTTGGTCAGAAGTACAGATGGCAACCTGGGACCTATGACTGGCATCCGAAGCAGGGGAAGTCTTGTGGGACTGAGCCCTTAACCTGTGGGGTCTGTGCTAACTCTGGGTAGTTAGTGTCAGAATTGAATTGAACTGTAGGACACCCAGTTGGTGTCAAAATTGGTTGGTGTGGGAAAAAATTCCTCACATATTTGGTGCCATAAATGTTGTGAAGTAGAAAAAGTTCCCCTCCCTCTCTTCTTCCTTCCTTCTTTTCCTCCCAGGTGTAAGAACCCAGTGGCCTGCCTCGTAGGTGGCCACCTCTTCCTCCAGGAAATAACCAGTCAATCTCTCCAGAGTTGGGGTCCATATCCAGTAAGTTAATTTTGTCTATGGTCTGGATGAGGCCGGCAAGTCCCATCTCCCTCTCTTCTCCTTCTGGGATACCCATTATCCTTATGTTGCCTTTTCTAATAGAGTCAGGTAGTTCCCATAGGGTTTCTTTATTTTTAAAAATTCTTAGTTCTCTCTCCTTTTATACCTAAATCATTTCTAGATTTCTATCTGTAAGCTTGCTAATTCTCTCTTCCATATGGTCTGCTCTATTTCCATTGCTTTCTAGTGCATTCTTCATCTCATTTATTGAGTTCTTCAGCTCCAGAATTTCTGTTTGGTTCTTTTTTAGTTTCAATCTCTTTGGTAAAGTTTCCTTCTGTTCATTAATTTTATTCCCAAGCTCATTGAACTGCTTTTCTGAGTCTTCTTGTAGCTCATTGAGTTTCTTCATGACAGCTGGTTTGCATTCTGTATCAGATCACAGTCTTCCATGACTTTAACTTTGGTTTCTGCAGAATTGTCATTTTATTTTTGTGATACTGCATTATCATGGTGTTTTATGGTGCTTGATGAGTTGTTTCTCTGCCAGTGCGTTTTTTTTTTTAACATCTTTATTGGAGTATAATTGCTTTACAATGGTGTGTTAGTTTCTGCTTTATAACAAAGTGAATCAGTTATACATATACATATATCCCCATATCCCCTCCCTCTTGCGTCTCCCTCCCATCCTCCCTATCCCACCCCTCTAGGTGGTCACAAAGCACTGAGCTGATCTCCCTGTGCTATGCAGCTGCTTCCCACTAGCTATCTATTTTACATTTGGTAGTGTATATACGTCCATGCCACTCGTTTGAAGTAGTGAACACCTTTCTTTTTTAGGCAAAACCGTGTTTATTTACTTTGATTCTAACAGTTCAGCAAGTTGGTAATTAGAGGCCCTTTGTTTTGTTTTGTTTTTCAATAGGTGGCACTATAGCAAAAGTTTTTGGTTTCTCTTACCTGAGCTGCCTCTGGCTAAATTTGAGAATCGGCACTTTCCACCCTCTATTGCCTCTGGAAGAGGCGTCACTAGTGCCCTCTTCATCACTGCCTGTGCCTCCAGTGTCACTGGTGCCTTGCTACTCTCAGTATTGCTGCTGTTGCTGGTGTCGCCGCCCTGGGTACTAGGATGGCTGGCGCCACCACTGAGTCTGGGGTTGCTTGGGTCACAGACACCACTGCTGTGGTGGAGGGGGAGGGGGGAGGGGTCTGGGACTTCAAAGGAAAGGAAAACAGTTGGAAGATGGAAATAGCAAATGTTTGGTAGACAAATCTTTGCAATGCCATGCAGATAACTTTTTCTGATGTATTGGGTTGGCCAAAAAGTTCATTCGGTTTTAAGTAAAAATAAAACACATTTTTCATTTTCATGAAGAACTTTATTGAACAAAGTATTTACTAACTGAATGAACTTTTTTAGCCAACCCAATAAAAAGTTAATCTCTGGTAATAGCTCTCTTCCTAGTAGGGCTCCCCATCCAAATTATTTTAGGCAGTTATAAGAGAGGTTTAAACAAACAAACAAAAAAACTATTCCTGAGTCTGTTAGGCCTTGATTGCTTTCAGCTCAAAATAATACACATGCCAAAGTGGCATATTTTGGGGTCACGTGTTCTGCAACCCCTCACTATCCAGTTATCTCAACACCATTTATTAAACAATCTCTAAACAGCCCTTGTTTTGTAATGCTTACTTTATCATGTAATATTATGATTTATAATAAGAAATATATATATTTGGTCTTCGTCCTTATTTCTGGCACAGAGCTTGTAAAACCCTTGGAATTTCCTAAATGATGAGAGCCAAAAAGATGTCCTTCGTTATGTTAATGAGGTGACTTTTGGAAAGCACCTAAAGATGGAGGCTGGTTGCCAGGAGAACCAACCAAGTGATTAGAGGGTTGGAACTTTCAGTCCCACATCACCCCCCTGACCTCCTGGGAGGAAGGAGGACCTGGAAATTGAGTTCAGTTGTCAGTGATCAAGGGTTAAATCAATTATGCCTATGTAATGAAGCCTCCATAGAAACTCAAAAGAAGGAGGTTCGAGAGCTTCTGGGTTTATGAACACATGGGGATTTGGGGAGAGTAGTGTGCTTAGATACAGCATGCAAGCTCCATGCCCTTTCCCGAAACCTTGCCCTATGCATCTCTTCCATCTGACTGTTCCTTAGTTATATCCTTTTATAATAAACCAGTAATCTAGTAAGTAAAATATCTCTGAGTTTTGTGAGCCATTCTAGCAAATTAATCTAACCCAGGGAGGGAGTTGTTACAACCTGGACTTGCATCTGGCATCTGAAGTGGTGGGGGGGCAGCCTTGTAGGACTGAGCCCTTAATCTGTTATAGTGTCAGAATTGAGTTGAATTGTAGGACACCCAATTGGTGTCAGATAATTGCTTGGAATTGGGTGCAGAACCTTTAATCATATATTGCTTTTATATATGACTGTATCTATTTATGGGCTTTTTATTCTGTTCCATCGAACTGTATCTCTGTTTCTGCCCCAGGATGAATTCTATTTCTTGATATTTTAAAAAATGTAACAGAAATGTTTTAAAATACAAAAGGGTTGTAACTCCAGTCCTCACTTCAACCACAGTGCCTTTTATTCTCAATATCTTTGTATATTCTTATCATGTATTTTTCCATATACATTTGAAAATCATTTCACAGACTCATCCTGTCTCTGGATCTGACCCTGGTATGATTTTTATGGTAATTATATTAAACATATAAAATAATTTGGAGTATATAACATATTTTTACTTCATCTTCTCACTCAAGACACTCCATTTATGAATTTATAAGGTTTTAGAGTACATTTGAAGTTACATTTTGTAAAGATCTAATACATATCTCTTTAAGTTTATTCCTAAGAACTGTTGTCATTATTAATAAAGTCTCATGGTTCTTTATGCTTTTTAGCTGGGTAGTGCTGGTAGACAAGAATGCTCTTGACTTCTCAACATTTATCTTATACATGACCACATTTTTTTAAAAAGACTTTCTTTTTAAAGAGCAGTTTTAGGTTTACAACAAAATTGAGAGGGAGGTACAGAGATTTCCTTTATGTCCCCTGCCCTCACATATGTATAGCTCCCCCCATTATCAACATCACTAAGCATAAGTTACATTTTTTCATTAAGGATTAATAAATCATAATCACCTAAAGTGCATAAAGGGTTCACTCTTGATGTTGTACTTCTATGGGTTTGGACAAATGTATAATGACATATAACCATCATTATAATATCATACAGAATATTTCCATTGCCCTAAAAGTCCTCTGTGCTCTGCCTATTCATCTCTACCTTCTAGTCACCCATGGCAACTACTGATCTTTTTATTGTCCCCATAGTTTTGCTTTATCCAGAACGTCATATAGTTGGATTCATACAGCATGTAGTCTTTTTAAATTGGCTTCTTTCACTTAGTAATATGCATTTAACTTTCCTCCATGTCTTTTTAAAAAAATAAATAAATTTATTTATTTATTTTATCTTTGGCTGCGTTGGGTCTTCGTTGCTGTGCATGGGCTTTCTCTAGTTGCGGCGAGTGGGGGCTACTCTTCGTTGTGGTGCACGGGCTTCTCATTGCAGTGGCTTCTCTTGTTGCAGAGCATGGGCTCTAGGCATGCGGGCTTCAGTAGTTGTGGCATGCGGGCTCAGTAGTTGTGACTCGCAGGCTCTAGAGCGCAGGCTCAGTAGTTGTGCATGGGCTTAGTTGCTCCACGGCATGTGAGATCTTCCCGGACCAGAGCTCGAACCTGTGTCCCCTGCATTGGCAGGCAGATTTTTAACCACTGAACCACCAAGGAAGTCCCCCTCCATGTCTTTTCATGGCTTGATAGTGACTTTTATTTTAGTGCCAAATAATAATCCATTGCCTGGATGTACTACAGTTAATTTATGCGTTCACCTACTGAAGGACATCTTGGTTGCTTCCACGTTTTGCCAAATATGAACAAAGCTGCTGTAACCATCCCAAGGGGCACAATTGCTGGATCTTGTGGTAAGCGTATATTGAGTTTTGGAAGAAACCACCAAACTGCCTTCCAAAGTGGCTATACCATTATGCATTTTCACTAGCAATGAATGACAGTTCCTCTTGCTCCACGGTTAACATTTAGTGTTGTCAATGTTTTAGATTTTTGCCATTCTAATAGGTGTGTAATGGTATCTCGTTGTTTTAATTTACATATCCCTGAAGACATATGATGTGGCATCTTTTGATGTGCTTATTTGCTATCTCTATCTTCTTTGATGAGGTGTCTGTTAAGGTCTTTGGTCCATTTTTTAATCGGGTTGGTTGTTTTCTTATTGGTAACTTTTAGGAATTCATTGTACATTTTGAATAACAGCACTTTATCAGATGTGTCTTTTACAAATATTTTCTCCCAGTCTGTGGCTTGTCTTCTTATTCTCTTGACATTGTCTTTTGCAGGGCAGAGGTTTTTAATTTTAATGAAGTCCACCTTATCAATTATTTCCTTCATGGATTGCATCTTTGGTGTTGTATCATCATACCCTAGGTCATCTAGATTTTCTCCTAAGTTATCTTCTATGGCTCTATAGTTTTGCATTTTACATTAAGGTATATGATCCATTTTGAGTTCATTTTTGTGAAGGGTGCATGGGCAGTTGTTTCAGTACCATTTATTGAAGAGACTGTCTTTGTTCCATTTTAATGCTTTTGCTCCTTTGTCAAAGATCAATTGACTATATTTATGGGGGTCTAGTTCTGGGCTCTTTTCTGATCCATTGATCTATTTGTCTATGTTTTTCACCAATACCACACTGTTTTGATTACTGAAGCTTTACAGTAAGTCTTGAAGTTGTATAGCATCAGTCCTCCAACTTCGTTCTTCTCATTCAATACTACTGTCTTTTGCCACTCCGTATAAACTTTAGAATCAGTTTGTAAATATCCATAAAGTAACTTGCTAGGATTTTTATTGGGATTGCATTCAATCTGTAGATCAATTTGGGAAGAACTGACATCTTGACAATATTGATTCTTCCTATCCATGAACATGGAATATCTCTAAATTTACATAGTTCTTCTTTGAGTCCATTCATAGAGTTTTGTAGTTTTCCTTATGTAGATCTTGTATATATTTTATTAGACTTATACCTAAGTTTTTCACTTTTTTGGATGCTAATGTAAATGGTATTGTGTTTTAATTTCAAACTCCACTTGTTCATTGTTGATATATAGGAAAGCAATTGACTTTTGTATATTAATCTTGCATCTTGCAAACTTGCTATAATTGCTTATTAGTTTCAGGAGATTTTTTTGTCAAGTTTTCAGATTTTCTATGTAGATGATCATGTCATCAGCAAACATAGACAGTTTTATATCTTCTTTCCCAATTTGTATACCTTTTATTTCCTTTTCTTGCCATGTTGCATTAGCAAGGACATCTAGTACAATGTTGAAAAGGAGATGGGAGAGGGGACATCCTTGCTTTGTTCCTGATCTTAGTGGAAAAGTAGTTTCTCATCATTATATGATGTTAGCTGTAGGGTTTTTGTAGCTAGTCGTTATCAAGCTGAGAAAGTTCCCCTCTATTTTTAATTTGCTAAGAGGTTTTATCATGAATGACAGTTGGATTCTGTCAAATGCTTTTCCTGCATCTATTGATATAATCATGCGAGTTCTCCATTTTAGTCTGTTGATGTAATAGATTATATTATTTGATTTTCAAATGTTGAACTAGCCTTCCATATCTGGGAAAGAATCCCACTTAGTCATTGTGCATAATTCTTCTTATACTTTTTTGGATTTGATCTGCTAATATTTCATTGAGGATATTTCCAACTGTGTTCATGATATATTGGTTTGTAGTACTCTTTTCTTGTAATGTCTTTGTCTGGTTTTTATATTAAGGTAATACTGACCTCATAAAATGAGTTAGAAATTTTTCCCTCTGCTTTTATCCTCTGAAAGAGATTCTAGCTAATTAGCATAATTTCTTACTTAATTGTTTGGTACAATTCATTAGTAAACCCATCTGGGTCTGATACTTTCTGTCTGAGAAGATTATTGTTTATTGGTTCAGTTTTATTAATGGATATAGGCTTAGTCTGATCATCTCTTTTTGTATGAGTTTTGGCAGATTGTGTCTTTCATAGAATTACTAAATTTCATCTAGGTTATCAAAGTTGTGGGCATAGAGTTATTTGAACTATTCTTTTATTATCGTTTTGCTGTCCATGGAATCTGTAGTTAATCCTCTGTTTCATTTCTGATATTGGAATTTGTGTCTTATCTCTTTTCTTAGCCTGGCTAAAGGCTTATTGATTTATTGATCTTTTCAAAGAACCAATTTTTGGTTCTGTTGATTTTTTTTTCCATTGTTTTTCTGTTTTCAGTTTCATTGATTTCTGCTCTGATTCTTCTTATTTCTTTTCTTCTGCTTACTTTGGATTTAATTTGCTTGTCTTCTAGTGGAAACAGATTATTGATTGAGACCTTTCTTCTTTTCTAATGTATGTATTCAGTGCTATACAATTCCCTCTAAATAGTGCTTTCACTGCATTCTACAAATTTTGATGTTGTATTTTCATTTTCATTTAGTTCAAAATATTTTAAAATTTCCATTGAGATTTCTTCTCTGAACTATATGTTATTCCAAAGTGTGTTGTTTAATCTTGACATATTTGGGGCTTTTCCAGTTATATTTTTGCTAATGATTTCTAGTTTAATTCCATTGTGGTGTGAGGGCAGACATTGTATGATTTATCTTCTTTTAAATTTGTTCAGCTGTGTTTTATGACCCAGAATGTGGTCTATCTTAGTGCATATCCCATGTGAACTTCAGAAAAATTTATATTCTGCTGTTGCTGGATGAAGTAGTCTATAAATGTCAATTATATCCAGTTGGTTGATGGTGTTGTTGAGTTCAACTATGTACTTACTGATTTTCTGTCCACTGGATCTGTCCATTTCTGAGAGAGGGATGTTGAGTTTCCAATTATGACAGTGGAGTCACCTCTTTCTCCCTGCTGTTCTATCAGTTTTTGCCTCAAATAGTTTGATGCTCTGTTGTTAGGCACATACATATTAAGAATTTTTATGTCTTATTGGGTAACTTGACCCCTTTCTCACTATGGAATGACCTTTATCCCTGATAACTTTCCTTAGTTTGAAGTCTACTCTGTCTGAAATTAATATAGCTACTCCTGCTTTCTTTTGATTAATGTTAGCATGGTATATTTTTCTCCACTCATTTCCCTTTAATCTATTGAATATATGTGTCTTTATATTTAAAGTGGGCTTATTGTAGATGACATGTTTTGCATTGTGTTTTTTGATCCACTCTTAGAGTACTGTCATTTAATTTGTGCATTTAGACCACTGACATTCAAAGTGATTATTGATATATTTGGATTAATATCTACCATATTCATTACTGCTTTCTATTTCTTTCCCTTATTCTTTGCTCCTAATTTTATCTTCCACTTTTTTTCTGTCTTTTGTTGTATTAATTGAGGATTTCATAAGATTCAGTCTTCTCTCATTTCTTAGTATATCATTTATACTTTTTTTTTTTACTTGTTTTAAATATTTGGTCTGATAATTCCAATGTCACTGCCATGTCTGGTTTTGATGCTTGCTCTGTCTCTTCATGATTTTTTTTTTTTTTTGCTTTTTGGTATGCCTTGTAACTTTTTCTTGATAGTCGGAAATGAAGTATAGGCTAAAAGGAGCTGCTGGTGGTGGTAGAGGAAGGTCCTGTAGCCCTATGATTAGGACTTAGTCTTTTAGTGAGCTAATGCCTCTGGACTGTGAACTTCACAACTATTTCTCTTTTTTCTCCCCCCTTAAGAGGGAGAGAATTGCTAGAGTGGCCTGCAATTGGGTATTTTCCTTCTCCCATGTGGGAGGCTAGAGCTGGCTAGAGTTGGGTGTTTCCTTTCTCCCACGTCAGTTAGGTTCTGATAATACCCAGCAGGTTAGGCTCTGGTTAACTAGTTTCTTCTGAGGGCAGGCCTTACTAAGAAGAACAGAGAGCTCTAAAATATTTCAAAATGGTTCCTTTTCCATTCCCACTGCTGAATGCCTGAGGGGATTTTTCTCTGATATTTACTGTGGGAATCCAATTGAGCTCCTGGAGTTATATCTCACAATATTGTGGAGTCCCCTATGACTGGGTCCCTCTGGAGTTTTTAACTCTCAGAGTTGTCCATACTAATCCTCCAGCAATTTGTCAATTACATTTCCTGTTTTCCTTCCTGGGCACTGGTTCTCAAGGCTGTTTCCACAGGTTAGTCTCTGTTCTGGCAGACTGAGAGTCCTTTTATTTGCCTGTCTCTCTAGTCTTGAGGGCAGTAGTTTGCCCTGTTTCCTCCTCTCTCCTATGGACCCAAGAATTGTTGATCTTTCGGCCTGTTCAGCTTTTTACTTGTTGGTACATAGCTGTGACTTCTAAGGTCCTTACTTATAGAACCAGAAACATGACCACTTTTAAAAATTATTGCATTATTTCTGATACTGTTGAAAAACTAATTTATTTGATTTTCTAGGTATATTATTGTGTTATCAGTGAGTGACATACTCTTTTCTTTCCTACCAACATTTATTCCCCTTATTTCATTTCATTTCTTACTATTTTAAGCAAGAATTAAAATAGTACATAGATACTTTTGTTTGTTTCTAAAGTTAAAGAGAGTGCCTAGAATTTTGTTATTGGTGAGATTTTGTTTTGTTTTGTGAAAGAGGTGTTCTTTTTTTTTTTTTTTTTTTTGCGGTACGCGGGCCTCTCACTGTTGTGGCCTCTCCCGTTGCGGAGCACAGGCTCCGGACGCGCAGGCTCAGCAGCCATGGCTCACAGGCCCAGCTGCTCCGTGGCATGTGGGATCTTCCCGGACCGGGGCACGAACCTGTGTCCCCTGCATCGGCAGGCGGATTCTCAACCACTGCGCCACCAGGGAAGCCCAAAGAGGTGTTCTTTAACATTATGTTTGCCAATAAATTCCCTGTTAGTTTTTTGACACTTACACTAAATTTACAGAACACCAAATAATTTTTTTCTTTATGAAACGAGCAAGTGTATTTTGGACCACAATTTTCTTCATATAAGAACCAATCCAAGGGGTGTGTGTGTGTGTGTGTGTGTGTGTGTGTGTGTGTGTGTATGTGTGTGTGTGTTTAATTTGTATATCCACTATTCATAGTTTCTCTGCTGCTACATAAAGATGATGTAAAGTTTTTGGATGGAGTTACATAAAACTTGTGTAGATTCAGCTTATTGCTAATTTTTGTTGCAGATTGTCTGTATTTGAACCTATGTCAATTGCACTTTCCATTTCCATGAGTTTCCCAGAAAATTAGATTATGGAAGAGTGCTCATGCATTTTCCCCTTCCAACACATTCAGAAATACTTGAAAGTGTTAGCTTAGTTACCTCAAAGTGATTGGTATAGGGACTCAGCTACTAGGACATAACTTCTGGAGGAAAAATTCGCTTGTGCATGTCCTTCAGTTTCACTCACATTTTTAGCTTCTACTTATTGATCAATTACTAAGGATGTGGTAGTGTGTAAAATAGATACCACTGGTTTACTGATGAAGAAACCGAGACTTTACTTAACCCAAGGCCATAGAATCAATAAAAGATAAAGCTTGGGTTCCTACTGATGCTTATTTGATTCTGAACCTTCTCCCCATAACTAGATGTCATACAGTATTTCCTTTTCAGTGGCCAAAGGATGTAGCGAATCTCCTTGAAGTCATTTTCTCCACTGGCCTCCTTCACATTTCCTTTATCTTGGAACTTAGATTTGGATTTCACCTCCAGTCTTTCCCAATACTGCTAGCTACTCTACCATATCTAGTATGCCCTCAATTGTCTTCCTCTTTTTTTAAGCCACAATGAAATATTTAGCTCACATGTTATGTCTTAATAGAAAGAAAGAGAAAAAATTATTGGTGTGTGTGTTTATGTGTGTAGACACAAACTTGTGCTACCTCTTTTTCTTCTTTCATCTGCTGCCATCTTTCCTCTCTCTGTTGTGTTGTTTCAATGATATTGGTTGTTTTTAACCCTTCTCTTTCTCTTTGCCCAGCAAGTCACTTCCGGTCCCCCCTGTAGTCACTTCCCAATCAATCTTATACAACTCCCATCCCCTTATCCATTAAATTCCTGTTGAAGAACAGTTTACTAATTTTGTCTACTGGTAGTCGTAAGTCATAAGGCATGTTAGATGACCTTTTAGTTTGTTATTGACAGTAAAGTTATGCCAATACATGTTTAGATGAGTATCAATACAGTGAAAAGCTGAGTTCCAAGAATTGAAAGATTTTCATTTAGTCAAAAAAAATCATTCACTATTTAACTCCTTCATTATTATAACAGTTGAGGTAAACCCTTGATAGCAGAAAAATGAACTCAAAGAAATGACTTTTTTCCTCTTCAAAGCTTGATGGTCCATATTACATTATGTGAGATGCAAGTTAATTGAATATAAATATGATGTGTATAACTGTATAAGCTCACATATAGATCACCACATGTATTTTGATAACCGTCCATTTGATTACTCAGAGTTCATATAATGAATATGTGATTCAGATTCTCATCAGAGATGTCTAGAAATGAAAGTTAATGCCAAATGTCAGCAGTGTTGGTAAATCAACACATACTAGTTGTCAAGCCTAATATATTACTGTATAACATGACTTCTATATTAGAGCTTTTTGTGATTTAATTTTAAGTAAAACGTCCTCATCTTGTAGAATTAGAAATAAACTAGGCTTTAAATCAATCAGCAAAGGAACTTAGAATCACACTATTCTGCAGAAGTTTATCTATTCCCCTTGCAAATATTTGTCATGAAATACCGGAATTTTTTAAATATAAACTTTGTATTTTGCTGTTCAGAATTTAACAGCTTAGGTCCAGAAGTATATTTCTTACTCTCTTAGATTTTATGCTACCACATGTCTAATCAGTATATACAGTATTGAACACCACTGACAATCTCTAGCATACTCTCCCTCTAGTTTCAGCAGTGTAGAAAGTGACATACTTAGCTATACATCACCTTAGTCATTTTCGTGTCTTGATTAGATGGGATAGTAAAGCCATCACTTGGGTAGTTGGCCATTTTAAGATTGTGTCCCACTGATAAACACCAAAGACTTATAATTACATGTGCTACTAACTCTTTATAGTGCTGTTAGGGGTTTAATTTAATGGTGCTTGAAGAATCATATGAGTCTTGTGTTGATGTCTTAAGTGCTTGAAAAGGAATTATCATCGGTTTACAGTACCATATTAACCAGATAAAGAAATGCCTCAGACTAGCAGAAAACAGGTAAAAATGGACAGAGTTTACAAACATTTTGTAGAGTAAAGCAAGGAGGAAGTCTTAAAATGTGTCTTTTGAATAATTTCATAAAAATTGTGAGTAAGGCAACCAGAATAACCTATACTACTGCACTGCAAAATTACTGTATATTTGAAATCACTTACTTTCCTTTCTCAAATTGTATCTCTTTTACTACTGAGGCTTGAAGTAGTAAATCCATAAATGGATTTTAACTGGAGATGGAGCATTTTTAGTAAAACATTTTCTAATAGAATCTAAATTCCTTAGCCTGACATTCAAAACCGTCATAAACTAGCCTTTACCAACCATTCCAGATTTTTTCATTTATACTTATATATGAACCTGCCATTTTAACAGAACTGGTTTATTCACTCCACTCCAGGTGTGCCTGTGGAATTTCATATGTGTACATTTGTTCTTAATAATAACAACTACCATTTATTAAGCATTTATCACATGATGTGCAAAGTGTTTTTCATGCATTATCACCTGATGCCCTAAGCCTTCAATTAGATATTATCTCCTCTGTAAAAGCAGACACACTCATTCTGTATGCTTCTATAACACTTTGCTCATGCATCAATCATTTATTTTTCACACTCTATTGTAAACAGACTATTGTGGACTAGACTGTGATCCCCTTGAGAGGAAGGACCATGTTGTATTTGACTTTGAGTTGCCCCTACCTAGTACCTAACAAAGTAGGTAGGACAGAGAAGGTGTTCAATCAACATATGTATGAAGGTTATCATTAGTGAGCCACTGTGGATGATTGCTAAGGGAACATGAACAATACTCAAAGAGTTTATGTTATGGTAGAGAAAACATGAAAAATGCAAAATAACTATACTACTAGGCCAGAAGCAGTAAATGCCTTCAGAGATGACAAACTATTTGACAAGATAAGAAAAGGAAGAGATGACTTCTGATACGGTGGGGTTAGGAGATAGCTTAATGTTCATAGATTTTGAAGTCATTTTGGTCATCATTCAACAAGTATTTCCTGAGAGACTGATGTGTGTCAGACACTGTGCTAGACTCACTAAGGGATAAACATAAGACATAGCCTTGCTCTCCCAGAGTACAAGTCTAGTGTGGGAGAAACATGTATAAACAGACAATTTAAAAACAACCTGGAAACACCGAAAGAGGCACAAAGCACTTTTAACAACTAGGAGGATTTCTGAAAAACAACCTCAGTAGTAGCAGGCATTATGGTGTTAAGGAAGAGTTTCTGAAGGAAGTAATGGTTGAGCCAAATGGAACAGAGCTGGATTTGACCATGGTATTAGTATTTAATGGCTGTATAACTTCCAAACCACCTGAGGGATGTATGTGAATAATAATTATAATTGCAGGGTGCTAGTGAAAGTTAAAGTAGGTAAAGCACATAAAGTAGGATGCACTTAGTAGATCCTGCTCAACAATGGTTATTTCCCTGTCCCCTCTCCCTTTTGTGAACTAAAATATTGCCTGCCATATCAGTAAACAAAGGATGTTGCAGCCGTCAAGCTACCACATTATAGCCGCCCAGATGGTGAGCCCTGAGGGAACTCAGGAAGGAAACAAAGAATGCCTGCCATGTAGCAGTCATCAGACTGTAGCTACCCTCGATGGTGTACCCTGAAAAGACTCAGGATGAGAAAGCACAGGATGCTGGCCCCAGATAGCTGAGGTGCATAACAAAGGAATGATTTCAGTGAGTCCAGGCTCTTGCATCTTCCGATAGGTAGAAAAGTGCTAAATTCCTTAACTTGAGATATCTGTATCATTTATTAACAGTAGTCTTTTTATGTTCCGACTACCTGGTCTTTTGTTGCAAAAACTCCTATATATCCTGGCCTGCCCACCCCCCGCCCCACCGCTGCCACCTTGCCTCTTCAGAACAGTTTCTCAGCGTTATCTGATATGCTGTGTCCCAGGCTTCAAGTCCTCAGAATGTCTGCCGACTAAAACATAACTCTCAACTTTTACGTTGTGCAATTCTTTTTTCATTCGACATTTTCCTCATCTCCACTTGTTGCTTTCATGTGTGAACATTTACATTTAGGTGCAGCAAGAATGATACATCAGTCCTCCAAGCTGAAACATACACATGATAAATTTCCTGTTTGGTAAATCATGCACTTAGGAAAAGCTTGTCAGTGAAAGCTGTAGCTATTCCTAGATTGAAGTTATTTAGAAAAGAAATGTGTCAGCTGCTGTAGAATCTACAAGTAGCATCTGAGTGACCACATTGTTTATTCTTTTAGACTAGATTATCTCCTCTTTTTTTGCTCAGTTCTTCAAAGGCTTTTGGCTCCCTTGAATCATCTTACACATTTATGACCTCTGTGTGAGGTTCAAAGATTAATTGACCCCACAGGTGTACCATCTTTATGTAAATTGAAATTTTCTATTGGGTTTCATTTCTAACGGAGCATGACTATGGTGTTAAGTGGAGTTGGTGTTAAAAGGAAGTAATCTGTTTTACTGAGAAGATACTGAAAAGGAAAAGAAATAATTCCCTGGTCAAGCACTTCAACCAGTCAATGAGTGTTGAGGAAAAGATGTTAACCTCTTGTTCTCTAACTACGAGATGGTAGACTGACAATATTCATTAGTGCTGTTCTTTGAAGAAGGCTGCAAAAAAAAGCATTCTCACCCTGGGCATAAGCAATAAAGTCTGAAGCCTCTTAATACCCAGTGTTCATTGTAAGCTGTGTGAAAGCTTGGTCACTGGGTCACAACAGCCCAGTTTCCTGACAACTTAATCTGCAAGTCATTACCACCTGCAAATCAGTCACAGAGGATCATTCAAATTGAAATAATACGATGCAATGGAAATCTTAGCTTTTATATTTCAGTTATTTATCATAAATGGCTTTGTTTTAAATTTTTGTTTGAAACTAAGCAGTATATTGATTAGTTTTCAACAACTCGTGAATCACAGTTCAACACAAATTACCTTAAATTGAGGCAATCAGGAAATACAGCAGACCAATTTCAGCTTAGCTGCATACATTATAGGGAATGATGATATAAAAATTCTTGGCTTCATCTAGATGCTTCTGATTTTTCCCAAGACAAATGGCTTGTGCCCTGTGATATTCAAAAATGAAAACAGAGATGAAACTTAAATGGTAGGCTTTGGTGGTCTGAGGTGAGGCTTTGGCAAAGGAACAGAGTAATGAGTCTGTGTATAGTTTAGAATAAACAGACATATTCTCTGAACTAGTTTAGGAGAAATGAAAATTTTTATCATGATGACAAAAGTAATATATACCTTATTTTTCCTTTGCTGTGATTTCTGATTGAAAGTCAAGTCATCTTATATGAGAACAAACTAATTATCCAAGATCATAATTCAAGTGTTAATGCCAGTCCCTTAAATGGTACTCATAATGAAATGATTCAAATGAATATTCAGTTAGATCCACATAAAAGTAAATGTAGGGCTTCCCTGGTGGCGCAGTGGTTGAGAGTCCTCCTGCCGATGCAGGGGGCACGGGTTCGTGCCCCGGTCAGGGAGGATCCCACATGCCGCAGAGCGGCTGGGCCCGTGAGCCATGGCCACTGAGCCTGCGTGTCCGGAGGCTGTGCTCCGCAACGGGAGAGGCCACAACAGTGAGAAGCCCGCGTACCGCAAAAAAAAAAAAAAAAAAAAAAAAAAAAAGTAAATGTAAACCCACAGAAAATAAACGTGTGTGTGTTACTCTTCTTAGAACACATTTCTCTTTGTATGTCTAATTCCTTTTACTCCATACCCCAAAATCCACAGTGACTCCTTTGGAAACAGAGGAGAGGGGTGTTGTACTCCTGTTTTCCAAAACTTGCTACAGCAAAGTTGGTTTTACTTTCCTACTTGTGTTCTCTGTTCACTTGGGAAAATATTCCTTAGTTGATCTTATGGCATTTTTTTCCTAATCATGGGAATACAGCACAGTTCTCATTAAGTCAACAGCTAGAGGTGACTAGAGAGATTCCCTTTTAGCCTGAGAATACAGTGTCATGAGATATGTGGTTCTTCAACAAGTATTTATTGATTGCCTTCAAGATCAGTCAAGCTCCCTCCTTCTCGCCTTAAATTTTTAAAATTCCTGCTACAGCAATAAGTTGTCTCAACTAGCAATAAGTTATTAATCCTTGAAGTATAGAACGCTCTCTGTATCATATTTTTCTCTCTGACTTTGGCACTTTGGTCGTTGTGTTCTGATAGTGTTGTCTTTTGTGTACTGGGTCATATTAAATTCCTTAGCTTTTGTTGCAATTTTAAAACTACTACAATCCTTTCTTGACTGCAGTCTACAATGTCAGATCACAAATTGTTATAGGATGGAATTATTGAGAAGTGGCTTTCTTCATCCTTTTAAAGTTAGACTATGGATTAGACCCTTGCTACTCAAAGTACAGTTGGTATAATCTGATTTGTTAGCAATGCAGAATCTGGGGCCCTAGTCCGGACACACTGAATCAGAATCTGCATTTTAGAGCTCATGCATATGTATATTAAAATTTGAAAAGTACAGATGTATCAGTGTCTGGCATATGGTAGATGCTAAAATGAATACTTAATGGAATGAATGAATATAATAAAAGTTACAAATGGGTGTTAGAAATCATACTATATTATTAGATTTAATTTAATTTAAACAACAAATAAGTATTGGAATGACTTTTTAAACTTCCAAACAAACTTTGAACATTGAAATGTGGAAATAAATTGTCAGAAAGAGGTTAGATTATTTCTGGAACAATAGCTTTACTTTTGCATAAGAAAATTGAATGAATCATAAATGTAGTCATGGATTTTAGATATGAGATCATGTGCCCAGCTCCAATTTATAAATTATATTACTAAATGACAGTCTTATTAACTTTTTAAAAAATGGCACAACTTTGGAATTAATAATTATGAGGAAGATTTCTCTTTAAATGAAGTTATGGTCATTATGATATACCACCTTTCCCACTCCAATATGTGACCAAGTAGTATCTCTGCTTTTTCTGTCGTGCCCTGTATCTACTTCCAGATTCTGGCTCTGTCCTTACTCCATAGGGATCAAACTGTATAGCATGACGCTGTGACACAGAAGGGGAAGAGGACAAGCTTTTCACAAAAAACGATTGATTTAGAAAATTAAGTAGGTGATAAAATGGAATAATAAATGGCAAAAATTGATTGAGCTATCAGTAAAGTGATTTATTATTCGTTTAAAAAATACACAAATAAATCTGGTCAACCTGAAACCTTTAATGAGTTAAGTGTGAGCATCTGCTCTAATGTAAATAAATAAGCAAACAAAAACAGTATGTCAAAATTATGTAAAATATTATTTGTATTAGCAAGGAATATTGAAGATAAACAAGGTTTAAAGAATTCAAACTGTCTTGTTCCTTGTCCAACATCCTTTTAAAAAGCTCTTATTCAAAATGGAATAAATTGGATAAGCAAAGAACAAAATACAATGCATTGTTATGAAATGTTGTTCTTTTTTAAAAGCATTTTATTAGAATATAATATATAAAGAAGAGTACAAATATCATAGAGATACAGTTCAATAAATTTTCACAAGCTGAAAAACTCCCTGAACCATCACCTGATGAGGAAACATATTTTTATCAGCACTCAGATGCCCCTCCTGCATTTTTTTTTTGGCTATGCTGTGCAGCATGTGGGATTTTAGTTCCCCGACCAGGGATCAGACCCCCACCCCCTTTAGTGGAAGGGTGGAATCTTAACCACTGGACTACCAGAGAAGTCCCCCTAATGTTGATCTTAAAAAACATTCACAGCTTTTTTTTTATTTTTATTTTTTTTTTGGCTGCGTGGCATGCTGTATCTTAGTTCCCTGACCAGGGATCAAACCCATGCCCCCTGCATTGGGAGCTCAGAGTCATAACGCCGCTCCGCGGCATGTGGGATCCTCCCAGACCGGGGCGCGAACCCGGTTCCCCTGCATCGGCAGGCGGACGCGCAACCACTGCGCCACCAGGGAAGCCCGAGGAAACATATTTTTATCAGCACTCAGATGCCCCTCCTGCATTTTTTTTTTGGCTATGCTGTGCAGCATGTGGGATTTTAGTTCCCCGACCAGGGATCAGACCCCCACCCCCTTTAGTGGAAGGGTGGAATCTTAACCACTGGACTACCAGAGAAGTCCCCCTAATGTTGATCTTAAAAAACATTCACAGCTTTTTTTTTATTTTTATTTTTTTTTTGGCTGCGTGGCATGCTGTATCTTAGTTCCCTGACCAGGGATCAAACCCATGCCCCCTGCATTGGGAGCTCAGAGTCATAACCAGGGGACCTCCAGGGAAGTCCCTTACAGCTTCCTCTTTTAAAGTAACTGGCACAAACTGGTTAAAACTGGTAAGGTCTTCTGGATTAAGGACTTTTTTTCTAAAACTCTATGGAATTGCCTTGGATTCTAAAACATACATGGGGACATTTATGCTTTAGAAGTTAATGGACTTCCTGAAATATGTTGTATTTAAGGCCATCATATCTGTTTCATAAGGCAATCAGTATTACAACAATCATTTCTACTGATCTAAAATAAATAGAAAATATCTGAGTTCTTGCTAATTTTTAAGGACGGTATTGTTATTTGTGTGTAATCTGTAAAACAGTATTAGCTGTTTCAGCACCTTGTATTTTGTATCTACAAAAAAAATGGTCAAATGCAGTTTAATCAATCAAGAATTCTTGACAATATTTTCCTGATAATATTGGTGTCTTTAGTAGGTTTCATGATGCTAATTGCGAACTGTATTTTTTTTAAACTAAGAATTCTCCACCAGTGGATTAGTGTAAAATCCGTATTAATTGTCCAGGAAAAAAAATCAGATGCATAATTAAGCATTTTAAGTCTACCTTTATATGCTCCGATTTTTAAATGGCTAAGCAATGAGGATTTTTTGAATTCTTAGAGACTGTTCACAGAAAACGCACATATAAGCTGTTTTGGAAATGTCTCTGTACAGTTTCACATCATTACTCCTTTTGGTTTAACCTTTACAAATAAATGTGGTATTCTGTTTAACCTTTACAAATAAATGTAGCCTTCTTGTCTTTATTTGGTCAACACTTCCACTGACAGTTATGCATGTTTACTAAACGTTTTAAAGCCTCAATTGCCTGGAATGTTCAGGGCTAGACATTTTGTTTACTTTGAGTTCCTGGGAAAGCTAGGGGTTAAATAAAAAGAAAATATTTTATTGTATAACTTGTTATTGAAAATACTTGTAAAATGTATTCATCTGATGTCTGGTCCTAGAGAGCTCTGTATGCTGAAGACAATTTCATTTGTCTTTCTTTGCCGGTTGAATGACTTGTAGGGACATCTGAACATCAATGATTCATGTGTGACACTATACATCTCAAGGTATTAGAGGATTGGGCTAAATTTGTACTGACCCTGGATCTCCAGAGCTTTGACCAAATTGTGTATATTTTATTTGACATGCAATAAAAGAGGACTCTGTGTGTGTGTGTGTGTGTGTGTGTGTGTGTGTGTGTGTGTGTGTGTTTGAGAGAGAGAGAAAGAGAGAGACGAAGAGAGATTGAGCTCTAAACATTCTTCTTTTCCAAGTCTGGAATAGGATCTTTCACTTATCTATGCATATTTTAAGGAAAATATATCCCAAACTAAGTATTTTGTGAAAAAAATTATAGCCAAATATGCTAGAATAATAAAGGTCATTTATCCCTCTTGGGGGACCTAAAGGTTAACTTTTAAAAAATGCAATAACCAAGAAAATAATCTTGCTTAAAACCTCATCAAAAAGAATAAAATACCAGGAGCAAACGTAACCAAAGAGGTGAAAGGCCTATACTCTGAAAACTCTAAAACATTGATGAAGGAAGTTGAAGAAGACACAAAGAAATGGAAAGATGTCCCATGTTCATGGATTGGGAGAATTAATATTGCTAAACTGTCCGTATTACCCAAGTAATCTACAGATTTAATGCAATTCCTATCAAAATACTTATGACATTTTTCACAAAACTAGAACAAATAATCCTAAAATTTGTATGGAACCACAAAAGACCCCAAATAGCCAAAGCAATCACAAGCAAAAAGAACAAAGCTGGAGGTATGCTCCCTGACTTCAGACTATACTACAAAGATACAGTAATCAAAACAGTATTGTCCTGGCCCCCAAACAGACTCATAGGTCAATGGAACAGAATAGAGAGCCCAGAAATAAATCAATGCACTTATGGTCCATTAAGCTACAACAAAAGAGGCAAGAATATACAATGGGGAAAAGACAGCCTCTTCAATAAATGGTGTTGGGAAAACAGGACAGCTACATTTAAAACAATGCGATTAGAAGATTCTCAAACACCATATACAGAAATAAAATCAAAATGGATAAATGACCTAAATGTAAGACCAGAAACCATAAATCTCCTAGAGGAAAACATAGGCAGAAACCTCTTTGACATAAATTGTAGCCTTATTTTTTTGGATCTGTTTGCTAAGGCAAAGGGAACAAAAACAAAAATAAACAAATGGGACCTAATTAAACTTAAAAGCTTTGCACAGCAAAGGAAACCATTGAGAAATTGAAAATGCAACCTACTGAATGGGAGAAAGTATTTGCTAATGATATGACTGATAAGGGGTTAATATCCAAAATATATAAACAACTCATACAAGTCAATATATTAAAAAAACCCAACTGATTAAAAAATGGGCAGGAGATCTGAATAGACATTTTTCCAAAGAAGTCATACAGATGGCCAAGGGGCACATGAAAAATGTTCAACATTGGTAATCATCAGAGAAATGCAAATCAAAACCTCAATGAGATATTGCCTCACACCTGTCAGAATGGCTATCATAGAAAGGCCCCAAATAACAAATGTTTGAAAGGATGTGGAGAAAAGTGGACCCTAGTACACTGTTGGCAGGAATGTAAATTGGTATAGCCACTATGAAAAACAGTATGGAGGTTCCTCAAAAAACTAAAAATAGAACTACCATATGATCCAGCAATTCCACTCCTGTGTATATATCAGAAGAAAATGAAAACACTAATTTGAAAAGATACATGCATCCCAATGTGCATAGCAGCATTATTTACAATAGCCAAGATATGGAAGCAACCTAAATGTCCATCAACAAACGAATGGGTAAAGAAGATGTACACACACACACTCTCACTCATAATGGAATACTACTCAGCCATAAAAAAGAATGAAATTTTGCCATTTGCAACAACATGGATAGACCTGGAGGGTATTATGCTTAATGAAATACATCATACAGAGAAAGACACATACTGTATGGTACCACTTATATGTGGAATCTAAACAGTAAAACAAACTAGTGAATATAGCAAAATAGAAGAAGACTCACAGATATAGAGAACAAGCTAGTGGTTACCAGTGGGGAGAGGGAAGAGAGAAAGGTCAAGATAGGGGTAGGGGATTAAGAGGTACAAACTATGATGTATAAAATAAGCTACAAGGATATACTGTACAGCACAGGGAATGTGGCCAATATTTTATACCTTTAAATGGAGTAAAATCTATAAAAATATTGAATCACTATGTTGTACACCTGAAACTAATATAATATTGTAGATCAACTATACTTCAATTTAAAAAAAATGGAAGAACCAGTGTTGAATTCTAGTTCTCCAGTATCAGTCCATAAAAAATTTTACCAAACTAGATGATAATAAAAGCAGCACTTCTTGCTATGAGGTACACATTTTAAGTTTTCTTCTCATATGTGTTTTCATTTTACTATTAAAATTTTACATTTAAAAAGGCATTTTTTTTCTTTACAACCATATAAGTAGACTAACTCTGCCCATTATTATCTGCATATATGACTATTCAGTTTTATGCTCTAATATCCTTATGGATTGAATATTGTCTAGCAATAACTTGCCCAAATTCATAACCATTCCAATATTTTAAAATTATACCCTTTTTATTGTTTTTGGATTTCCCCATTTGTGGTTGGTCTAGTCCTATTTTGGTTTCATTGCTTTCTTAAAATTGTTTGCTTCTTTTCATTTAAGTTCGTTAGGTAAACTTCTTTCTTCCCCCTGACTTTGTTTTTTTTGGGGAAAAAGATGTTTTAGGTTATTTTATATTCAAGAATTTTCAGCATATACATAATGTCTGTATCCGAATATGGTGAAAGTTGTATTATATCATAATGTTGGTGCTTAATATTTAAGAACACCAATCTATAGTTTTATATAGGCAATTTATGAAAGGGACATTAGTCAGTTTAGTTTTTTTCTTTTCCTATTTAAATATTCATTGGCCTGCTTTTTCTTTAGAATTTGTGGTGTATTTGCAAAAATCCCTTTTTTATTTCCTTTATAGGCCTCTTGACTTGAATGAACTCCTTTTTCTTCTTTTCCACCTTTATCTCTTTCTAGGCAGGCCTTGACTAACTGGATATTTATGTTCTGGTTTCTCCTCACATCTCTGCTTTCAATAATGATCCTCTTTACATTGCTACAATGTGGCTAAGCTCAATCTCCTTGTTTGTTTTCTTATTCCATTCCATTCACAGAACTAGTGGCAATGTCTCATGAAACCAGAATGACTCTAATTTTCTTTTTTTTTTTAAGTTGGTGACTAATTACCACATTTTATATGATTCTTTATTTTTAGCTAGTTCAATTATTCCCAACTCTTTCTTTTAGGTTTCCTCTTTTCTCAACATACTTTCATTTCATATGTCCTTGTTTTTCTGTGCTTTACAAACTAGCTGTAGTTATAAACCCTGTAGTTACGGTTCACTGAGTCTGAGCTTCCTTCTCTATACAGTCTCAATTGCTTTTCTTTTAAAATGAAGAAATAAATCCAAGTTTTACATCCTTTGATCCTTAATACTTCATTTATCTGTAATTGCTACCTTAGCATTTCCTCATAAATTCTGCATCCAGTCAGTCATTTTAGGCACCTTAGTACTTTATCCAGACAGTATTTTCTACTCCCACCACCAGATTGTCAATGACACGGAGAATTCCCAAACTTTATATCAGCCATATAAAGGCTATCATAATAGTTTTGAACCTAAATACATAATATTTACGAGGTAAAGTAGCCTACAGTGTCAACCATGTCATTGTGTGCTTCAGGTAAGTATGCCGGTGGTTGAACTATGTCAGTATCCATTTCAAACCACTATTGCTTTTCTATTCAAACCACTATGCTTTTTAAAACATTATAATTTAGTAGGCAGATGTAATCTGTGCAAGGGCAAATTGAAAGTTAGTGATATATGGGAAAAAAAACACTGGGTTCCTGATTCTCCATCTAGGTGACTATTCTCATCAATAGAGGAAGCAAAATAGACAATAAAGTAGAAAGTGCCCTAAACTGAGACCCCAGATGCCTTGGCTCTATAGTCCTAACTTGATTACTTAATTGCTGTGTTTCGAGTAAGCCACGTTCCCCTTTTGTACTTCAGTTGGTATTAGGTAATTGAAATAGGCAATTCTGCAAGTGCATTCTAGCTCTAAATTTTTGCTTTTCTATAAGAGGTGGGGACTGGATGGGGCTTGGGCTCAACCTTGGTTTCTGATTGAATAAATGGCTCATAAATGTCAATTTCATAAAGAACTACTGTTGGATTGAGGGTTCTGGGAGAGGTGTAGGGATGAGTCATCCTCTTTAGATATGTACTTTGGATTCAAATATTAGGTGAGTCAAGAGCTATACAATCTTACCAGATAAATGTTTGCCTTCTGGAAAATTAGCCTTTTAAATTAACTGGGCATCTACTCTACACTGCTCTGGAATTTACCTCTCATGGTTTATCACTTTCTTAAAAGTCAGCTTATCATACTACTGCTTGTGAGCCATTAGATGTCATTGGTTCCTTAAAGATTCAGGCCTAACAGCCATAATTCCTTCTAGTGTCTCCATTAGATATTCTTAACTTCATAATGTTGCTGGGTGCTGCTTCACAGATGTTATTATTCAGCCTGAGGATAGATACATTTTAGTATTAAATGATCTGATCCCTTTAAATGATGACATTTGTGGGATTCTTGGGTCTATTAGATCTGTTACTGTGATTGATTAGCCAAATTTATTTTCTATGTCTCTCTGGCTCATGACATTTGAAAAATAATATGGCTACTAATTATTAAAATTTTGTTCAACTTTACTGCCATATTTAGTATAACCCAAGGAAGAAAGGATCAGAAATGAAATGTGCATCGATGTGCTTGCTGATCCTTTCCAAAAAGGGCATTTGTCTTGCAGTGCACCAACCAGCTCATCAATGTAAGTGTAGAAACTTTAATGGTAGTATCAGTTGCATCAATAAACATTCTCGGAGTCCACTTAGAATCATTCCCACAATCTTGCTAGTTTTTGACAGCACTGTTGAAGCAAATTGCTGAATTGAAAACTACTCTCTATTATGACATGAAGTCATCTAATAGGTCATTGGAGCATTGAGTACGTTAATAGAAATTTCAAAAGCGTATTATGATTCTTACTAACTGAGTACCAAAAAGTTGACCTTACATGGTGGCTCTTTACCTAGAAAGATAAACGTCTTATAAAACAGGATTAGCTCTATTGTATTTAGCATGCCTTAGATTACTGAAATGTTTGGCAGTGTCTCTAAGACTATCAATAGTAATAACAATAAGGAAATCTGGAGATGTATCTGATTGTTTAAAAAATACACCCACAGGAAATGATAGCATTCCCTTTCTGTATTTATAGGGAAGAAATGTTAAATAGCCCAGTAACCACAGATCTGATATTAGTTAGAAGGGATTTTGAATAAAGAAATGAGTAAGCATTAGGCAAATACTATTTTCAGTAAAACTAGTTAGGAGAAAGATCACACTTTGTAAGGCAAGTTGTGGCAATTAAGAAATGGGAGCTAGTTTTAGAGAAAACTAATTTTGGTTACAGATTTTGATTTATATATTTGTATTTTGCATGTTTGATTACTGTGAAATGTTAGACAACTGGAAGTTATAACTGAAGTATTAGAATATCTGTGGGGAAAGTTTTTGTATTGCCTGGCCATGCTTAACAGAAAAAAATGGTAGAATCTGGTGAGACAGGATGTTGATAATTAAATTTACATCTACATTGTATTTGCTTGACTAATGGCTAATATTTTTGCATGGTATCTAAGTTTAGATGCTTATTTGAATTTAATGGTCAAACTCAAGCCTTCGGAAACATCACAGTTTAAGTCATGACACAAGCAGATAATCTTTGTTTCTAATTCCTACAAACCCAATTGTATAAATCTTGTACTTTTATTTTCTCTCTCTCTCTTTTTTTAAAGACCTTAAATTTTAGAGCAGTTTTAGGTTTAAAACAAAACTGAGATGAAGGTACAGAGATTTCCTGTGTACCCTCTACCTCTACACATACGTAGCCTTCCCCATTACTAACATCACTACCCTCTACCTCTACACATACATAGCCTTCCCCATTACTAACATCACTCACCAGAATGGCACATTTTTTTATCAAGGATGAACCTACATTGACACATCATAATCACCTAAAGTCCATAGTTTACCTTAGAGTTTACTCTTGGTGGTGTACTTTCTATGGTTTTAGACAGATGTATAATGGCATATAACCATCATTATAATATCATACAGAATATTTTCACTGCCCTAAAAATCCTCTGTGCTCTGACTATTCATTTCTCTGCGCTGCCCACCCCTGACAACCATTGATCTTTTTATTGTCCCCATAGTTTTGCTTTTTCCAGAAGGTCATATAGTTGGAATTGTATATTATGCAGTCTTTTCAGATTGGCTTCTTTCACTGGGTAATACGCATTTGTTTCCTATATGTCTTTTCATGGATTAGTAGCTCATTTCCTTTAAGCACTGAATAGTATTCCATTGTCTAGATGTATCACTGTTCATTTATCCCTTTGCCTCTTGAAGGGCATTTTGGTTGTTTTCCAGTTTGGGCAGTTATCAATAAAGCTGCTCTAAACATCTATGTGCAGGTTTCTATGTGGATATAAGTTTTCAACTCCTTTGGGTAAAATACCAAGGAGCACAATTGATAGATATTATGGTAAGAGTATGTTTTACTTTGTAAGAAATTGCCAAACTGTGTTTTAGAAAGCAGCTGTACCATATTGCAGTCTCACCAGCAGTGAATGAGAGTTCCAGTTGCTCCACAACCTCACCAGCATTTAGTGGTGTCAGTGTTCTGGATTTTGGCCATTCTAATAGATGTGTATTGGTATCTCATGGTTTTAATTTGTATTTCCCTGAAGACATATGATGTGGTGTCTTTTCATATGCTTATTTGCCATCTGTATATCTTCTCTGATGAGGTGTCTGTTAAGGTCTTTGGCCCATCTTTTAAATTGTGTGGCTTGTTTTCTTATTGTTGTGTTTTAATGGTTCTTTGTTATTTTAAATAACAGTACTTTAGCATATGTGTTTTTCTGCAAATATATTCTCCTAGTCTATGGCTTGTCTTCTAATTCTCTTGCTATTATCTTCCACAGAGCAGAAGTTTTTAATTTTAATGAAGTCCAGCTTATCCATTATTTCTGAGAACTAGGAGTGCCAAGGGCAGGAGAGAGAAGATTGATGTCTCAGCTCAAGAAATAAGGCAGGAATGGCTGAGGCTGACTTCTTCCTTCCTTTGTCTTTTTGAAATATTTAGGCCCTCAACCGATTGGATGATGCCTACCCACACTGAGGAGAGCACACTGCTTAACTGAGTTTCCCATTTCACATGCCAGCTTCATCTGGAAATTCTCTTACAGATACACTGAAAAATAATGTTTAGTCAAATATTTGGGTACCCTGTGATCCAATCAAGTTGACACACAAAATTAACACTATCAGGGTAAATTGGTTTTTATAACTAGTAATATTAACATTTGTTTTGAATTAAAAATTAGATTTGATTTTGAAATAAAAATCCATGGGACTAGTGAAATTCTTAGTGTTTAATAGTCATAAAAGTTATACTTGTATCTGATAGTATACATGCCATCATTAGATATGAAATGGAAACTAGGATATCAGGGTATGTAGATGGGGTATTGTAGTTATAGACAAAATATTAATATTTTGTATGCGCTTATTTGTTGCATACTTTGAACACTTTTCAGCATAAATGCACATGTTTCAGATTAACTTTTACATATATTTTCTTCTTATGGGATAGTGTGTTAGTTCCTATGGCTGCTATAACAAACTACTACAGACTTAGTGGCTTAAAACAACATTATTTATTATCTTACAGTTCTGGAAGTCAAATGGGTTTCACTGAGCTTAAATCAAGATGTTGGCAGGGCTGCATTCATTTCTGGAGATTTTAGGAGGGAGCCCACTTTCTTGACTTTTGCAGCTTCTAGAGACCACCTGCATTCCTCGGCTCAGGATCCCTTCCTCCATCTTGAAAGCCTCCAATGGCTGGTTAGGTCTTTCTTATGATACAATTTATATGGTTTTGATTCTTCTGCCTCCGTTTTTTCCATTTAAGGACCCTTATGATTACACTGGGCTCATTTGGACAATCAAGGATAATCTCTTTATCTTAAGGTCAGCTGATTAGGAACCTTAATTCCACCTGCAACCTTAGTTCCCCTTTGCTATGTAACATAACATATTCATGTGTTCTGGGAAGTAGGATGCAGACATCTTTAGTGGCAGGGGGTGGAGGGGGCATCGATCTGCTTTAATAAATTACCACAAATTTAGTGACTTTTAAGAATAGAAATTTATTCTCTCACTGTTCTGGAGGCCAGAAATCTGAAATCAATATCACTAGGTTGAAATCAAGGTGTCAGCAGGTCTGCACTCCCTCCAGAGGCTCTAAAGAGAAAAACTGTTTCCTTGCCTCTTCCAGCTTCTGGTAGCTGTTGGTATTCCTTGCCTTTCTTGCCTTGTGGCTGTATCACTCCAGTCTCTGCCTCCATGATTATATCACCTTCTCCTCTTCTGTGTGTGTCAAATCCCCCTCTGCCTCTCTCACTTGTGATTTGATATAGGGTCCATCTGGATAGTCCAAAATAAATCTCTCCCTTTCAAGATCCTTAATTTAATCCCATTTGCAAAGATTCCTTTTTCTTATAAGGTAACATTTATAGGTTCTAGGGATGAGGACCTGATATCTTTGGGTGGCCATTATTCAGCCTACTATACAGTCTTTGAATTTAAGTTTGTAGAATCCTGTAGAGAAATGATAAAATCTGCTCTAGAATACTCTGCTTCCTACAGCTTCAGGATCTGTGGGAAGCTTTTGACATGTAAAGATAATGAATATAAAATAACAATATAAGATAAATTATTGACATGAAATTCTAACATCAGTTACTTCTAAACATCAAAAATACAGGTTAATTCAAGGCATTGGCTGACTTTTATAATGTTCCTATTGAAATTTTCCAAATACTATGAACTCCACCCTACCCTGAATGTCATGAAAAAGGAGAAGTTAGGGTCATATTCTCACACTGCCATTATTCTTCCTGGTCTCACTTAATGGTTGGATCAATGCTTTCATCTTTCTCTGACCCATTCCAGCTCAGGACAAGTGAGGGTATGCCCATAATATGTAGGAATTTTGTCTATCTACCACTCCCCCATCAGCCTGAAAGAAAATTGGATTCTCAAAACATTCTATAGTTTTGTGAGGCATAGTTTTTCTTGAGGTCCTACAAAAATTATAAACAAAATTCTCAACCTCTAGGAAGGTCACATGTTGGCAAGGTGGTGGTATCCTATTGTCATTACTTCTCAATTCCAGTCAAAGATTAACAGAGCCCCCTATACCTTAGTCATGACCACTGTTCTATTCCTAATATGAACATAGCTAAGATCATGTCCCCCCTAATCTATCAATATATGTTAAATCCTTTTTTGAACATGGAAGAACAGAGGAGGAAGTCTCAGATTCTAGCTACGTTTATATTTTCTACCTCGTTTGGCTTTTGCTTTGCCTCACTGTCTCAGCTTAACTTTAGTCACTTCAGTTACTCCCCTTGAAAGGAACAAAGTCTGTACTGTCTCCTACAATGTGATTAACATCAGGAAGAGTTATGTTTACCTATCAGAAAACAAACAAAAAAAGAATGGAATCATAACAGAATAATAGGAGCCGTGTTATGTAGAATAAGCATACATCTGAAGTAAATGGTAACCTCTGGATATTTATGTGAACCAAATTACAGATAAAAACTTGTACTCCAGTAATAACACAGATTGAATAAACCACAAACGGAAACTTTGTGAGAATTAATGTAAACCTGATCTAAAGTTTTATCAGGAAATCTCAAATGTAATAAAACTTATTTGCATTGAATCCTATAATTTCAAATTTTGTAGAAGAGGTTGTAATACAAAAAAGAATTAAGATTTCCTACAGATATTTAAAAACATGCTAGAAATACGTCTAGCAGTTCTTCTAAACGCTGAGATCACTTATTTTATTTTTATATTCAATTAAGAATTTTCTTATTTTAACTTCTTGAAAAGTCTTACCTTTTTTGTCACTGATGCAGTACATTTAAATGCCACTCTCCTATTTTATGCCACTCTCTTGAATAATTGCTTTGATTTTAGTTTTAATATATTTTAATCATTATCCATTTGAAAAATCCCAGAGTGAGTAAATTTATTTTTTATCCTTACAGATTTTAAATAAATGGCAGCTTATAGTAAAGGTTGTTAGAACATCTCTACTTTGCATTTCAATGAGAAAAATGGGGCTGCTCAAATTTACTCTGTTAGTCTCAGTATGGCCTTTAATTTAAAAAGTAAGCACTAATAATAATTTAAGTAAATTCAAGGAAAAAAGAGCATGATAGTAAAATCCTATGCTCAAAATTGCTCCTAAATAAATGGACTTATTAATCAATTAAAGTTCTATTCTGTTAGGAACTGTACGAGCTAAGAGCCATGAGAAAGTAATCTTGAAGCAAATGGCTTCATTGAAAAAATTTTTATCTTCTGCATCATAACAAGATATGTGAAATATAAAATAAAGATGATACTAGGAGTCTGCATTTTAGAAAACACAGCCATCCTAAAGCTGAGGATTCACTGTCCTTAGTTCTCTAAGCTTTATATTTTTTTCTTTTTTCTTATGTTGGAGTATAGTTGATTTACAATGTTGCATTAGCTTCTGCTGTACAACAAAGTGATTCAGTTATACATACACATATATCCATTCTTTTTCAGATTCATTTACCATATAGGTTATTACAGAATATTGAGTGGAGTTCCCTGTGCTCTACAGTAGGTCCCTGTGATTATCTATCTTATATACAGTAGTGTGTATATGTTAACCCCAAACTCCCAATCCATCCTTTCCCCCCGCCTTACCCCCTTGGTAACCATAAGTTCATTTTTTTTTTTTTTTTTGTGGTATGCGGGCCTCCCTCTGTTGTGGCCTCTCCCGTTGTGGAGCACAGGCTCCGGACGCGCAGGCTCAGCGGCCATGGCTCACGGGCCCAGCCGCTCCGCGGCATGTGGGATCTTCCCAGACCGGGGCGCGAACCCGGTTCCCCTGCATCGGCAGGCGGACGCGCAACCACTGCGCCACCAGGGAAGCCCTAAGTTCATTTTTGAAGTCTGTGAGTTAGTTTCTGTTTTGTAAATAAGTTAACTTGTACCATTTTCTCAGATTCCACATACAAGTTATATCATATGATATTTGTCTTTCTCTGTCTGACTTACTTCATTCAGTATGATAAACTCTGTGTCCATCCATGTTGCTGCAAATGGCATTATTTCATTCTTTTCTATGGCTGAATAATATTCCATTGTATATATGTACCATATCTTATTTACCTATTCCTCTGTTGATGGACATTTAGGTTGCTTCCATGTCTGGCTATTGTAAATAGTGCTGCAATGAACATTGGCATGCATGTATCTTTTTGAATTATGGTTTCTCCAGATATATGCCCAGAAGTGGGATTGCTGGATCATATGGTACCTCTATTTTTAGTTTTTAAGGAACCTCCATACTGTTCTCCATAGTGGCTGCACCAATTTAAAATCCCACCAACAGTGTGGTATGGTTCCCTTTTCTCCACACCCTCTCCAGCATTTATTGTTTGTAGACTTTTTGATGATGGCCATTTTGACTGGTGTGAGGCAATACCTCATTGTAGTTTTGATTTGCATTTCTCTAATAATTAGGAATGTTGAGCATCTTTTCATGTGCTTTTTGGACCTCTGTATGTCTTCTTTGGAGAAATGTCTATTTAGATTTTCTGCACATATTTTGATTGGGTTGTTTGGTTTTTTTGATGTTGAGCTACATGAGCTGTTTGTATATTTTGGAGATTAATCCCTTGTCAGTAGCTTCATTTGCAAATATTTTCTCCCATTCTGTGGGTTGTCTTTATGTTTTGTTTATGATTTCCTTTGCTGTGCAAAAGCTTATAAGTTTAATTAGGTTCCATTTGTTCATTTTTGCGTTTATTTTCATTACTCTAGGAGATGGAGCCAAAAAGTTATTGCTGAGGTTTATGTCAAAGAGTTTTCTGCCTATGTTTTCCTCTAAGAGTTTTATAGTATCTGGTCTTACATTTCGGTCTTTAATCTATTTTGAGTTTATTTTTGTATATGGTGTTTGAGAATGTTCTATGAATGAATGTTCTAATTTCATTCTTTTACATGCAGCTGTCCAGTTTTCCCAGCACCACTTATGGAAGAGACTGTCTTTTTTCTCCGTTGTATATTCTTGCCTCCTTTGTCATAGATTAATTGACCATAGGTTCGAGGGTTTATTTATGGGCTGTCCATCCTGTTCCATTGATCTATATTTTTGTTTTTGTGCCAGTACCTTACTGTTTTGATAACTGTAGCTTTGTAGTATAGTCTGAAGACAGGGTGCCTGGTTCTTCCAGCTCCATTTTTATTTCTCAGGATTGCTTTGGCTATTTGGGGTCTTTTGTGTCTCCATACAAATTTAAAAATTTTTAATTCTAGTTCTGTGAAAAATGACACTGGTAATTTGTTAGGGCTTGTCAGAGCAGTACGTTTTAAAAATAAACATCTTTTCTTTTTCTTGCTGTTTAAAAATTTTTCCTGTCAATTTGTTAAGGCAAACTAAGACTTACCTACTGTTATTTCACCAATCTACCAGTCAGAGAAGTGAAAGGTTTATTTTTTCTCCATGGCTACTCTCTGCAGCCCCTATGACTTCTTCTTCTCTCATAGGCAAATTCTTGAGATTCAAAGTAGACTACTGCATGGCTATAGGCATCTGTAAATTATTTTCCCCATGAACACCACGTGATGGTCTTTTTTTCCTTATGGGAGAAAAGCTTTCTTCATAACCAGCATGCAAACTTTTAAGGAAATCCATTTGCCCGGTGAAAAAGAACATTACTTTACCATCTTTCTAATGCTGGAACTCTGAAGATTTTAGATTCTATCAATCTGAACTATCAGTAGACAATATCTTTCTTACTGACATGTAAATTCCTTAAGAGGAGATATCAGGGCCTTATTTTATTTTACCACTGTGCCCAATACAGTACTTTACATAGAATAAGTTCTCACATATTAGGAAATTTGCATAGGTGAGCTAGAGAGTCCAGCTGTGTTTTTAGGTCACATATAGTGTGACCACTCATCCTTTACAGGCGTCTTTTTTTGGTGAGTAAGAAATGGGAAGAAAAGTGGTGGCAAAGAGGTTCTCTTAGCATTGTGATTACTTTGTTCTATTCCATTTAAATGTTATATGTCTTCCCCTCTAAATTATAAGCTCTAGTGAGGGCAGACACTGTGGTTGTTTTGTTCACCACTGTGGCTTCCACCCCAGCTTGCGCCCCACCTCCCATGGAATCATCTGACTAATTATCTGGGATGGTGATTCATTTTAAAGGGGATGGGCCTAGCTTGGGCACCACTTTTCTACTAACTGAAGCTTTGAGTAATACCAGGAGACGAAGGGGTAGGGTTCAAATACTTGAGAAACAACGAAACTAAGTACACAGGATCCAAAGATGAAGATTTACTTCAGGATCAAAAAGCTTAGAGTTAAAGCCAAATGGAAATGGGATTAGGGTACAGGCAGGTTAGGAATAAGCAAAGAAGGTGGAAGAGAATTCTGGGGTGAATATTTCAAATATTACTTGCCAAAAGGGGGTAGGGCTGACTAAAAGAGCTAGAATGAACAGTCATTACCTTTCTGAGCAGCACTGAAATTCAGTTTATAAGTACAGGCTTTGAATCTTGTAGTATTGAGAAACACTTATTTTTTCATATAACACTTCCATCTATGCAATGTTTGTGAATTCCCCAAGGTAATTAGTTTTTTGTGGAACATTTCCAGGTGGTATAGTTCTCTTTGCTATGGGTCCTGTAAATATATAAAATACAGGACAAACACTGTTGCCACAAAGTTATATTAGGAAATTTGCAGCAACTGATATTATAACAAATATATAGTTCACCCCGAACACACTTGCTTTACAAATAAAATGAGGAGGATGAATGGACAGGAGGGGAGTAGGGTCTATACTAACATAGGGGTTAGAACTCCTTTCACCCTACTTTCTTTAAGGCCTTTGACTTTATTTTTTTAATTTACTGTGCTCATGTCTCTCTGTATCCAGGGTTTTTGGTGGTGTCTTTCCAGACTGACTCTGGTCTTGCCCATGTGCCTTGCTTTGGTCAATGTGACGTTAGCAAAATTAATGCAAGTGGAGACTTTCAAAGTTCGAGTGCATTTTTGTTTCCTCTCTTTGACCTCTGCCAACATCACTACAAGATGCCTGGGCAGGCTTGCTGGAAAGATGTGAGAAACACATGGAGGAGAGCTGAGTTATCTAAGAAGATTCCATGCTGCACAAGCTAGCCCCTAGTTGACCCATCAGCTGACGACACAGACATGAGCGATCCCAGTGGTAATTAGCCAAGCTTGGCCTAGATCAGCAGAACCACCCAGTGACCCATAGACTGATAAACAGTTGTTCTTTCTTTATTTTAGGGGACGGTCGGCAATATCTAACTGGTATTCCTACTATATTAAAGCCTTTTCCTATCTTTATCTTCGAGAACTTCCATCCCCTCAAAAGTTGCATAGTTCCTTAGAATTGAAAAGTTGCTCTCACCTGTAAGAACTTCAGATGTCCCAGTTGTCTGGGCTCCTAATCTGTCCCCTGCCTACCTGTTACCTATAGCTATGTTTGAGGTCTCAGATTCTCTGTCTTAACCCTGCCTTAAAAGTCAGCTGTCTTTTTTTTCAGGTTTCCAGTTTGGCTGTTTATCTGTGGAGACAGAATGGAGTACCTTCAAAAGTAGGGGAAGAATTTGTATTTGATATGTTAAGCACTAGGTTCTTAGGTAGAGGAGTGTTCTTAGGTAGAGGAGTGACATGACAAAAGGTTATTTAAGTAAAATCTGTCTGGAAGCTATAAGCCTGATGAATTTGAGTGGGAAGAGACTAGAGATAATAACTCTAGTTGATAGTTGAGTTCAGGTAGAAGAGGGAGTGATTGTACATCTGTGTCGTGGAGAAGAGGTTGGGAAAGTGAGACTGAACATGTGGATCTTTGCTGGGGAAGCAGATGAGTATGCTCTCTTGTTAATATTCTAATATGAGGAGTTGTTTAAGAATTGTTGCTGAATTTTTTCCTGAACTCTCCAACACGATATCTGTTGTTTGTAGTTTTCTAACTAGACCCTAGCCCTGGGGTTTCCACTATAAACTTTAAAGTAGACTAGGCTGATATCACATAAGATCAAAACAGCAACATTCATATGTGTAATGAATACCAAGAAAAAGCCTTCAAACTAGAATTATTGTGATAATTAAAACCAGTCCAACCAGCATCGTGAGATATTATACTGAGCCCTTCCAATACAGGAATTTGCTCCACATTTGGTATCAAAGAGTTTCACATTTTCTGAAATAGATGCAGAAAATATTTAACCTGAAAGTATTAAGGTTTTGACAGTGTAGCTTCAAAATTAACTAAACATGATAATGATGACAACTTCTAAACATAGTCTACTGTGACTAGCAGCCTGTCTCAGAAATAACAAATAATAAAAGGAAATGATGGAGCAAGATAGCTGGTCTGTCATTCACTAACTTGTACAGATTGAGAAATAACTGGTTTATTTCCATAGTGATGTTCCCTCCCCTTTTCTATAAATAGACTTTTTCCCCACTAATCCTGCCAAGCGAATAAATTACTTCTAGAGATACAGTTCAATATTCATCCCCAGGGTTCTATCTTGCACCTGGTATTTTATAGGCAAGTCATACCCATTAATTGTTTTTGTAGTTTGTTTGTTTTGGTGGAGAGAAGGTTGAATTCAAGACTTCTCTCTAGGAAGTAGGAGACTAGTATTGAAGTTTTACAAGTATATATGTAAGCATGGTTGAAGGCTTCCTAAACAAAAATAAAATCCAGAAGGTAATCAAGCATGAGATGCCTAAATAGGTCATCTCTGCTATTCAAACTTCTTTGAACAAGATACCATACTTTTAAAAAAATTTTATTTTATTGATGTATAGTTGTGTTAGTTTCAGGTATACAGCAAGGTGATTCAGTTATACCTATATATACATTATTCTTTTCATATTCTTTTCCATTATGGTGTATCACAAGGTATTGAATATAGCTTCCTGTGCTATACAGTAAGACCTTGTTGTTTATCCATCCTATATATGATAGTTTGCATCTGCTAATCCCAAACTCCCAATTCACCCCTCCCCCATGCCCTCTCCCCCTTAGCAACCACAAGTCTGTTCTCTATGTCTGTGAGTCTGTTGAATAAGATACTATACTTTTGTCACCCTTTCTAAATGGCCATGGTCTATTTGATAGGTAGTAAAAATAATAGTAGAATTTAGATATGAATTTTTCTAGTCTAATATACTAGAGTGAAATATTTATTATTCAATAGGCATATTGAATATTGTGAGTATAAAAGTAACCAGAAAATGGAAAAGTCAGTGTAGTCTAATATTAGCAAAATAAGCATAGGCTTATTGATGTGATTCCCAAATCCTCCAAGATTGATTTGGTCAATTTGGCTGGGTGTCCTTAAGGGACTAGTTAAGAACTGAGAAAGTATTTTATTGTAGTTTGAGTCCCAGAGATAAGGAAAGAGCAGATGAAGGACATTTTAATGTAATTATATTAATCTGCCTTATTTTTTGAATACATAATCACTTCTCATCTGATTTGTTCTGTTTGGCTAGAAATTGAATGCTGTGAAAATTTGCAACTCAATATAAAGCTTAGAAACAGAATATGACACAGATTCACGGGAATAAGAAAAGAAATTGGGCATATGGAGAGATATCATGCTATCTAAGGGTGACCATATAAGAATTATATTTTTATATATCTTAATAAAAATCTTTGCAAACCAACTATTTATTTGGGACATATTCACTCTTACAAAGTAACTCACAAATAATCTGCATGCATTTTGAGGGAGCTTCAAAGTTACCCAAATCATTTTTATAATGTTTTTCTAATATTGGTAAGTGATATTTATTTATTTAAAAGTTCTAATTAAATATCTACTGTCATCAAAATTGTTTATTTTATTTTGCATCTTGAAAGTTTAAATAATAATTTAAAAAACAACAAAGGCAACTGGTTACCCATATGTAAATGGTGTTTCCTTACTATTGGTGTCAAATACCTCATGATATTGAAGATCTAATTCAATTTAATTATTTATTGAGTGCCAGTAACTGTGTGAGGCAGCTGGAGTATGACAGTGAAAAGGACAGTATCCCGACCCCTCAAGATGTTATAATTCAGTTGGGGATGCAGACAACCAAAGGAGCAATTTCAGTAAAATTCTATTTTGGCCATTTATGAGAAATATTTAAAATTCTGGTGAATATCTCTTCTTAATTTCCTTAATTGGCCAAGTACACCAAAATTTACAGTTCCTCAGACTTAAGCTAAACTATCTCAAAAGCTTATTAACTGGGATGTAGGAGTTATAGGGAGTAGTTACACTGAATTTCTTTAAACTGATCATTTATTCGATCCAGAGGCTGCTCCAATTTCTAAGATCATTGCCACTTTCAGCTTGACTAAAACAAATGAATGAAAGATAAATCACCTGCCTGGTTATTGTTGTATAATTGATCCTAGAGATATAGCAGAATATGAAATGTATAACTTATGCACAATAATACAGATAGGCTGTGTTACCTGTTTTTGCTGCCTAATCGTCCACTCTGTGTTTCTTTCAATTTGAAAATAAATAATACCTAACCCCTAAATAGTGTTTAGGAATTTTCATTAATATTGAGGCAGAGTGAGCTACCTGATGAATCTGTTGTGATCACCTGGATTAGAAAGCAACAGTAAAGGCTGGAATGTGAAAACCATAGGTAGCAGTTCTATTTCAAGGATGAGTAAAAATGCCAGCATACCTAGGGTTATCTATCATTACTATTAGAAAATCTATAAGATAGGTACTTCAACAGTGCTTTGATATCTGGATTCACCTCAATCCCTGCCCAGTCACTTACCACTCCTAAACAAAGGACCATTTAACCAGCTTTGCATTTGACTGGACTGAGATTGCATAGCTTGGATGTAATTTTCAGTTTGGCTGAACACCAGTAGAGATTCATTCATTCTAGCTCATATAGTGTGCCATGCATTCAACTTCTTTACCATTAAGTCAAAGAAAAGAAAGGAAGAAGGCAAATATCCATCCCTCAGCAGGTTTTGTGGTGGTGGTAGGTGGTGGTGGTGGTGGTGGTTGTTACTGCTGTTATTTTACCTTAAGTGGCAGCTGTGTTCTCAGTTAATGGAAATACTGATAACATGCTTTTGTGAGGTATAATGGGCCTTTGTGAACTATGACAGGAATTTCTTGCGATTGTTTCTGTTCCTTTAAGAAGATACACATTCTAGTCTATTTGCAAAAACCCATTAAGTCCTGGCCATTTTCTATAGATATGTATGTGTACAGCAAAGATGAACCTGAAATCCTTGAAGGCCATTACAAGAAAGCCAGATAAGTGAACAGTTTTGCTTTTAATCTAAACTGCAGATTTGTTTAGGAATTGTAGCATTTTCCCCTGGGCTCTCTGGTACCAGCTTTCAAAATTGTGAGGGATTTATCCCAGTCTAAAAACAATAATTCAAGCCATGTTTTCTTCATATTTCCATGTTAAAATAATACACACATAGGTACATACACATAATACACATATATGTACATTTATTTGTTCACCAAAATAGCTCAAATAGCATTTAAAAAACAAAGAAGGAAAATTAAAATATAAATGATGAATGTCACTTGATTTTCAGATAACTCTAGATAGAGCTTATAAAGCATTCCTGGCAGAGTACAGAACTTGGCAATGTTTGGAGGCAGTAGAAATAAGTGTAGCCTAAGGGTCCCTGAAAATTGCTTCATCTGCACAAGGTTCCTGAGCAGCTTCCTGGGAGTCCAGCAGTGGGCTGGGCACTAAGGAGAACAGGGAAAAGAACACGATATAGTGATAAGAACAGGAATTGGAAGTCAAAAGATCTGGATTCTAGTCTTGTTACAGTCTTCCCTGGATCTCAATTGTCTCAATGTGTATACAATGAGGAAAGGTCACAGGATGAATGACCTTTGGATTTTTATATGATTCTGACTCAAGAAAAATAGAAGACATTGATTCCTAACCCAGGCACATAAAGCTACTTTAGAGATGTTAGACTGGCAAACATGAAGCTATTAGTGAAGTGTTTAAAAGATAACATGAACAAGTGCTTAAAAGATAACAAGAACAATATAGAATATGATGTAGGATGTCAAGTAAGATTGATATCAGTGCTGTGGAAGGAAGGCTTTTTGGAGGATGCAGTCTATACTTTGGGTCTTACAGGTTGAGTAGAGAAGAGCAGAAAACATTATTGGCTGAAAAAGCCATGGAACAACATAGTTGGACTTACACCTTCATATTTAAACTATAATTAGGGTGACCCAATCACTTAAATTGATCTACAAGAAATGAAGACAATGTTCAGTATTTTAAAACTGAACTAAAATTTTTTCAGAGCTTTGGATTTGTGTAACATCCCTTGCTATTACCTTGGTGTTTCTCTCTCTCTCTCTTTTTTTAAAATTTTATTGAAGTACAGTTGATTTACAATGTGGTAATTTCTGCTGTACAGCAAAGTTATTCAGTTATATGCATATATACATATATTCTTTTTTTAATATTCTTGTCCATTATGCTTTATTCCAGGAGATTGGATATATTTCTCTGTGCTATACAGTAGGATCTTGTTGTTTATCCATTCTCTATATAATAGTTTGCATCTGCTAGTCCCAAACTCCCTATCCTTCCCTCCCCCACCCCCCTCTCCCTTGTATGCTGCTCTCCCTTGGCAACCACAAGTCTGTTCTCTATGTCTGTGATTTTAGATTTTATGTCTCATATGAACATATGTCTATGTTCTCTATGTCTCTATTTTAGATTCCACATATAAGTGATATCATATGGTATTTGTCTTTCTCTTTCTGACTTACTTCACTTAGTATGATCATCTCTAGGTCCATCCATGTCACTGCAAATGACATTATTTCCTTCTTTTTTATGGCTAAGTTATATTCCATTGTGTGTATATATATTAGTTCCTTGTGTTTTATGGCTAAGTTATATTCCATTGTGTGTATATATATATATATATATATATATATATATATACACTACATCTTCTTTATCCTTTCATCTGTCAGTGGACATTTAGGTTGTTTCCATTTCTTAGCTATTGTGAATAGTGCTGCTAAGAATATAGAGGTGCATGTATCTTTTCAAATTATAGTTTTGTCTGGATATATGCCCAGAAGTGGGATTGCTGGATCATATGGTAACTCAATTTTTAGTTTTTTGAGGAATCTCCATACTGTTTTCCATAGTGACTGCACCAATTTACATCCCCACCTTGGTGTTTCTAATACAAATAACAATTATGTTTGGAATTCCAGAACACATTCTAGTAATTCTTGAAGTTAAAAATAATTGTTCCTCCTGGTGAAAATAGAACACAAAAAGTACTTACTAGGTTATTGATACAAAGTGATGATACTAAATATTAAGGGAAAGACAAATTATAACTTCAGTACATATAATGTGATTCTTAGGTGTAGGTGTGCATGATACTTTCTTCATGAATGATTTAATTTTATAAAGTTGTTTAATACAATTGCTAGAGACCAGTAAAAGCGTGACAAATAGCTGGAGTGAAACTTTCTGTGTTAGGTGTAATTTAAGAGTATATTTGACATCCATTTGATCATCGTTTTAACAGTTGTTATTTCCAGCCAGAAAAACATCCATTGCCCTTTTATTGGTGCTTCATGATTAGGGTACTTATTTGTACTTTCTTCTGGATATTTTTTAACTTTTTCAATAGAAAATTGCCTTTTATTTTTGATGAAATACATTCCCTAGGACGCCAAGGAGTTAAAATATGAATATGGGAACTTCCCTGGTGGTGCAGTGGTTAAGAATCTGCCTGCCAATGCAGGGGACATGGGTTCGAGCCCTGGTCCAGGAAGATGCCACATGCTGCGGAGCAGATAAGCCCATGCACCACAACTACTGAGCCTGCACTCTAGAGCCTGCAAGCCACAACTACTGAGCCTGCGTGCCACAACTACTGAAGCCTGCATGCCTAGAGCCCGTGCTCCATAGCAAGAGAAGCCACCGCAATGAGAAACCCATGTACTGCAATGCAGAGTAGCCCCCGCTTGCTGCAACGAGAGAAAGCCCATGTGCAGCAACTAAGACCCAATGCAGCCAAAAATAAATAAATAAATTTATTAAAAAGAATATGACTATGGTGACTTCTTTTTGTAATTAAAACCATGACAGGGATGACTGGTTTCATGATATATAGTCATGTGATACTTTACAATTAACCTTTACTGACTCAACATTATTTTGTGTATAGTGATACCCATTGATTCAGCTATTAAGGAAGGAAAAGGAAACTAAGAGACAATTTTCAATTTTTTGAGGAACCTCCATATTGTTTTCCATAAGGGTTGGACAAATTTACATTCCCACCAATAATGTATAAGGGTTCCCTTTTCACCACATCCTCACCAGCACCTTTTGACTCTTTTCTTCTTGATAACACATTCTAACAGATGTGAGGTGATATCTCATTGTGGTTTTGATTTTCATTCCCTCGATGATTAGTGATCTTGAGCATCTTTTCATGTGCCTTTTGGCCATTTTGATGTCTTCTTTGGAAAAATCACTATTTAGTTCTTCTACCCATTTTTTAAAAATATTTATTTATTTATTTATTTTGGCTGCATGGGGTCTTAGTTACTGCACTGGGGATCTTCGTTGTGGCATTCGGAGTTCTTTGTTGTGGCATGTGAACTATTTAGTTGTGGCATGCATATGGGATCTTGTTCCCCAACCAGGGATCGAACCCGGGACCCTGCATTGGGAGCACAGAGTCTTACCCACTGGACCACCAGGGAAGTCCCTCTTCTGCCCATTTTAATTAGTTTGTTTGTGTTTTTATTATTAAGTTGTTTGAGTTCTTTATATATTTTAAAATATTTATTTATTTATTTGGCTGCACTGGGTCTTCATTGTGACATGCGGGATCTTCAATTGCGGCATGTGGGATCTTCAGTTGCAGCATCCGAGATCTTTTAGTTGTAGCATGCTGGCTCTTAGTTCTTTATATATTTTTGGATATTAATTCCTTATCTGAAATATGGTAAAAATTTTTTTCCATTCTGTAGGTTCTCTTTTCATTTTGTTGTTTCTTTTGCTGTGCAGAAACTTTTGAGTTTGACATAGTCCCACTTGTTGATTTTGCCATTTCTTGATATGAAAGAATTAAGGTAATACTTACATGATTTTCACTTAAGGCTTTGTTTACCAAGAATAAAAAACAAATAATTTTCAAAAATCTACATAAGTTGAGATATGTAGAATTTGACTAGCGTGGATTTGGAGCAATGGTCAATGGTTTAATGTGTGAATGTATCACCAATTTCAAATTTTTAATAAAAAATTCTTCTTATGCTAGAAGAAGTCGATTAGAAATCCTCTGTATATTGGCTATGTTAAGCCTGTTTAGTTTCAGAAATTAACCGAAAGTTTTTGTTTGTTTGTTTGTTTGTTTTAAGGAAGGTGTTATCTTAGGTTCTAAGCAGGAATTATGGAACATTGTGACATACTTGAAAACAAGAAAACCAGAAAGTAAAATTTTGAATATGGTATCAGTCTCAAATGAGAACTTTTGTTTTTCATAATACATTTCCTTAGACAAGAGGAATTGGACTTAGGAGTGGATAGGATAGCAATGGGCTTTAAGGGAGTACTGTCTCAGATAATGCACCCTTAAAATACCCCTAGAGTCTACCACGTTGAAGGCTTTAGCTATTTAAAAGCAAATATTCCATCAGAGGGATCATGCCTTAATTTGCTACCAATAACTTTTTAGCTATAAATTGATAGCAATAAATCAATAGAAACATCATCTAGCATAGGAACTTGGAATGGGGAAAAGGAGAGAGGGAGCAATGAATACTGGTAACGGGGAAGTGAGAGGGTACCAGGCTGGCCCCTTCAGACTTTCCTAGAGTTAATTACACATGTGCATCAATTACTCATTGTATCTGGGATGGAGCGCCTTGTGGTCTCCTTAGGTATGGAAATCCTCTCGAGGATCTAAGGTGTCACCTACATGTCACCCCCAACTTGCAGTATTGGAGTTAAAAAAGAAAATATCCTTCTGCCAAAACTTTTATTTAACTAGCTTCAATTCACAATAGTGTTAAGTTTAGCAAATCCTAGTGACACCTGCTCTGCCTTCGCCAAATTTTAATTACACGCAGCTCTGCTTAGGAAAAGATGAGCATTTTTCTGCATTTGGTGGTGGGAGAGATGCTGACTGCCTGGGGACTAGAGTGAGCTCAGCAAACACAAATCTTTGCTTCTTAAAAAATGGTAGCACAAAGTCACCAATAAAAAGCAGCATACAAAACAGAAACAAAACAAAACAAAACAGAAACAATCCCTTAAAGGAGTGTAGCATGAATGTTTCTTGCTGGAATTCCAATAACCGTCTTCTTAATCTGTACTAGGCTAAACTCCTTTGAGCAGAAAAGGATGCTACTCTGTTAGTGAAATTTATTTAATGTGACAGATTACATCCTTTTAGGGGACATCAGAGAAGGGAATGAAAGCATTCTTAGATCATTGCCACTAGCTGTGCAATCTTGAAACCCTGGCAGAATGGGAGAGTGAGTCTCAAAAAGAAAATATAAATAAAGGATTGTGGGTCAAAGTTTTAATGGAACAAATCCTGAATCTGAGTAGTCAAAAATTGAGTGAAATGCTCTAGTTTCTTTTGTTTAGTTTTAGTTCAAAAGGAAACAAAATTTTTATAGTCATTTTAGCAGTTACCTTTATTATGTAGTTTTCTTATTTGTGTATAAGGATAATAAACTAGAAGATGGTAGGTTATCTCTCTAATAAAAAATGCCATTTAAAATAAAGCATGTATCAGAAGTAGGCAAGGTTAAACAGCACTTCTCCTCTCCCCAGGAAGGCAGTAACTAATACAACTTCAGGAGATTTGAGAGGAAGATGTGGTTTGGAGGAGGAAGTGGTTAATCTTTATGTCCCTTAATTTGTTACCTACTATCTGTTCTCCTATTATAAACAGTAGTAAAATCATTTTAATAGGGGGTTCTGAACATGCATTTATAATTATAGAAACTGCATTCTACTCCACAATCAGACTTGGGGGTAGAAGATCCAAGAAATACTGTGACTGGTGGCAGCCTTAAAAAAATAAAATAAAATAAAATAAAATGGACTGAGGAATACTTTTAGAGTATGTATGTGTGAAGCATAGTACAAGATCATTGTTGAGTGATAGGGCCTGTGGCAACCTGGATAATAAAATGTGTGCCTGAAGGCTGTCAAATTCAGATTCTTAAGAAAACAATGTATTGGCCAAACAAGTAAATCTGTGGGCTAGTGCCTGCCAACAGTTGCTAGTTCATCAATAGTTACTAGTTCACCTCTGCCCTAGGTCCTGGCAAATAAATAAATGAATAAACACATGTCTCACTTATAAAAGGGACCCTGAAAATCCTTCATGAGGCTGGAAAGTGATCCTAAACTTTAACTTTGTAAAGCTTCTGTGTGGTTCTCTATTATGAGTTGGCAAAGGTTTCATAAAGGAGTTGATATTTGACCTAGAAATTGAGGGATGTGTAAAGTTTTACAGATAATGAATTGGGTTTTGGATAAGGGCATGAGTAAAGGCAAAGAGGTAAGGAATATGTTTAGGAAACAGAAAATAATCTGATGTAATAATGGTGATAAATGAGGCTGCGAATATAGGTTGGGGCATTGTGGACAAATTGAATGCCATGTTAAGAAATTGGCCATGTCAAAGTCAATACTTGGCCAGCTGGGAAGATTTCTCAGATGCATTCTCTACCGCTCTTTGAAAATGAGTATGTGAGGGAAAAAAGTTTCTGGCACATTTGATGTGCAGTGGATTCTAAGGTCCACTGTCCTTCCACAGCGACATGAAATAAAAGAGTATCAGGCTGAAGAGAACACTTTTATCTATTTCAACCTTCTCATTTCACTGATGGGTAAACTGGGATCTAGGGAAGTGATGTAGCTTGATTAAGGTTACACAGATACAAGAACTAGAATATTCTTTCTACTACCCCAAACAATCTATCTCATCAAGTTTCAGTCCAATTTCTCTTTGCATGGCTGTTACATTTTGCTTTCATTTTTGCTGATTTGGAAATTCTTGGAGTTAGGCAAAGCTGCATATCACCTGTAAAGAGCTATGAAAATTTCTGCCAATGAAATCAATAGTACTTGGTACTCTGCAGTCTCCAGGTGTGAAGAAAGATTCTTTCATGGGATTCTGGGTAGCCTCTGCTATTTTAGGTGAGCTGTGCAAATGATTTGAAATGCCTTGTAAATTAACGATGGCATGTCTGTTACCACAATCTTGGGCATGTTGATTTACAGGCAGTCATTCTCTTTTCAGTGCTGATTCATTTTCTAATCATGAGCTGTATCCCCCATTTTGCATCTAGGCAAGACTGACCTTATTCAAAGGTAGAAGAGATAGATGCCTATGTGGTGTGATTTGAAGTCCAATCCACATCTAAAGTTTTTAATTCATATGCTTAGGTTCATTCTTTAGGGATCTGCTATGCATTTTAATAATGTCATATCTTCATTATTGATTGGAGTTCATATCACTAGAAAATGACCCTCCTTGTTTCCTTTAATACATTTTGCTCTAAATTTTACTTTTATTATATTCATAATGCCACTTCTGACACTTTGCTTTTGAGTTTGATTAATATATCTTTGCAATGTATGAATTTTAAGTGTATTTAGACATTCTGCTTCTGAGAAGAGAACACACGTTAACCAGGTAGCATATTAGTGAGGATGAGTTTTTCTTATTCATTCATTGTGTTAGTTTTGTAGTGCTACACAAAAAAGTATCACAAATATTTTAGCTTAAAGCAGCACAAATTTATTAGCTCCTAGTTCTGTAGGTCAGAAGTCCAGCAAAACTCAACTGATTCTCTGTTGAGGGTCTCACAAGACTGAAATCCAACTGTCTGCTGAGTTGAGTTCTTATCTGGAGGTTCTGGGGTAAAGTCTACTTCCAAGCTTTTTCAGGTTGTTGGTCACATTCATTTCCTTGCAGTTGTAGGACTGAGGTCCCCATTCTCTTTCCAGTTGTCAGTTGGGATCCTCTCTTAGTTCCTGAAGTCTTCTGCATTCCTTCCCCATAACGTCCTCCATCTTGAAACCAATAATGGCCAAGTCCTTCTCCTGATTCAAATTCCACTTGCTTTTCTCTTGCTCTCCTGCTATCAGCTGGAGAAAGTTCTCAGCTTTTAAGAGCGCCAGTGATTAGGATAGGCCCACTTAGATAATCTCAACTTTTTAAGAAGCAAGGCCCCTACTAAGAGAATGTGGAGCTCTCTATGTTTTGAGGGGAATAGGAATTATGAAAATTCCTGGGATGAGTTGGTTCTCAGTTTTTGTTACAGCACAACATGTAGGGATGTTGGTGAGGGATAGAGAGCAATAAAAGGATGCAGTGTGGTTGTCCAGCAGAGGGAATGAAGGGTGGGGGGAAGCATGTTGGAAAGTGTGTAGGGGAAAACCACATAAAAACTTTCTACTTTCCACTTATTTTTCTGCCTTGGTCCAGAGGACAATGTAAACTTGCATCAAAACCACAGAGCATCTGGTATGGGTGATCCCTTCTTTTTCTTTTCTTTTCTTTTCTTTTCTTTTTTTAAATTTTTCATTTTATTTTATTTATTTTTTTATACAGCAGGTTCTTATTAGTCATCAGTTTTATACACATCAGTGTATACATGTCAATCCCAATCGCCCAATTCAGCACACCACCATCCCTACCCACCCATGCGGCTTTCCCCCCTTGGTGTCCATACGTTTTGTTCTCTACATCTGTGTCTCAATTTCTGCCCTGCAAACCGGTTTATCTGTACCATTTTTCTAGGTTCCACATATATGCATTAATATACGATATTAGGTTTTCTCTTTCTGACTTACTTCACTCTGTATGACAGTCTCTAGATGGGTGATCCCTTCTTGAGACGTGTGTTTCAATTGCTATGGAAAGAGTGGTACTAATTTTTCCTATAGAATCTTACAGTGCCTATTAACCATTGATAGGAAGAGGTGGAAGTTCATTCTTCCAGCCTCGTATAACAATAGAGGTATGTCTACAATCTACAAAGTAATATTAGCATCATTTGTTTATCATGACACAGTTCCATTAGGCAAAATATATCACAGAAAAGATCCCAAAGCAGCTTTGGTACTGTGAGTTTAAGTAGGGCAATTGCAACAAGAGTACCTCCAAACTTCTTGACTATAATTTCGAACTATTAGGGCTATTTGTAGACATCAAGGAAGCAACAGCAGACTGATTGGCTTAGTGTCCAGCAATCATGGATGCGGCAGCTATCTTTAAAACAGAACCAGGATCCCTCAAACAGAGACTTCAACTAGAAATCAAATGGCAAATTTATGTGCATCTTCCAAAATGGACTGGTCATACTGCATTAGTCTCCTCAGCTCTATAATTTAACAAGCAGTAATGCCATCATCTCTGAATTATATGAGCTAATAGAAAAAAAACGGTGAAGGAAAAAGGAGGGCTTATTTTTGGTTTTGTTTTTTTAGTGGAAATGGGTTATATAATCCAAGATAAGTTGGACTCTGTCCTATGACTCTGGTATCTTCAACCCTCTCATTTACTAAATTCCTTCAGAATTGATAGAATCAGTTGATGTACCTTCATTTGTTAAGGACATTGAAAAGGCCAATCCAGTATGTCATGAATAAAGTTATTTAGTCATATCCCATAGGTATGGTTCAAATTTCTGACTTCTCTTTCTGCTTTTGGTTTTTACTTGCCTCCAAATAACATCATTACAGTAAATGTTGAGGTGTTTGTTTTTATCAGCATTCTATTTTCTGTGGAGTTTCATTGCCTATGGATATGAAAAATTAGAGTGTACAATAACTATAAAGATGAAGATGTCTTTCTGTGAATAAAGATGGCAATATAAATTTGAACTCTGACCTTCAGATTTTTATATTTTTCTCTGATGCCTTGCTAAATTATTTTTTGTTCTTAAAATGAGAAAAAGGGGTTTAAATTATTATAAAATGCTTTACTATTTAGACCATATTGAAATGGCATTTTATGACTTTCAGGAGTGGCAGTAAACCACATTTCACTGATCTTGTTTTATAAGTCACAATGCATTTTTAAAGATGAGATACCAATTCATTCTGCCGAATGTAGTTAATTCTGTAGATGATAAACATCACACGGGAGAGAGCAGGTTCTTAACTGTTCTCACCTTGTTTCAGGAGAATGAGAGAATAAATAACTCATGAAAAAGTGAAACCAGAGGTGTGTATGTTTGTACTCTATGTGTGAGATTAAAAGCATCCAGCATCAACTATAATATTGTAGTAGCAAGCAATCTACTTATTACCTATTTTTCCATGGAATCAAAATAAATGCTCCAAAATATGTTTCCATTTCTATATGCTTCATTTCCTCTTACTTCCTCTTTGACTAGGACTTATTTGCTATAAGTGCACAGTGGTTAGTGGTATATGGACTTCTTTTATGGATGAGGAATGTGCTATATATGCTCCCTAAAGGAGGTTCAAATATCATTTAATCACTGTCAAGAAAAGCCTCAAAATATTATCTAGGCAATCATCCTGTTATCAGGGTAATCTTCTATACTTTCTCAGATACATGATTGTCACCTTGATTTTGGAATTAGCTCTAATAAATCCTAGTGTTCTAAATTCCACACGCAAAATTTCATTAGTGACAAAATGAAACACAGGATCATTTGCCCATTTTACATACACTGGGCTTGATCCTTTATTGTGCCTGAATTAAGGAGAAGGTGTCTTAAACACTCATGATAACCCAAACCCAGGCAGCACAACTTTCAGGACAGACAAGCACATGTCACTAAGAATACCATTTTTGCCCCTGACTAGGCATAGGATGTATCATTTCTTTTTGTAGTTAATTCCATTAATCCCTTGGTGATACTGTTCAGGCCTGGCTACGTAGGTCAGGTGTGTATAATTGTGCTTATTGGGGGTATAGACCCTTGTTCATCCGTTCCCCTAGTCATACAATGGTACCAAGCTACCCGAATGCACTTATATAACAATTTGTGTCCCTGTTATTGGGGACAGGGCAGAGATTTATCCCTTTAAGGGGATATTTCAAATGAAGATGCCCTTTTTGATATAATAGGTATATGGCTCACTCATGTTAAAATTTGTATTCATTTGGAATTGAGATGCAGGTTCTACCTCCATCAGAGTACAGGAGGGCCCTCAAATCTATTTCACAAGATGCAAGAAAGGTAAATATTAACTAACATCAAAAGATCTGCCTCTTCAGGACACTAATTCCAATGTGCAAAAAACCCTGAAAAAATGATGTTAAATCACCTAATGGAATGTAGCTGAAGTAAGGCATAGAGTTTTTGTTTCACCACCATCGTATCAAATTTTCATGGATGGTTTTCAGCGAAAGAGTGAAAATGAAGCATGCACATTTTAAGGCTTATACATAAAAGACATCAAAGCATTACATACAGACAAACTAGGGCTACAAATTAAGCTTTGGGGAAAATAAACAGAATAGTTCTGCATGAACTGATGTTAATTTTCACCCAATATAAACTGATAAGGTATTGTAAATAAGAAGCAGTGGTAATTGGAATTATGGCAAGACTGCCATTAAACATAAGAAAAAAGGTAGAGTATGTATTTCTCATGGGCTAGTCCATGTTTATCCATGGAGAATTTGAGTGATTGATACTTATAATTCACAAATCTTAGACCTTGGTTAAATTATCACCCCCCCCCCAATAGTAATGGCCATGAATTCATTTCCAGGAAGACGCAAAGAAAGTTGGATCCAGACCAGGTCAGGGATGGTGTCTGACCTCCAGCAAGCAGTCATGTCAATTGCGGAATTAGAACATTGCTAAGAAGCAAACACATTAGTCCAAGTACAGGAGACTAAACTAGAATAAAAAGCTAAAGAAAATTTCCTATCTTACAAAGCCATGTCTCCATTAGAGTAAGGAGTTTGCTTAGGTGAATTGCCTTTAAGCAAAGATTAGGATCAAATTATTAGAAAAGAGTGGTAGGCATGATTGAGACTTTAGCAACCGCAAGATTGAATAAAATGATTGGGAAGTTGAAGAAAATCCATGCAGATGTGTAGAGTACATACTGAACCACTTAGCCGAATCCCGTTTTCTTCTTGGTCTAATGCAATGAACTGTTGCAGATTGAGGAAAAAAGTCAAAAATGAAAAAAAAAGAAGAAAAAAATGAATCCTATTGTTTACAAGTAAAACCCTTAGGAAAAAGAAAGATAAGATAAATCAGGTGGAGTTTGATTTAAAAGAAAATCATCATCGAAAAGCATGTAAAAGTCTACATTCACGTGGACCTTATTGAAGACTTAGGATCTTATCCAAGATTTGGGAGCCTGATCTCAAGCAGCTACAAGGATAAGAAGGCAACATCAGAGGCATACTAGCAAATGAACATAAATTGCATATACATGGCTGTTTAAGTTTTTGACTTCCCACAGTTGAAATACATCTTATTTTTCACTCTTATATCACTCTATAGCTCATTCCTCACAGATTACTTTGGTTAGATCACCCAGATTGCTCCCTACCAGTATGACTATCCCCCCCCCCCCAAACAAAGCACCTTGGACAAACAGTGCATGAAGTAAAACCTTTAATAAATTAGATGCCCTTGTAACAGGAAATGGACAACAATAACATGAACAACTTAAGAGGAAGAACTATTGTATATAAAGAGAATAAAAGTTAGTATGATGTATAAATGGGGTACAGAAGGGGGACTTGAGAAGACAGAAAAGATGTCTGGAAGAGGAGAAATAAGGTTAGAGTCAAAGGAATCTAACAGTAATTCTAGCTTGTCTTCTTTGTTCTATTTTCCTGAGGTTACTTCCTCTATATCAGTTTATGGCTTGAAGTTTCAGTCTTCCTTTTTCTCTTTAGCACAAACTCTTGGGTAAAAGAGAACTCAACCCACCTGATATTTATGTAACCATTGCCTAGCTTCATCATGATCAACAGGCTCCAATACTCCTGTTGAAGCTGTGATTCTCAACCATGGCTCCTCAAAGAAGCACACAGGAGATTTTACATTTGCCTATGTCTGCTCCCAATACAAGAGAATCTCCATCAACTGAGAGGGGCTTAGGGATTGGTATTTTTTTTAAAGCTCTCTAGTTATATCTAATGGACATCCAGAGTTGTAAACCAGTGCTAACTCATTTGTTCTAAAATTTTTATGAAGAAATAATTCTCTGGGGAACTTGTTAAAAATGTAGATGTCTGAGCCCCAGAATTTCACATCCAGTAGGTCTGAGAAGGAGCCTGGGACTTCACATTTTTAAAAAACACCCAAGTGACATAGATGCAGATAGTCCAGGAGCCCATTTTGACAAATCCTGCATTAACCATCTTCTCTGTTTCACATGCTCCCGAAGCTCTAGTTTTCACTACATGATATATGAAATGTGACTATAAAATAAAGGTAATCCATAAGCCCCACTAAAAAATCCTGCCTCATTGCTATGTCTGAGTAAATTGATTTGGGGGTTGTCATAGGTGTTGACCATTTAGAATCTTAGGGAATTTTCTACCCATCTTCCTGTTATTTAAGAAGAGGTTCTTAGAAGTGAGACTTCATTGATTGGAAGAATGAAAGTTTCTTAGAAGTGACAATTCAATGACTGTGTTAGTTTTCTATTACTTGTTGACCTGAAACAAATAGACTGCCAGTTATTTCTCTGGCAAACATGGGTTTATTCCAGATCAGCAGAGAACTGCAGTTGAGAGTCTGCAACCATGTTGAGCCACGTGCAAGTCCTGGCACAGCAAGGGAAGGAGACTGCTTTTATAGAGAAGCAAAGGAAGCTGGAAGGGTTACAGGAAACAAAGGGTCTGTGGCTTTTCATTGTCTGAGCCCTTGCCAGGAAAGAAGAGTCTTTCCTCTTCCTGTTGGGCTCTGCTATCATCACAAAGTATGAGAGTTTCCCCTTCTGATCTCCCAGGTCTATTTAATTGAGGTTTCTGTTTATTAATTTTATATACTGCTTAACAAATTACCACAAATTCAGTGCCTTAAAAATAACATATTTATTATCTCACAGTTTTCATGATTCAGGAATCTTGATATGGCCCTAACTGAATCAGAAGATCTCTGATCTTAGTCAAAGGATCAGAGATCTCAGGATCTCACGAGTCTGCGCTCTAGGTCTTGACCAGGTTGTGTTCATTTCTGGAGGCAACAAGCTGTGATATTGTGATTTATAATTTTAAAAAATATGTGTTTGGTCTCCACTCACTGTTCCTAGCACAGAGCTCCTAAAACGCTTGGAACTTTCTAAATGATAGGAGCCAAAAAGTGTCTTTTGTTATGTTGGTGACTTTTGGAAAGCAGCTAAGAATGGGAGCTGGTTGCCAGGAGAACCAACCCTGTTATTAGAGGGTTCAAACATTCAGTCCCTGCCACTGACCTCCCAGAAGGAGAGAGGGCCTGGAGATTGAGTTCAATCACAGTGGCCAATGGCTTACTCAGTCATGCCTATGTAATGAAGCCTCCATAAAAACCCAACGGGACTGGGTTCAGAGAGCTTCTGGGTTGGTAAGCACATGAATATTTGGAGAGAGTGGTGCTCTCAGAGAAGGCATGGAGTTCCGTGCCCTTTCCCTGCACCTTGCCCTATTCATCTCTTCTATCTGGCTGTTCCTAAGTTATATTCTTTTATAATAAAGTGGTAATCTAGTAAGTAAATGTTTCTCTGAGTTCTGTGAACCACTCTAGCAAATTAATCGAACCTAAGGAGAAGCTTATGGGACCCTCTGATTTATAGCCAGTGAGTCAGAAGCACAGGTGACAACCTGGGCTTGCAGTTAGCATCGGAAGTGGGGGCAGTCTTGTGGGACTAAGCCCTTAACCTGTGGAGTCTGATGTTATCTCCAGATAAATAGTGTCACAGTTGAGTTGAAGTGTAGGACACCCAGCTGGTGTCAGAGAATTGCTTGGTGTTGTGGGAAATCCCCACCACACATTGGAATTGGTACTAGAATCATTTTACGAACTCATGTGGTTATAGGCAGAAATCTGTTGCTTGCAATTATAGGACTGTGGTTCCCCACTTTCCTGCTCACCATCTGCTGGAGGCCACATTCACCTCCTGGAGGACCCTGCAGTTCCTTGTCACCTTGCTTACAGGCCCCCTCACAACATGGCAGTTTATTTCTTCAAAGCCAGCAGGAAAATACCTCATTCCCGTCAGCTAAAACAGTCTTATATAAAGTAGCATAACACCTTTGCCGTATAGCATAACCTAATGAAGGGAGTCCTTTGCCGTACTCTGTTGACTAGAAGAAAGTCATAGGTTCTGCCAGCTTTTAAGGGGAAAAGATTATACAAAGGCTCGACTCATTGGGGGACATTCTAGAATTCTGCATATGACAATGACTAAATAAAGAAGCATCTTAAGCATCAACTATGCCTTAGAAGGAAACATGGTAAATGGAAAACAAAATCAAGAGGAAGAATTTGAACAATTTTATCACTATGAAAAAATTCAGGAAGAGGAGGGAAAAAACTCCTCAAAATGAATTTCAGAAAGTGTTGTTCAAAAGGCCAGCTGAGGGCTTCCCTGGTGGCGCAGTGGTTGAGAGTCCGCCTGCCGATGCAGGGGATACGGGTTCGTGCCCCGGTCCGGGAGGATCCCACATGCCGCGGAGCGGCTGGGCCCGTGAGCCATGGCTGCTGAGCCTGCGCGTCCGGAGCCTGCGCTCCGCAACGGGAGAGGCCACAGCAGTGAGAGGCCCGCGTACCGCAGGAAAAAAAAAAAAAAAAAAAAAAAGGCCAGCTGAGTCATAGCTTGATGAAAACATTAAAAATGTATACAGTTTTCTGATGTGTTAGTTATTATCTTTGGGGATTTTTTGACTATACGTAACATCTGTTAATATACTCTATTTAAATTTTATAATGTTGGACGATGACCAGTTGGGTGAGAACTGAGAAGGTTGCCTTTGATGATTCGTATTAGCAATGCTTTTGATTTCATAAGAAATGGTTAGATCACCATCTGCTAGCATTCACAATTTAAAGCAGTAGGAGTTAAAAATTGCACTTGATTTCTGAGGAAGGTTTTTCTGCTTCACTGACTATCAAGAGAATGGATCACTAATAATAACTATTGGTCATAGGACAGACCCAGCCTTGAGTCCTTTCCCATTCAGCAACACCAATGCATTTCATATATGATCTCCAGATTTATGGAATGAGATGATTGAACAAGTGACCCTCTCTACTATTGTCTAGATACTGCACTTACTGGAAAGGCAATATTAAGCTTGAAAGTAAGTTACCTAAAAATTGAATCCCCATGCTCTTACGTGAAAGGCAGAATGTGAATCACCCATGTTGTAATGGGGGGGTGATTGACACCTTTGCAGTTGATTAGGCTCTGGTTAATCCTACATAACCTAAAGTTAGTCATATAATCATATAATTAAGGTTTCTAATATTTTCAACTCGCATCCCTTAGGCTCTCCATTATATGGTTTGTCTAGCCTCTTAACTTGAAGCATCTTCTATAAAGAAGTAACTATCAGAGAAAGAAGTAAACTTTTTGCATATATATGACATGTGATATATATTACAATCAATTTAAGCAGGTAGTCTGTTAGCTGCCAGGCCTTTTCTACCTGTAAATGTCTCACAGATGTCTTACAAGGTTATGGACATTCAAGGATTCCTAAGCATTAGACTTATTGTGATTTTAATGGGATGCTGTTAGAGAATTTATATTCCATATCACACGATTAAAAGCCCCTTCCTTTGTTTGGCCTTAGGGAAGGTAAAATCAAAGTTAGATTCTTTTCGATGGCTCTTGTATTGAATATATTGAAACCAACTGTCAGATGATGTTCTTTGCAATATGACCCTGAATGTGCAGCCACTAGTTTCTTCTTGTACAATCTGGTTTGAATTCAGAACGGAGTCCTGTGCCTAAACACATGGAAAGAGTTGGCTACTGTCTCATTCTGGCACAATTACAAATTCAGTAACTTTAACAAAATGAATGTTTTGTTTTTGTTTGATTTTTTTACACTTAATTAATTTAATTCTATGAAAGGATTCACATGGCTCAAAAATGAACAACTATAAACAGAGTGAAAATTCTCCCTTCCACTCCTGTACCTAGTTCCTACCTCACATTTCACATTTAACCATTGCTAATTTTTTTTTTTTTTTTTTGCAGTACGCGGGCCTCTCACTGTCGTGGCCTCTCCCGTTGCGGAGCGCAGGCTCCGGACGCGCAGTCTCAGCGGCCATGGCTCACGGGCCCAGCCGCTCCGCGGCACATGGGATCTTCCCGGACCAGGGCACGAACCCGCGTCCCCTGCATAGGCAGGCGGACTCTCAACCACTGCGCCACCAGGGAAGCCCCATTGCTAATTTTTTTATTCTATATTTTTCCATGCCACTATGCATTGGCTCAATTTCTGAATTTCTATCCTGTTGCATTGATCTGTCTGTAAGTTCATGTAACAACACGATTGTGTTTTATTTTAGGGCTTTATATTAAATTTTAATACCTAGTAGGGCTGGTTTCTCCTGCTTGCTCTTCTTTTTCAATATTTTATGATTATTATTTGCTTATTTTTCCATATGAACTCTAGAATCAGCATTTCTAGTTAAAATCCTGTTGGTATTTTAAATGGATTACATATTTATGAATTGATTTAGGGAACACTGATTATTTTGATGATATTGTCGTTGTCTACAGAAGCATGCTAAAGTTGCAGATGATAGATTTGCTGATAGTGCTAAAGGACAAGTGAAATAAAATTTCCAAGTATCTGGTTTAGGTTTCTGAACAGATGTGGACTTGCAACCAAACAAGTTATAGAGTATAAAAAATAATCAACACTTTGTATGTATGTGTGTGTGTGTTGGGGAGGGGAAAAATGGGGTACTAAATTCACTCAGTTTTTACTTTTATTTGGAAATAATTTCAAACATTGAGACAAGTTACAAGAATAGTATAAGGAATACCTGCACCCTCTTCCCCCTACTCTCTCTCTCTCTCTCTCTCTCTCTGTCCTCTGTCTCAACACACACACACACACTCACACACTCACACACTCACACACACACACACACACTTTTTCTGAACCACTGGAAAGTAAATATTTCAGTCTGTATTTGCTAAGAATGAGATGTCCAACTGTGTTCTGACATTTTCAGTTCATCCAATCATGTATTTTTAGTTGGGAACAGTTCCTCAGCCTTTCTTTGTCTTTTAAGACGTTTACAGCTTTGAAGAAGGCAGGGCTTTAAAAATAATAATCTTCTTCATTTTGAGTTTGCCTCTTGTTTCCTGATGATTAGATTCGGGTTATGCAACCTGGGGTGGACTGCTACATAAATGATATGTCCTTCCTAGAGTGTCACATCCCTAGACGCACAATGTACATCTGCACCTTATCGGTGTTGCTAATTTTATCATTTAGATGAAGTGTTGCTAATTTCTCAATGGTATAGTTATTATTTTTTTCTTGCAAATAATAGGTAATCTGTGGGAAGACATTTTAAGACCATGAAAATATCCTACTCCTGCCTGATCAAGCTGGCCCTTCCAGATTTAGTACCCATTGATAATTTTTGCCTGTATCAATCTTTACTATGATGGCTGCAAATGATGATTTTTCTAACTGTAGAAATCCCTGTAACTTTATCAGGGATTATCCCAGTCTTCATCTGTTTATTTATTTATTATTATGATAATGGCTACTTATTTCTTCAGTGGTTTGTAATCCAGTGATGAATTCATTTTAGTCATAATGTTGGGGTGCCTCTGTGGGAACTGTGCTTCTGTTTCCTTCCTATTAACTTTCTTTCTTTCTACACACACATCCTCTCTCTCACACACACAGACTCCTAGTCCAGAACTCTGTTTACAGAAGTCACTTACTAAAGACTGAATAAATGCCCAAATGGCTTGAGGGTGCTGGCAATGACATTTGTAGCTTCAAGCTATAGACATGGTGGAGGTACCCTCTGTGGATAACTGTAGTCACCACCAAAATAAAACATTGGAAGTTTAATATGGATCCTTGTGATAATTGTTTAGAACAGCGTTTATGGAGAAGCAACATTTTTATTTTAAGTATACTTCAAAGGCTATCTTTATGAAAGACCCAAATTGTAGCATGTAATTAATTGTGCATTTACCTAAAACCTCAAAATTGAATCTTTGCTCGTACTGTGTATGAAATGTCACATCGCTAAGTTTGGTTTCAGTTTCTTTTACTACTCTGTAGTGTCTAATGCTCCTTCTATCGCAATATTGTTTTTTAATGTAAAACTTTGATTCTCATTTCCCACCTGAATCTCCCTGGTTTGTTTCTCCCATGGTACTCTCTAAAGCAACAGAAACAGGTAATACTTTTCCTGATAACCTCAAAGTCAATATAGGACCTTGGCTTTGAAGACAGCACATTGTTTGTGGATAAAAAGCAAGTCTCTCTTTTCAGTTCATTTTCAAGAATATGAGTTTTTCCTAGATCATAGACATTACTTGCACAGGCTCTTGAGAGTTCAGAAGTCCTCTAGGAAACTCTGTGTTTATGAATACGTATATACAAACACACATCTCTCTATGCCTTGCTATATATCTGTTCACGTAGGATACACACAGATATGGGGTTTTTTTCCCTCCACCTACTTCATTTGTTATTTCCAAGGTGACTCAGTGGCAGAAGGAGTATTTCAGCTTCAATTAAGTCCCCCCTTTTTTTTTGGTTATAGCATTTCCCCTCTTCTATCCTAGCACAGTTTGTGGGGGAAGGTGTTCTCTAAACACATTAGCTGTTGGTAGTTGTTGTCTTAAGAGATTTCTGAGTCCCTGTTCAGGGATTTTAATTCACTCTGTCTCTAGCTTCTAAAACTAGCCTCTCCTGACATTTTTTGTGTTCTGTATTTCACTAAGGAAACGTCATCTAATCCAATATCTGCTGCAAACTTCAGGTTTGGAATAAAGCTTTTTATACACACATACATGCACATGTGCACACATAGGTGGAGGTAGTTTTAAAGGAAATCACTGGCAAAAAAAATTCTTAGCTTTGGGTCCAGCTTGATGTAAACACAGATTAATGTGGTTTAAGAGTCACCTCTTTATAAATAGGTGGGAATACCAGTTAGGAATAACATATAAGCTGGTATAGTTGGTGATGACATTATTCTAGACAGTTTTTACCATCATTATTTTAAGATATAGCGAAAAGGTAAAGATACTCAATAAAGAGGCTAACATATCAGAATTAGGAATGTTTCCTAAATGCAACATAAAGAAATAAGGAGTTCAATTTGCTCTCTCTCCCTCCAACTTTCCACAAATTTGCTCTCCATTTTCCATTTATATTTTGGGAATATTTGAAAATAATGTTTGACAAAGCTTAAAGATGAAGTTTCCTAATACCAGACGAAAGGATTAGTCTCTTTAAACCTAATTTTGGTGCTGTGTCCCCCCTCTTTTTTTTCTTTATACCAACACAACACGTTTTTCTATAGTATATTTTTGGTCAGTTGAGCATTCAGGACCAAACATCAGGAGTACTGTATCATCTTTTTTTCTCGGAACTTAATTCTTTTTCATAGAAAAACTGAGTGTCATGGCAGTTTCACCATTTGAAAATGTATCCTTTACTTACATTTCAAAGTAGTCTCTTGTTCTCCAATTTATTTTTACTCTTGTTACCACTGCCATCTCACCTTCTGTCCTAACCACTTTAAGTTTAATCTATATGTTTCTGGACTTTATCTTTACTTGAATATGTTTTTTTAGAAGACCTTGAAAGTGTTAGTCTGGCTTAGTTTGCACGTGATGTTATGCTGAGAGAGGGAGTGTCATCCAGGAAAAAGCATACAGGCCCTGGAGAATTAGAAAGAGCTGCATTCACAGCCTGAGCCTACCACTTACTAGCTGTGTTTTTATATAAAAATAACTATGGCTTCATTATTTACATAGTATAAACAATTATATATTTCTTCAAATACTCATTGTGTAGGTTAAACTAAATGAGATAACACATGTAAACATCCAGTGCAGGTCTGGCAAATAGGCAGTACTTGGAATATGGTAGTTACTATTATTTTTATTATTACTGTTGTTTTTTGTTTGGGGGGGTTCTTTTTGTTTGTTTGTTTTTAAGATTGTGAGCCTAGGCAGAACGAATCAATCAGCCTACTCTACTGCTTGATATAAGGCGTGGCAAACAGATTTCAATTTTGTCCCTGATTGCCTCCAAGGGCTAGGAAAATTACTCAAATCTTTCTTTCTCTCTGTATGGAAGAAAAACTCATCTACGTAAGGAGTAGGGATGGCTATTAGCTGATTAGTTTTCTCCAAAGATGTTGACCTTACAGTAATCTGTAAATACTAGGTGGTAGTGGTTATTTTTTTCAAATGAAATCTTTTTTAGGGTTTTAATGAATCAGTTACAAGTCCTGTGTGTTCATGTGACTGTATAAATGTAATTTCAAAAGTGAATTTCAGCCAAAAAATTTTGGAGACAGCTACCATGTGTCTTTTCCCTGTAAGCAATATATGCTTATCGTTTTATTTTTTTTGGTGCCTTTTTAGCACTTCTGTGACAACCCTTCCCCCAAGCAAATCAGGGAGTATCAAAGAACAGTGGGGGCTATTAAAAATGGTATTCTGGAACATCATTCAGATTTCCCTTAGGGAACCATTTTGACATTTTATTGGACTGTGTCTAGTAGTCTACAGAGCTTTTACTTATATTTAAGACTCAAAATCCATAAATATCTATTTTATTTTTTGTTGTATTTGCATTTATATAGATCCTTTAATATATTTTATATCACAGTTCTTTTACAGACCAATGAATTATATAGTTTTATAGCAAGGACTATAGCTAGCAAAATTGACAGCTATTATTTATGAAAGTCCCCGTTTTACACATTTCTGCATGTAAGAAAGAATGTTGCAGATTATAGAAAAGTGTAAATGGAGAGGAATTAACACCTATCAGTTACTGTCTTTCAATGTCAACAGTGATTGTAAAACATATTATACTGAATAAATGGATATTAAGGGATTTTTATCAGCTCAGGAAACCAACTACATTCATCTCAAGTATCATCACATCAGAGCTCCCTTCCATAGTATGAGGATAGGCTCTTGGCTACGATATATTTCTAGAAGTGGCAAACATTTATTCACAACTTGGACCCTTGGCTATATAAGGGATGCTTGAAAGCTATGTATCACTAAAAAGGATTCTAAGCAACCATTACCATAAAATATAGAATCTTGTCTGCACTTCAGGGCTAGTTTTACAGCAGACATTTGGGAAGATTTACCATGTATTTGTAAGAATACAGATTGTAGAATTAGCAAGTGAGAAATCTAATGATTGGGGGAAAGGAAAAAAAGAGACAATTTATAGAAAATGTAATTTATTCCATAAATTAGAAGTTTTACAATTTTCTAAGCTCAATTCCATCTCCAAGGTCCATCTTTTTAAAAAATATTGCATGCCTTGCAATACTACTGTATCATAGTGTGTTAACTAGCAGGAACCCTGCTAGTTAACACAGTGGGGGTCTCCTTTACTTCTCTGAAAAGAGATGTTTGATCTTTCATATAACTTAAATTCAATGGAAATATGCTTCAAGGACTACTATAAAATTTTTTAACTGATGCTGTCTTATACAGTTGAGGATCTTTGGGGTATATATGAAGTAAAAACTGACTGATTCATGTGAATATTAACCCTATAGTCATAAAGCCCTAGAGTTGAATGAGCTCTTCATATGACACTTATCACAGAATTAAGAATCTGAAGGTTAAAAGGTTTCTGCCATAAACTGAATGTGTTCCCCCTCAAATTCGTTTGTTGAGACCTAATCCCCAGTGTTGATGGAATTTGAAGGTGGGGTCTTTGGGGGGTGATTAGATCATGAGGGCAGAGCCCTCAGGAGTGGGATTAGTACCTTTTTAAAAGAGACCTTAGAAAGATCCCTTAACCCTTCTGCCATGTGAGGACAGTGACAAGATAGCCAGCTTTGAACCAGGAAGCCAGTGCCGGACACCAAATCTGCCAGCATCTTGATCTTGGACTTCTATTTAGTTATATCCATGGGATTCATCATTAGAATCCAAGTGAGGAGCTTTACAGAATAGATTCCTGGCTCCAAACCAGACCTACTGAATAAAGTTTTCCAGGAGTTATAGAGTGCAGGAATTTTTTTCCAGTGCCTTCTAAGGAATTCTTATGACAAGCCAGGTTTGAGAACCATGGATTTAGACCAAAGACAATAAAGTTTTATCTCTAAGTATATACAGAAATGGGGATTCCACTAAGTCCATAGATAATATGTATTTGGAATTAGTTACACTGTCATGACATAATTTTAAATGTCTTTTTCCTGAAAAACAAAACTATAGACTCCAGCTTGACTCACCTCAGAAACTGCATCTAGCTTTGCTTGCTTTTCTTTAGGAGCTACTCAAAATGTTAAAGGGTTGTGTTTAATTATCCCTCAGGCAGATTTTCTCTATACTAACCCAGTCCCCTTAAAAATTTTTCTTATACGTCCTATTTTCTCACTTTTTAACAGCTTTTGCTCTTCTCAAAAATCTAGTTTCCTCAAATATGGAGATGTAAACACCAGTAGCATATAAACTCTGAGAAGAATAAAGTTGACTAATAACTAGTCTTACTAGAATATCCATTTCTAATGTCAGGAATTTAAACTTGGCTGTTTCAATTTGGGTCAGCCATTAGGGCTTATAATTATTACTACATAAGCATTTCTACAGTCAATCCAGACCTAATGAAAATATGACTTAGCCATTATCCTGAGAACCATAACAAACTTTTTTTTTTTTTAATAAATTTATTTATTTATTTATTTATGGCTGTGTTGGGTCTTCGTTTCTGTGCGAGGGCTTTCTCCAGTTGTGGTGAGTGGGGGCCACTCTTCATCGCGGCGCGTGGGCCCCTCACTGTTGTGGCCTCTCCCGTTGCGGAGCACAGTCTCCAGACGCGCAGGCTCAGCAGTTGTGGCTCACAGACCTAGCCGCTCCGCGGCATGTGGGATCTTCCCAGACCAGGGTTCGAACCCATGTCCCCTGCATTGGCAGGCAGATTCTTAACCACTGCGCCACCAGGGAAGCCCCATAACAAACTCTTGAACTGGGACTTTCACATCTTATTTTTTTTAAAGATAGCATCTAAATACATACATATACATAAACACATGCATAGCCGTCTGAGGGTTAATTGGACCACTGTGATCAGAAATAGTTGATTTGACATAACTCTGACAACATTGCATAACCTAATTTCTAACAACTAAATTAACATCCTTGAACTAAGCATAAGACCCCCACATGAAAAATAATGAATTTAAGCTAATTTGCTGAACTTATATAATATGCTGAAATCTGAACCAATCCCTACTTGTTTTCTACTGAATTTTTTAACCTTAATCAACAAATGAACCAGCTGGAACTGGAAAAAATAAATTTATATAATTTCTAAAACTGAAATATCAAAACATCTGCTACACTGATTCTGAATTGGCTGAAACTTTATTTAGTTTAATTCCTTAGTTCAAAATGCCAAATGTGGATATAGCTATATTTTGTCTGGCTCAATAGACAAGTTAATTCTCAGTGGGACCAGGAACAAAAGCTCTTAATCAAAATCACCTAGCTTCATCAAGTTAACTCCGGTAAATTAAAGCCGATTCCTCCTAAATACTTTCTGTTGGAGTAATCTGTATGTTTGTCCTTGGTCTTGGATACATACAGACAGACAGATTCATGATTTCAACTATTGCATAATACCATTTAGTTTTGTGAATTTTCTTATTAGCCTACCTGGAGATTCTCTTTTACTTTGTGGCAACACAGCATACCTATTTTTATAGAGTTTTCTAAAAAGAAAACATTATGTGGAACAATATTTAAATTAACTCAGTTGATTGATCTCCTGGTATTTTCAAACTGCAGTTTGATATAATATACTGTAGTACCAAAGGACAATGAGCATCAAAATCTCCATTGCAAGCCTATTCTGGAGAGAGAGAGTGTGTGTGTGTGTGTGTGTGTGTGTGTGTGTGTGTCTGTGTGTCTGTGTGTCTGTGTGTGTATAACACCTGATTTCTGTACAGTTATTTCAACTTTTCAAAACAGTTTCACATCTATTATTCCATTTAATCTCCATATTTTTAACAAACTGTATTAACATATTATATATTTAAAATTCCTCCACCATCAAAGCAATACAACTTGCTCAGATATTTAAATAATAAACATTTCCTACTAAAAATGAAAATAATTACCTCATGTTTTCTTTATGTTGCCTCCTCCTGTTTCTTTCTCTTATTCATAATAGTGTATCTGATTCTCAGTTTTGCTCCTGTGTCATTATTCAATATTTGTTTTTAAGTTCCTACTCTGTGCAAGAGCTATAGTTTGCTATCAAGCTATCTAGCTTGCTATCAAGCTATCTAGCTTGCTAGATGCTACGGAGAATACAGAAAAGAGTGCAATATATTTGGCATCAGGATATTTGTATACTAATAAGGAGAGTAAATACATATGACTCTTTCTAAGTAAAATTGACTTCCTCCTCACATTTTAAATTTAGTCCCACCAGAATCTTGGTTTCATGTCTGTCTTTCCTTCTCGACAATGAGTTACCTGAAGTCAGAGATTGAGTCTCATTGATTTTCGAATCCTAGCATGGAGCTCAGTGTTAGGCATGTATATTTGCTGTTTCATGTAGCTCCCTGTTTTAAATCCTTTAATTACTCCTTATTGACTTAAAGATAGAATTCAACCTCTTTTTTTTTTAAACATCTTTATTGGAGTATAATTGCTTTACAAGGGTGTGTTAGTTTCTGCCTTACAACAAAGTGAATCAGTTATACATATACATATGTTCCCATATCTCTTCCCTCTTGCGTCTCCCTCCCTCCCACCCTGCCTATCCCACCCCTCTAGGTGGTCACAAACCACCTAGCTG